>NC_081785.1:29021223-29373723 GCF_963082965.1 Carassius carassius
ATCACTTATTATAATTCACTCTTTCTTTAGTCTCAAACTGAATGGATTCTTAACCTTGAAAAGACAATGACAGCCGATCTGAATCATCCTGCAATGTCCAGCAAAGATTTCTGCGAACTGTAGGACTACGTATCATTCAGAAGCATTCACTCTTTAATGTCGCACTCTCAGAGAGAGAGAGAGAGAGGGTACAAAAACTGTCACTCAGGCGGTAAAAGATACGTATTAGTACCTCAAAAGTACTGATTATTACCTAATGGGGACATATTATTATCTAAATAAGGACCTTTTGAAAAGGACAGCTTTTCTGAGAATAGGATAGAGATAAATAAATAGAAAAAACAAACAAACAGACAAAGTAAAGAGAAGACTTTTAAATAAAAAAGAACATTTACCAAATATACAAAAAATGAAAGCTATGAAAAAAGTTATTAAAGAAAGTCACTAAAGAGAGAAAGTTGTGAGGAAGAAGGCGAGCGGAGACGCGCGTCTCTGGAGTGATTTATTTGGCAAATCAGGACACAATGAGCGCATTATGACGCTCTAATAGGAGAGAGTGTTTGGGGAGCCGCTAATTGGCTGTGATTGAGTTGCAGGCTGCGAGGAGAGAGCTGGGATCCGCGCGCGTCTGTCAGCCAATCATCCGCTAATCAGAGAGCGCAAATTAAAAGAGTGCGTGTTTGGAGTCGAGGACGGGATGATGGCGCAGAGCCCGAGTGATTGTGAACTTCACCAGTCATCACAGTAATATCGGAGTCATGGAGGTCCAGAAACTGTACAGCAGCCTCGGATGTGTGAATGAGGTCTAGTGAGTCATTTAAACTGGTTTAAAGACATTAAAAGGTTTAACGACACAGATATATGAACATATAGAAAGGCAGTGAAGCGTGTGTTGAGTCAGTATGGATGTGGCTTTTCAGATGCTGTCCAGCGCAGTGAATGTTGTGCAGTAGGGGTCAGTGTTTCACTGCTACACACACACACACACACACACACACACACACACACACGTATACGACTACCTTTCAAATAAAATCTGTTCAATCTGCACTCATGGAAATAATTCATCGCGACTGGCATAACGACTTAAAACAATTATATCTTTATTTCTCTTTATATCCAAAATCTCAATTTTGAATGCACTCCATTTAAAAAAAAAAAAAACCCTAACAAAATAACTCAAATTCAATTAGAAACGGACAGTATATCGACTGTGCTATTTCTTTAATAGATTGATGTTTTTAAGTTCTGCTTACAAACATTAAAGAAATGCATGACAGTGATATTAGTTTTTTTTTTTCAAGGAATCTTTTTATTAATATCTGATGTTCCATATTTAAATATGTGATTAACAGGGATATTTGAATGTATATATTAATTGGCATAAATGCATCATATGAATAATATTAATATTCAACAATTGAAAATGATTAGTTAAAGCATTAAAGGAAATTTACAGTACAAATAGTTGAAACGAGCCAATAAGACGACAGGGATATTGGTGTATTTTTTATTAACTACATTTTTAAATCTGTTGTTTATTATTATTTATAATTATAAGAAATTATTAGATTGCATGCATTCTCTATTGTTAATTCAACTGCATGTATAGAAATGAGTGATTCATATCACTGTAAGTGCAAATCTAAATGTGTGTGTTTCTCCTGATCTCAGCAGGCGCCTCTCTCTGATTGTTTTAATTGTAAATGTTTCATCTGTAAAGCGTGAGTCTTCGGGGTAAGAGTCTGAAGTGGCTCGGCCTCTAAATGGGATTAATTCTCAGAGAACGTCCTTTAGTCTTCCTCGTGTAATTTCATTTGCGGCTCCACGCGGTGAATAACAAAACAGGGGCTCGCAAACGCTGCGGCCTTCACATTACAAACACACCAGCCCTCATTTCATCACAACTATACAGTCCTATTCAAATCCAAGGGGTCTTTTTTTCTCTAAAACATTATTTACTCATTCTTATCAATAAAAAAGAAAACTGAGAAAATGTGAAGCTCGTCCTGAAGGTGTCACAGATGGGACGGGTTCTGTTGGGCACCTGACGGGCCCCGGGCCCCTTCCCTCCCATCGGAGCACAGCCCCCTGCCTGCTTTTTGATTTAATTAAAGGGAAGAGGGCGCATCAATTTCATTGGCAGTGCAGAGAGATGACAGCACACAAATTGAAAGAAAGCAGCTCAGCCAGCGGAGGAAGTGGAGGAGGCCAGCGCTTATCATTAACACTGAACACAATCCTGTGTCCCATGTAACGAAACATTATTATCATTCTCCCATACACAGAGCGACAGACACGTCTGAATGTAAAGTCAGCGTCTGCTTCATTGTTCTCCTGGTGATTCTGTCACATAAAAACATCACATACATACTGAGGTTTCAAAAAGTATATGAACACCTACAAACATCATTTTAAATATCTTTATGATCTCATAAATAATTGTGACCGCAAAAACAAGCACCACCAGGCTTCATGCACCTGACATCTGTGATTTTTGAACACTAATAGAAATTCAGTTTAATTACAGAAGTCAGTCATGAGCTCAGACTCGCTGCTTATAGGACTGGACAAATTACCTGCAGTTTTAAAATAGTTGAATCTAAAGAGTCAAATAAGTTCAAATATTGTTCAAAGTGACTATTTCATCTAGAAGAAGAAGAGAAAGAAAGAAAAAAAATATGTATGCTGTAGGGTTATTATAGTTAACAGAAACTAAACCTGAACAATAATATAAATAAATACATTTTTGTTGCTTGATATTAAGAAGAACTACTTTACATAAGAACTACTACAATGACACAATTCCTAAAACTAAAATTAAAGTGAAACCAAAACATATAAAATTACAAAAAAAGAATGAAAATATCAATGAAAACTATAATAGTGTCTCAGTGTTACTAAAATGACAGTGGCATGCTGTTAATAGAGCAACATGCTCTCTGCTTCTTCATGGTATCTGTGTGACAAACATCAGTCAGTTTGAGTGTGATGCTGCTTTAGATGAAGATGAAGATGTCTGACTGACTTTGAGGAATATCATTTAAGTTTGGGGAACATCAGAACATTTAGAGAAGTGAGGATGTATTAGATCTGTTCTTCCTTTGAATTTACTACTGAATCTTATAAAACGTCATTGAAGTGTCTCCGCAGCAGTCTGAATCTGTCTGAAGCATACTATTTCCTAAAAGTCTCCTCATAAACCTGCCAATTTCCAAAATTAATGACATTTCTATTACCAAAGTGACAGAAACACGCTTTTTACTTCTTCCAAACAAAGTCACAAGCTTTCTCTGATTAACTGTGACAGCTTTATTTGAGTACTGTGGCATAATAACTAGTTTAAAACTAAGTGTGTGTGAATAAAGGAGGAAATAAAGAGGATCAGACGGTGTTTATGCTCATCGGGTGTCACTGAAACACACACTGGGTTTGTGGGTGTTTTCTTGAGGTGACGCAGGTGAAACTCAGAACCGCTGCTGTGAAGCTGAGACTCACGTGAAATGAGATATCTGAGCAAACAGACATCGATATTAACAGACAGATACATTAAACTCTGCTGAGGCAAAGGGAATCAGATCATAAACAGGAGCTGTAAATAAAAACATGCATAAATAGAAAATCAATTATAATATATATACTTTATTTTAAAGATTCACGTGAAAGCAGATATCTGTGCCAACAGACATGAAAAAGATAACAGATTAAAAATGCGTTGCTATTTGTTACCAATAAAGCTTCATGAAACACATTTAGCTGCATTTCATTTTGTGACAGATTTTGTAACATGACCGTATGATGCTGCTAACACACTCATTCATAATGAAAGAAGTCTCTTGTTCTCCAATGCTGTATTTATTTGATAAAAAATACAGTAAAAACTGTAAAATTGTGAAATATTATTACAGTTTCAAACAGCTGTTCTCTATGTGAATATATATTAAACTGTAATTTATTTCTGTGATGTGCAGCTGTATTTCCAGCATCATTCCTCCAGTCATCAGTCACATTATCTTTAGAAATCTGAATAATATGATTTACTGCCCAAACATAACATTAAAAATGTCTTTACTGTCACGTTTGATCAGTTTAATGCATCCTAGATGAATTAAAGTAAGAATTAAAAAAAACTTACTAAACATTTTAAGTGCATAATGTCCATAAAACAAAGATATCTGCTACGACACAATATATTTTCAGTGAGTGGAAACAGTGTTTTTTTTGTCATATAGTTTATCAGCATGCCAACAGTAAATAAAATAAATAATGAATCAAATATGTGTAATTCAGGAGCACTATATGTATAAGTGTAGAGCTTCCTGTCTTTGTAGACAGCTGTCTATGTAGGGAACAGAAGGCAACCAGAGCAGTAGTAGCCTACTTCAGCTCAAGTCGTTGGTTTGCCATAAATACAACTGAATTAAATTCAAAACAGCTTTATTGGCAAGACTGTAAAAAATACAATATTGCCAAATATACTCTAGCACTTCCAAAAAGGCACGCTATAACCAAAAACGGGTTTAGCTCATGATCTGAGTGGAGTTGAATCTTTCGCATCCAGAGCTCTCCGCACACGGGGACGATCAGCTGTGCGGTAGACAGTGAATCTAAACGCGCGCGGCGGAGAGCGCGAGCCCCCGGTGGGCGAATATGGGACTGAACGGAGCGCGCGGCTGTACTGCCGCTTGGCTTTGATTGTTGTGAAGACAGCAGCAGCGAGACGCGCCCGACTCCAGGCTTTTCCCAGCATGCCCGCGGAGAGTGACACTTCCTCTGCAGTCAGAAGACGTGCGCTGAAGCGCTGCCAGCAGATCTCAGCACCGGCCTGACATCCATCAGCAGCGAGCACCGAGCAGCGAGCAGCTCCACTGCGGCGCCCAGCGGGAACACACTCCACCTGCGCCCACGCTCGGCCCGTTTGAGTCACGCGCTGCCACGCTCCGGAGGTAATGATGTAATTGAGCGCTCATATACACCCGTGCTCACAATATGGCCCATACATCAGCGGATGACTCCAATGGCCTCCCACTGTCCACAACAACAATCAAAGACCCCATGGCTTTTATTGCATAAGGATGTTTATTTTATTTTTATTAATATAATTAATGAATTAATTTATTACTCAATTTCTTTTTTTTTTTTTGAGCTTGGATAACTAGTAAAATTATTAGTAACTAATAAAATTAGCAATAATAATAATAATAATAACAACAACAATACAATATTTTTTCGAAGTTGTGAATAATAATATTAATAATAATAATAATAATAATAATGAAGTATGTTTTACAAGAAAAAATACTATTTGTTGACTGATAGCACTATTAGAAGAGAGTTGAACTGAATGATGACATCACTGAATCATCAATGAACAGACTTAAGCTGGAAGAATGACTCTTTGTTATTGTCCTCTTGCATCATTGACAAACCGTATTCTTGTTTAACACTGTAAAGCTGCTTTGACACCACCATATTGTATAAAGCGCTATACAAATAAAGGTGACTTGACTTGACTATTTCAGTTTTTCTACTTTAAGAATTTAATGTTTAATTCAATGTTACATGCTAATGCTTTGTAACTATTTGTGAAATTTCCTAGCAAATTCTAAGTGAAAACTGTTACACAGTTCTACACCAAATACACCATTTTTATATTTTATTTTTTCATTATTATTATTATTTTTTTTTTTTTCTCTGTGTATATTCGATATAAAAATGTCCAAGAGTTTTAAGATTTTATAAATGTACTTTTCCAGGTCAAGAAATCACTATTTTAATTCAATTATACTTCCTCATTTTTCCAGGTTTTCTGGTAAGAACCCTGGTTCTCCAAAGAGATAAAACAAATATACCTGTTGAATATATTCATCCTTAGTTGTTATATATTTTAATGCTTGTTTTGTCTTGTTTTTAATCATTTAAGTCATCTTAAAGTTTGCTGATGTCCCTAGGGCCGCCTTGCTTGAGAAGCACTGCTTTAAATATGATTTCTTTCTTTCTTTAAAATATCTGATTATAATATAGTGTCAATGGCATGGTGCTTGGACTGTGTCATTTCTTACCATTACCAGCACAAAAACAAAGTGCACCAGTAATGACTGTTTTTCAAGCAGCTTTTTTTATACAGCATATCATTAAAATGTAATGTTTGTACCAAGCAATTAAATATTATATAATTTTCACTAAATATAAGTAAAAACTAAAATGATCACAACTGTTAACACTTAACAAATAGCATATTAACTGCCACAACTCACTAAAGTCACATAAAATGGTACCAGCCAACACAACATTTTTGTAACATAATTATCTATTTGCAAAATATGTTTATGACACCCCCCATCACCCCCCATTAAAATAATCACAGCCTAAAATGAAGATGGACACGGTTGTTGTGTTTTCCAGCTGTATTTTCTCCAAGTGAAAGACGTAACACCAACATGTCAGAAAACCAAAAACAGAATCACCGAGTTGGAAAAAGCATAAGCCTCTTGTGTCAGTATTTTCTTGAAGCACCTTTTGCTTTAATGACAGCCTTTAGTCTGTTCAGGTTTTGTCTCTGCTAACTTTGCACATCTAGACTTTGCAGAACTGCTCAAGTTCAGTTCAATCTGATGGTGTTTGTGGACTACAGTCTTCAAGTCATTCCACAGATATTCAGTGGGGTTTAAGTCTGGACTCTGACTAGGCCATGCAAGGACATTCACCCTTTTCTCCTTTAGCCACTGTGTGCTTTGGGTCATTGTCATGCTGGAAGGTAAATCTTCTTTCCATTGCCAGCTTTCTGGCAGAGGGCAGCAGATTTTCCTCATGAATTTGACAGTATTTTGCCCATTCATTTCTCCTTCTATCCTGACAAGTGCTCCAGTCCCTGCTGCAGAGAAACCCCCAGAAAAGGACATCACCACCTCCATGCTTTACTGGAGGAACGCTGTTATTTGGATGCTGAACTGGATTGAATTTCTACCAGATGTATCATTTGTTTTTGAAGGCCAAATAATTACATTTTAGTTTTTACAATAGTCTAGACAACTTTATCTCGGAGATCTTTTGACAGTGTCTTGCCACCCATAGTTGACTGTAGTTGCTCCAGTCAGTGGCTTTGTGTGCCATTGAGAAGGTGATGAGCTGCTCCTGATTGAGTTTACAAGTCGGTTTTAGGAGGGGCTGATCTTTTTTCAAACTCAGTGATTCTGTTTATTTATTTTCTGACTTGTTAGTTATATCTTTAACTTGGATGTTATACGTTGCACTGAATAAATACCGCTGGATAAAACAAAAACTGTTTCCATCTTTACAAAGCAACAAAATGTGATTATTTTAAAGTTTTAAAGGAGGTGATTCTTTTACGATACCCACTGTACATTATGTATTTATTTTATATGTGTAGTGAGGTTGTTTGTCATAATTCATCTGATATATTAAAATTAGGTCATTAATGACCTCCGTTCATCTTCGGGACACAGTTTAAGATATTTAAAATTTAGTCCGAGAGCTCTCAGTCCCTCCATTGAAACTGTGTGTACAGTCTACTGTCCATGTCCAGAAAGGTAAGAAAAACATCATCAAAGTAGTCCATGTGACATCAGAGGGTCAGTTAGAATTTTTTGAAGCATCAAAAATACATTTTGGTCCTAAAATAGCAAAAACTACGACTTTATTCAGCATTGTCTTCTCTTCCGTGTCTGTTGTGAGAGAGTTCAAAACAAAGCAGTTTGTCATATCCGGTTCGCGAACGAATCACTCGATGTAACCGGATCTTTTTGAACCAGTTCACCAAATCGAACTGAATAGTTTTAAACGGTTCGCGTCTCCAATACGCATTAATCCACACATGACTTAAGCTTTTTTAAAGTGGCTGACACTCCCTCTGAGTTAAAACAAACCAATATCCCGGAGTAATTCATTTACTCAAACAGTACACTGACTGAACTGCTGTGAAGAGAGAACTGAAGATGAACACAGAGCGCCTGAACCGAACTGATTCTTTTGGTGATTGATTCTGAACTGATTCTGTGCTAATGTTATGAGCGCGGGTAAACCAAAGGCTTGAATCAAGGGCAGTCATCGCAAATGACGCCATTACGTCGAGCGCAAAAGAAGCGGTGAACCGTTTTCTTCAACCGGTTTATTGAAACAAACTGTACGAAAGAACCGGTTCGCGGAAAAGAACTGAACTTCCCATCACTACTGGTGATCCGACAACCGATGCAACCTGATCTTGACGCGAGAACTAGTCAATCTTTTGTTCATTATCTGGCTCGGCTCTGTGTTCATCTTCAGTTCTCTCTTCACAGCAGTTCAGTCAGTGTACTGTTTGAGTAAATGACATGAGGGTGAGTTATTAATAACATAATTTTACTTTTTGGTGAACTAACCCTTTAATCTAAATCCACATGAACTAATCTAAGACCACATGGTCTAAACAACAGTGGTCTGTTAAACAGGCCTAGATTTGCCTTTTCTTTGCCATTTTAGGCAGTGAATATACTGGATCCATACTGGATCCATTCTATACCCTGACAGCATAATAATATTGGGGAATCTATTTAATAATCTAAACCACAAGGGTACAGACATGCATAGAGATTGTAAGTGACGGTTGTTTAAAATTTTTGGAAATCTGCAGAATTGTTTCAGAGCTCAAACTGCAAACTGATTTTGTGTGGCACTGGCTATGAGTATAACAGAAAAAAAAAGACCTTGTTTGCTTCTGATTGTATTGATGTCTACAAACAAGCAGACCCTCCAGCTCTGTAAAGAGTGAACGCATCTGATCTAACGGCCACAGAGACACTGAGATGTGCCCTAAATACAAGTGATTGGAAAATTACAAGGACTTTTTGAAGTCTCTCCCCAGTGTCCGTGGAGGCAGAGGAGCTCTCGCTGAGGCTTCTGGGTAATCTGGCAGATGTGTGAAAGCACTTTGATTGTCTTCCAATCACTTCAAGAGAACTGTGGTCATCACATGAGCAAAACTTCCAGACCGAGCGATGCAGCAGAAAGAATAGTTCACCCCAAAATGAAAATGACTCTTACTGGCTTTTTTTCATATAATCAAACTGAATGTGGATGAACACAGCCAGGCTCCGAAAGGCATTCATTGTTATACAGAATGCATTAGTGCGCCCACTATTTCAGTGACATTTAATCTTGAAGTATTTTTCCCATTTGGGATTTTAAAAAAATTCTTAATTAAAGTGTTATTAGCCATAAATCGAATAAACCAGCAATGAGGAAAATCACAACATTACAAACTTTAATTTGAAGCAAAAATGTATTTGAAAATGCAAGTCTGTGAAGAGAACGGCTTTAGTGAGGGAAAGAGCTACAATATTAATCAACTGAAAAAAACAAAAACAAAAAACAATAGAGAACTATAAAATTTGAGTTGTGTTTAGACTTGCTGATTATATCAATTCACTAACACTAGCTAGTTGCATATTAGCATGAATATTGCTAGCATATTGGCTGTTTATCAGTATTTATAAAGCACATATTAATGCATTATTCTGCATGACCATATTTTAGATCCATTAACTATACCTCATACAGAAACATAACTACTACAACAACTACCTTGCTCACTATCAGTGGGAAGCAAAGGAGGAGTTTACTGAGAGAAAGTTAATAGTGAATATGTGTTCCCTAATCTAAAGTGTTACACAAACATCAAAGCATTTTGACAGCATTTTTGACTTATTCGTTGCTTCATGTGAGTGGGTGGAGCTGAACTCTTTTGTCAAGATTTGACTCTCTGATTGGTGAAATCTTCTGTACTGCATCATGAGTAATTTTTTTTAAGTTATGTAAATTATCACTGAAAATCAGTTTCCCTAGGGAGAAAATGAATGGAGTTTATACTTTCACTTTTACTTTTTAATATAAAAAAGAGGGTTTGTGCTGGTATAATTTAGTAAAGATTTAGTAAATCTGACCTGAAGTCTTCATATGTGATAAACAGAGCATTCAGACTAACGTCTAACATCCACAGAAGAATAGTCAATAGAGTGACGAGAGTGATGTTTTTGTTATAGCTGATACTGATAGTTGGTAGGAGTGAACACTGGTAACGGTCAGTTAATCCATTAGTTTGTAAACACACGTGTAATTGCTGGAGTTCATGTGGGCTGGCTTCAGTAATTGTCGGTTGTCCTTTTAAACATCAACACAGTAATTTCAGATTTGTACTCTGGTCTTGATCAGGAATAGAACTGTGAGGAACTAGAGCTGCTCCGGGATAAAAATACCTGTTGTGTGCTGTTGATGGTAATTATGGATGTCTCTCATAGATGACTCTTAGAGAGCCTCAGAGCCTCGGCTTCTTTCTTTGATTGCTGATCTGGATCCTTCAGCTCTGATGTCCATTAAATCTTGATTGGTCTCTCTCTCTTTCTCTCTCTTTCTCTCTCTCTTTCTCTCTCTTTCTCTCTCTCTCTCTCTCTGTACCAGAAAGAAAGAAAAGAAAGAGCTTTATTGCCAAGTATGCTCGCACATACAAGGAATTTGTTTTAGTGACATAGGCTTCCAGTACACACAGACAAAAAACAAATAAAAAAATTAGGCAAATAAATAAGTGTATAAACAATTGTGCTATAAATGATAATGGTATAGGATTGAGTAAGATGCAGGGATGTACTAGGATGGAGGGGTAACAAATAAATATAAGGATATTGCACATTTTTATTGCATAAGCATAAGTGGGGAACATTTAACTGTTCATGAGGTAGATTGCCTGGGGGAAGAAACTGTTCTTGTGCCTGACTGTTCTGGTATTTGCGGCTCTGTAGCACCGGCCAGATGGCAAAAGTTCAAAGATGGGGTAACTTGGATGTGAGGGATCCAGAGTGATTTTCTGAGCCCTTTTCCTCACTCTGGATGTATACAGTTCTTGAAGGGTGGGCAGGGGAGCAGTGTTCGGCAGTCCGAACAGTTCTCTGTAGTCTTCTGATGTCTGATTTTGTAGCTGAACCAAACCAGACAGTTATTGAAGTACACAGGACAGACTTAATGATGGCTGAGTAGAACTGTTTCAGCAGCTCCTGTGGCAGGTTAAACTTCCTCGGGTGGAGAAGGAAGTACAACCTTTGTTGGGCCTTTTATCAATGGAGTCAATGTGATTGTCCCATTTCAGGTCCTGAGAGATGGTGATTCACAGGAATCTGAATGACTCCACTGCAGTCACAGTGCTGTTCATGATGGTGAGTGGGGGGAGTGCAGGGGGGTTCTCCTAAAGTCCACGATCATCTCCACTGTTTTGAGCGTGTTCAGCTCCAGGTTGTTAAGACTGCAGTTTATCTTACATACCAAATTTTTGACAAAACATGAGAAGTAGGGTCGGTTAGGTTAGGGATAGACAATATTGTTATGTCTATTTAAAGTATGTGTGTGTGTGTGTGTGGTGGGGAACCAGTGGCCTGACAAAGCTAATTCAACAAACTCTGATTTTTAGAGTAGGTTTAGACTTGACAAAAACAAACAAATCGAACCTGGTTTGGGTGAAGTGCCATCTCATGGTTTGAGGTTTTTAGTCCAATGTAAATTAAGAGTCCATTTGATGTTTACATTGTATACTAGGTTAAAGGCAATTAAAGTAACATTCCATTCAACTATTGATTTTTTTTTTTATTTGTACACTGATACTGTAAATACTTTTCATTGAAACAAAATCACATCAAAGTCTGTTCAAGTGCATGTGAAGTCAAATTACCTTTATTTGTATAGCAGTTTATACAATATTGATTGTGTCAAAGCAGCTTAACAGTGTCAAATAGGAAAATAGTTTGAAAAAATGATGCAAGAGTACAATAACAAAGAGTCATTTTTTCATGACAGTATCTCCATATCTGCTGATGCTTTATTTTAGTTGATTTAGCCATCGTATTGAACAAATACCTGGGATTGTGTTTGTTTTCTTCTAAAAGAGGTGAAGAGTAAATAGATCTAGCAATTTTTTGAGCTTTTATATAAGTAGAAGTTCTTTCCCACCATGCAATACGAAATACCTCTAGTTTTGTATCTACCATATTTAAAGTACTTGGAAAGAGAGATTTAATAGTTTCTGTTACACCAGCAAGTTTTTCTGAGCTATTGGTTAAGCTGAGGAATTGAGACAAGTCAGGAAGGTTATTTACAAAGCAGTCTTTTGTGGTAGAAGTGATTGTGATGGTTCTACCAAATTTGTAACAAAGAGTTTAATTTACAGTTTTAGCTATATGGAGTATACACAAGACTAGATAATGATCTAAAATATCATCACTCTGCTGCAGAATTTCAACACCATTAACATCAATTGCATGTGACAGTATTAAATTTAAAGTATGATTCCGACAATGGGTAGGTCCATGACACATTCAAACAAGTTCATAATGCCCATGAGCATATAGTCATGTTCATTGAATTCGCCAGGCTATTTTGCCAGCTAGTTTCAACCTAGCCAGGTGATTCGCCAGTTAACTAGTTTACTAGCTAGCAGGCTGTCAGTTAGTTGCTTTGCTAGCTAAGGTTATATTATTTTAACTGGCTATAAACGAGTGTGCCTGTTTTTCCTTAAGCTTTTAATGTGACTTGAAGGCATGACACAGTGTTTGACTGATTAAAATATGTAAAAACAGGGAGATAATCTGATTTTGTGAATGAGTTAAGTTTATTTTTATTCATGTGAATTGTAGAGATGCTGGACTTCAGTTCAGGGTTAGTCTAAGAATAGTCTGCAGTGGTGAGAAACCAGGAGTCTTTGGAAACTCAAAACTGAAAGGAGGACTCTGATATAGGAGCTGTGTGCGCGCCTGCACCCTTACATCTGCTGAGCATTTGATGCGACGCTACACAGATTTTTCCTCATCAAATGTTCCTGTTATTTTGCAGGTATTATTGTTACAACAACTTGATAATATGCACATGAGATCTGTAATGCAAATGTTTATATTCATACCGCTGATATTTCGGGTATTGACGTTCGGGTTGTTAATATGTTGAGGACTTATACAGTATATGGTTGATATGCAGACTGCCCGCCATTTTTTGAATGCTGTAACACAAGGTGATTGTGAAACAATAATTCAATTTAAATTGATAGTTCAAAGTTATAGCGGTCATTATGAGTTTACTTCAAATTTGTGTTTGGTTTATTAAGTTATATATGCGTATAAAGATCGGATGCACTTATTTTGCAGAACTGTCTTATCTGTTTAACGTTACTTGGCCTTCTGGGGTTACTACTTGGGGTCTGTAACATCAAGAAATATATAATATTTATGTGCACTGAAGGCTATGCTGTGAGTAGCCACAAATATTTTTGTGCAGTAAAAATATAGACAAGTTACATGTATGCAATTTGTCATGAATTGTATAGAGAGAGGGAGGATTGTTTTCTCTATATTTTGTGATGCTAAATAAAATGGCTGGTATTTTCACATTGTTTTACATTTCTGCTGCTGTAGTCTGCATTGCTTTTGCATGGTGACAAATAGTTAATACATAGCAATTGTATTTTTGCTTAAGCTCTTTTTGTGTTTGTTTCAGATCAATGGACAACTTTGTCATTATCACTTTGACAGACTGGCAGCTTACAGACCTTGTCGAAAGATTTAGATGTAAGAATGTTAGATGTTGTTTTCCCATCCACCGCATATCAAGTCTGTATGCTACTCAAGCCCTTTTCAGACATATTCTTATGAAATATAATTTTTCAGCAGTACTTTAAAGTGGTATTGAATTATAGGACATAAAGAAAGATGTATGAAATGCTTGGCCAATGCAAAGGTGTTAATTAATAACCCAAGTCCTGTGTCTTGAATTGATTAAGAAAAAAAATTCATTGCATTTATATTGTTGACTTGTTCTTTTTAAAAATGCTACCACTGGGTACATTTTTCTGTATTTGCTATGCAACTTATCAATGCACCTCTGTTGTTCACAGCCTGCAAGTGACCGCAGCACAACATGTCCTTATGCAAGCTTTTGCATGAACATGCACATTGATAAAAAGTTGCACAGCAAATACAGAAAATTGTTGAACGGACACAGCGCTTTTATAGAAGAAAAAAAAACAATACAACTGCAATGAGTTTGTGGAATAAGGTTTTTTACATTTATTTGTTCTAGCCAACTCACTGGAAGTACTTGTTATGGATAATAACCAAATTAAAACTTGAAATTAAAATGAGACTCTGGTTATAAATGTATCCCTTCACATTGCCTATATTAACTATTTCATACATCTTTATGTCCTACAATCCAAACAACCCATTTAAATCTAGTTTTCTAATATAGATTTTTACCTGTGCATGTTTTTCTGATTTACAGTCCTACATCAGATATAAAAAAGGCACTGGCATCGGTTTTGGTTCAGTCATTAACCTGTTTGAAAGACTCCTCAAGCAGTGGCAATGTGAGTGGGTTTTTTTATGTCATTGAGATTTATTTGGGTTTTCATGATCCTCAAACTGATTCAGTTTGATTTTTAAGGTTGCAATCCACTTCGATTTTTTAATTTAAACTTTACTTGGTTTACTGGAGTCAGCCGAGGGCTCTACCAGGCCCCCTTCTGTTTTTGCTTGATTTCCAGTGTAGATCTCCTGTTTCTGGTGAATCCTCACCAAAGAATACACACTAGGGTTAGTACATGTGAAAATTATTTTCCCGCAGGTCCTTTAAAAAGTTTTAAATAAATAATTGGGAATTTGAGGCCTTAAATTTGAAAAATTATTTGAAGCAAAACATCCATATTTCAGTTTCTGACAACTTTTTTTCTTTTTTTTTTTTTACAGAATGAACATGCATATCAGATGAACATGCGTCAGAGTTTAATGAATGGTTTAAAAACAATTATCAGCCAGATAGAGACCTACAAAGGGCCAAGTGGATTAGGGACAACAATTGGACCATCGATCAGATACTCGAAGAGTTCCATCACTTAATGACCAAAGGCATGGTAGGTATAGGGAAATATGATCTTACATATGAGGAAACATTGTTTATAATGTTTTATTAGTGTGCCACATTAAATTGTTTTTAAAAACGTTTTATAGATTGCACGGGACTTTCTTGTCCTACATGGGGATGCTGCATCAAAGTTGTTTGAAACTTGGCTACCCATTTATGCTGACAAGATCCTGTACCTGGCAAGACAGGAGGGGAAGCTGACATTGCCCCTGGATGGATTAACACCAGGTAATATATTCTTGTCATCAGATCTTGTAAATGCAGGGAATGCAATGGATTATGCAGGCTTTTTATGCAATTATATGCAATGAAATTGCAGGTATTGTGAAATCACAGGTATGCTATTTCACATCGTATTGACACCTATGTCTTCCTACAGATGGTGTTGGGGAACTCGCCCTGAGGCAGTTGCCAGCCTTGCTTCTACCTACAATTTACAAAGTTGGCTGTGGCCAAAGTGTGAAAGTAGTTCGCCTCACCATACAGGAATGCAGCTTGGCCTTCATCAACCATAAGCCTGTAAGTCCTCAAGCACATCTAAAGGGGAAACTTTATTCATTTTATCAACATATCTGAGCTCAAGACTGCACGCACACATGCATATCCAGGTTTGTTCTACTATACTTTTGGGGACAGGCATCAAATATAGCCTGACAGTATTAGCTGTTCTACAAGCTTACAACTCGTTGGTCACTATCAAAGCATCCTAGAACACCTCAGCAGTGCCACAGGCTGATTAGGACCAGAAGCTCTCGATCGCCCAGATCGTAGTTGCGCTCTGCTGCATTGAGTTTACGAGAAATAAAGGAGCAGGGATACATTTTAGCTGGATTACCATGACGTTGTGACAGGATGGCACCCACGTCTGTGTTAGAAGCATCCACTTCCACAATAAACTCTCTCTCGGGATCTGGGTGATGGAGAATGGGTGATGTGGTGAATCTCTTCTTTAAACTTTCAAACGCCGTAGTGCATTCCGAAGACCAGTGAAAACGTCTTCCTCCTCCTTGGAGTAAAGAAGTGAGAGGAGCCACAATCATGCTGAAATTTCGAATAAATCAGCGGTAAAAATTGGCGAAGCCCAAGAAGCACTGTAGCTCTTTCACTGACGTGGGTTGAGGCCAGTTGAACACCGCTTGTACGTTGTTGTCATCCATCACCACTCCGTCTGCGCTGATGATGTAACCCAAGAACGAGATCCGAGTCTGATGAAACTCGCATTTCTGTATCTTCGCATACAACTGGTGCTCGATAAAGCGCTTGAGAACAGCTCGCACATCCTGAACGTGCGTTTCAAGGTTGTCTGAATAAATCAGGATGTCGTCAATGTATACAATTACACTCCGATTGAGCAGGTACCTGAAGATCTTGTTGACAAACGCTTGAAAAACTGAAGGACTGTTTGAAAGGCCGAACGGCATGACCCGATATTGATAATGACCGGAGGTTGTAGAAAACGGTGTCTTCCACTCATCACCCTCCCGAATACGAATAAGGTTGTAAGCATTTCATAGTTCAAGCTTGGTGAAATATCGGGCCGTGCGGATCATTTCAAGGGCAGCTAGGACCAGAGGCAGTGGATAGCAGCATTTGACGGTTATCTCATTGAGACCCTGATAATCTATGCACGGTCGGAGACCCCCATTCTACTTTTTGACAAAAAAAAAAAACTGGCAGAAGCAGGAGATGTTGAAGGGGTTATGAAGCCTTTAGCAAGCTGTTCTTCTATATACGAATTCATGGCCTCGCTCTCTGGCTGAGATAGGGGTATACACGACCGCGTGGCGGCATGGTTCCTGGCAGGAGCTCAATAGCACATCGACAGCACGATGTGGAGGTAAATGTGAAGCTTCACGCTCGCTGAATGCTTGGGCAAGGTCATGGTAAACAGCGGGGATTTCCTGTAGATTAACGTCCATGGAGGGGCTGGCATTCAATCCAGGACCCTGGACAGCGGGTATGCATTTATTGAGCTCGAAGGGAAGTCCACCAGAAGCGATTGGAGACTAGCTGAGTGGTGGCCGTGATACCTGGATGCCCCGCGCTGGGAGTGCAATGAACCCATTGGAGGACACGGTCGCGGAGCTCGGGAGGAACAAAGAGATTTGAGATACTCCAGATTTCTGTGGTCCGTAAGCACAGTGAAAGGATGACATGCCCCCTCCAGCCAATGCCTCCACTCTTCAAAGGCGGCCTTCATCGCCAGAAGCTCTCGATCGCCCACATCTTAGTTGCGCTCTGCTGCATTGAGTTTATGAGAATTAAAGGCGCAGGGATACATTTTAGCTGGATTACCATGACGTTGTGACAGGATGGCACCCACGCTGTGTTAGAAGCATCCACTTCCACAATAAACTCTCTCTCGGGATCTGGGTGATGGAGAATGGGTGATGTGGTGAATCTCTTCTTTAAACTTTCAAACGCCTTAGTGCATTCCAAAGACCAGCAGAAACGTCTTCCTCCTCCTTTTACACTCCGATTGAGCAGGTCTCTGAAGATCTCGTTGACAAACGCTTGAAAAACTGAAGGACTGTTGGAAAGGCCGAACAGCATGACTCGATATTGATAATGGCCGGAGGTTGTAGAAAACGCCGTCTTCCACTCATCACCCTCCCGAATACGAATAAGGTTGAAAGTATTTCGTAGGTCAAGCTTGGTGAAATATCGGGCCGTGCAGAGCATTTCAAGGGCAGCTGGGACCAGAGGCAGCGGATAGCGTTATTTGACGGTTATCTCATTGAGATCCCGATAGTCTATGCACGGTCGGAGACCCCCATCCTTCTTTTTGACAAAAAAAAAACTGGCAGAAGCAGGAGATGTTGAAGGGGTAATGAAGCCTTTAGCAAGCTGTTCTTCTATATACGAATTCATGGCCTCGGTCTCTGGCTGAGATAGGGGGTATAAATGACCGCGTGGTGGCATGGTTCCTGCCAGGAGCTCAATAGCACAGTCGACAGCACGATGTGGAGGTAAATGTGAAGCTTCATGCTCACTGAATGCTTGGGCAAGGTCATGGTAAACAGCGGGGATTTCCTGTAGATAAACGTCCACGGAGGGGCTGGCACTCAATTCAGGACCCTGGACAGCGGGTATGCATTTATTCAGACAAGACGAAGACCACTGGATAATCTTCCTCTCCAACCAGGAAATTTGCGGGTTGTGTCTCTCCAGCCAAGGAAACCCCAGAATCATAGGATGAAGTGATGAATGAATAGTGTAAAACTGGATGGTCTCCCTATGTTGTGAGCCGATGCTGAGGGTGAGAGGTGGTGTGATGTACTGACGCTCCCCTGTCCCCAGGGGGCGACCTTCCAATGCTGTCACTGTCACAGAGGGTTCACAGGAACGGAGAGAAATTTGATGAGTTTTTTCAAAGGTTGAGTCAATAAAATTTCCAGCAGCTCCCGAGTCTATAAAAGCCCTCGATTTTACCACCTGCCCATTAATAATTAACGAAATACACACAGTGAGAGATTTAGAAGAGAGTGAACGTGAACTCACCGCAACGGGGTTACGAGAAGTGGATTTCACCAGGCAGGAAGCCCTGAAATGACCAGCCTGACCACGGTATATGCATAAATGATTGCGCCTTCTCCTCTCATGTTCCGCCATGGAGAGATGGGTGTATCCGATCTGCATGGGCTCGGGCTCTGAGGTGCATACCGGGTTGAATCTCTGGTCCTGACTGGAGTGCGGCGAGCCCGGATGAGATGATCGAGCCGGATGGTAAGTTCCATGATCTGACTGAGGGTCTTTCTGTCATCATGACAAGCAAGTTCTCCCTGCAGCTCCGCATTCAAACCCTTCCAATACAATAGTTTGAGAGAATCTTCCACCCAGCCGGTCTGAGCGGCGAGCGTACGGAAGGAGAGAGTGTAATCCGCTGCAGTGGAATTCCCTTGACGCAGGGCGAGCAACAGTTCCCCTGGATCCTTTCCTCCAGCTGGGTGCTCAAACACTTCCCTGAATAGGGTGACAAAAGCATCATACTGTAAGTAATAGACGTGAGCTGACCTCCTGACCACAGTGCCGTTGCCCACTCCAGCGCTTTTCCCGTAAGCAGGGTGCAAATGAGAAAGATGCGACCCTCATCGGTGCGATGTTCTGGAGCCGCCTGGCTTAGAGCTCGCACAGCAACAAAAATCCCTTGCAAGTGGAGGGTGAACCGTCATATTTTTTGGGTAGGGATAATCTTGGATTATTTGAGATCGTACTCACGACTGGCAGCGGAGGAACAGGTACAGTGGGGGCTGGGGCCTGACTAGCAGCTGCAATCTGCGGGGTTAGTGCCTGAACAGGCCTGACAAGTTCCTCCTTGAGCAAAGTTAGTTTAACCAGCTGCCGCTGATGTGAAGCGAGCACCGCAGCCTGGGATGAAACCTCATTGGCGAGGTGATGAAACTCTGCTGGATCTTGAGTTGGTGAAGTTTTCTGTGATGAAACGGCGGAGTCAGTTAGATCCATCTGCAGCAGTTTATTAATACAGGTAATTAAACAGAGAACAGCAGACATAAACTCAGGCTGGCATTAAAAAAGGGAACTCAAGCAGACGTTCGTAGAGAACTCCGATAGTATAATCAATCAGGTTTCAGAGTCCAGAGATAATACGGAGAATAGCAGTACAGACCAGGGGTAAATCAAAACTTCACAAAATAACAAAGGGGAGAGCAGTCCATATAAAGGGGAGAAGACAAGGTGCAGGTGATAATACTAAAGGTAATCAAGATAACTAAGCAGGGTTAGATGGGGATGATTGCGGAGAGGGACACTGGGAAATGCAGTCCTAATATTCAGGAGAGAGGGGTCTGATGCCGCCAGAGGAGGGCGTAGCAGACCGTTCCATGACAGGTAGTCTATTGCAGTTTATTTTCTTATTGTACTGTAATGTGTTAGACTTAATCTGGCTTATGGGTTAATTATATCTAGTTTATTATGTAGTTGAATCAACCCAGAATTGTAATTAATTTGACCAAGCATTTGGGTACACTATTTAACAAAAAATGTAGTTAAATCAGCCTACAATTGTATTTAATTTTACCCAGCGTTTGGGTAGAATATTTAACTCATCCGTTGGGTTAAAAATGATCAACCCATCTTGCTGGGTCAAATTAACTACTGTTGGTCTGGGGCAATATTGATCCAGCGGTTGGGTATAAAACAACCCAAGTTGGGTTATTTTTAACCCATCATTTTTCTGTGTGTACAAGTTTAACTTTTTGAATGGAATTAGTGAAATAAACCAACTTTTTGATGATATTCTAATTATATGACCATATATATATACATATGATGTGCGAATCAGGTTCAAACCTAACAGATGGGCTCTATCACACTGACTGGGTAATCGGCCAGTCACAGTAGTATGGAGGCACTGCTTTCTGTCATGTGATTTTTTACTTCGCCCTTCCTTCCTCCCTTACATTCACATGATGCAGCTCAAGTAGGCCTGAAGAGATGCTGTCTTGTGTTACTTTATAAAGATTAGTATTAAAACATAAATAAATAAAATATTTTACCTCATATTTCCTAATATTCTCAGCATCATTTGTGTCTACAACATCTGATGACGTGTGCTAAAAAAGCTGCAGTTAAGATTTTAGCATTTTGAAATATTTACAATGAATAAATTAATAATATTTAATTATTCATTTTACCCATATGTTGAGTCGATTTTCATTTTCCTAAAAATGCTAGTTTATGTTATTGGATTGGACTCAAACTTACTGACATGTTACAATTGTGGAGTTCCTTGTCAAAAATAACCAGCCTACAAAAAATTGGTTCTAAATGTCTTGTTATTGCCAAATAGTGGATTCATGGGCCTATTTTTATTAACTTTATTATTATTATTATTATTATTATTATTATTATTATTATTATTATTATTCAATTGATCATAGGCCTCATTGATCAGAGATTATGATGCTTAGATTTTGAGTAAATAATTCCAAAATTACTCAGAGCTAATGCTTTTTTTTCACACAAAAACTGAGGTGCATGAGCTCAGATCAATGAGGCAAATGATCAGTCGCTTCCAAAAAGAAATACAAAACCTATGCTAACAAAGAAAACAAGTAAATAAAAAGATTGAATCAAAGATTTGGTGATAAATTAACATAATGAGAGATTTACATTAGTTTTTTTTTTTTTTTTTTTTTTTTTTGTAGGCTAGACAAAAAATTTGCCAACACCACCAAATTAGGAAAAAAAGTTTTCAGCACAACACAAGGGCTAAAATCTTGACAAAGTGTTTTTAACATTAATACTAAATTACATGTATTAAAAAAAACAAATGAACATTAAAATTCCTGCACCACTGCATCGACTGTCAGGATGCTTAAAAGCCTCCAAATTCGCTATTCCTACCAGTCTGTTTGTGTAGAGCTCGCTTAGCGTGTGTGAGCGGGGGACCTCATCAGAGCTGTGATCACACACACAGGACGCTCCCCCCTCATCTCTTTACTCCCTATCTTTATCGCCTCGGCCCGTCTTCCTCTTCCTCCTCCTGGCCCTCTGCCCGCTCCGCCGCTAACCCCCATGTTCGCAAATCACTGCTTCGCATGTCAGCAGGTAAATTGTTTTGTCCTCCCGTTCCCCGCTTTCATTACCCTGTGTAAATTAAGCGATACGTCGTCCACCGGCGCGAGTCGCAGCACCTTGTGCCGCCACGCCAAAATCATGAGATTTGGCATAATAAATGAAGACAAACTATTGTAGGCACTGCTCCTTCTCCTCGCTGACTCGCTTTCATTATTCGCTTAACTCGCCGGAGAAAATGACTTAACCCTGACCTGAGCATTACGTACCATATTCACTCCAGATAAAAGCCTTTTTACAGCGGGCCCCCCACAATTTATATTCCGCCAAGGAGGCCGCTTCTCTCTGTCACTTTTCCAATCTCGGGCCCCCTCAACACACGTCATTAAACTTGTCGTACCTTCCTGTATTTGTCCATCAGTCCTTTCCTTTAACATAAAAGGTGGCAGCATTATTCTGGGCTTTGATGTCGCCCACTCATTTTTTCCCCCGCCACGGGATGTTTGATTGGAAGAAATATAGCTTGAGAGCCGACTCTATCTCCTCTCCGCTCTGCTGCTGGAATCGGACGCTTGATGAAATAGTGTTCCTTTAGCAAGAATAATAAAAACAGACTTCTGCATTACAGGCCCAGAGCCCACAGGAGCGAGAAAGCCTCAATCTCCGCTCGGCCCTGACGGATTTTTATAGTCATACGGGCAGATAAATGGAAAGCGGCGAGCCACGTAGGCGGTGAGAGTGGAGGAGATGCGATGCAGTTGTGCTGGTGCAGATGGTTGGGATTCCACGCTGTTCATCTGTGCTTTTAAATAATATGAGAGCATCAGTTACAGTGGGTGGAGAAAGCAGTGTTTTACAACTCACTGGAAAAACATGTCTGTGGCAACTTTTATGCAAAATGATATTACATCAAATCTTGCATTTTCAAAGTAAAATGTCCAGTGAGTGGTGCTAAAAGCGTGTTGAGTTTTATCTTAAACTGATAAACATGGATCTGGCAATGTTTTTATTATGGTGGTTATGGTGAAGATCCTGGCAGATCAGAAATGACACATTTAATGAGAAAAAGTAGATGCTGCATTGCGTTTGAAAATAACGTAGCACTTACACTAAACTCGACCTTAAATCAATAGTGGCAACATAGGCAAACATGAGATAAAACTCTTATGCTTAAGCAATTATTTCATTTTATCTTGCTTCTACAAGTTTTGGAGCTCTTTTATTGTGACTTTTGTTTGACAGAACTTCACATCACAAGTGCACTGCTGTACCGGGTGCACTACTGAGCAAGTTTACAATGCCGGAAAATCCACACATATGGAGCTGGTTATGTGATACACTGAAAATGTCAAAATGTATGAGTTTACAGATCATGCACTATGATAAACGTGGGTTGAGATCATAACATAGTCGTGTGCAAGGGTGCATGCAAAAAGTAGCCTTTATTAATTAATATTCTTCCCCATAATCTTGATTTGTGTGAAAAGGATTAAAGCTTGTTGGCGTTTAACTGCTTCTAGTGTTTATTTCACCTGTAAACTGCAGTGACAGTAATCTTTGTTTGTTGTCAGATGTAGGTAGAGGTATGTTTTTCCACTGAGCCTGTGTTGGTAGTTTCAGTGTTTAAATGAGACCGTATGGCACATGTGTAATGCTAAATTAATGAATCCAGATTCACACCATTATTCTCAGGCTCACACACAATCTGAACCTGTAGTATAGGGTTATTTTTGCATGTTTAAATTTTTGCAGAAATCTATCCACCTTTTTTTGTTGTAAAAATCGGCGGGCATTTGTAAATTCTATGGGTCTGGCTTCCGGTCTTGTCTGCGTTCACTCCGCCCAGCTATTTTTAGCTGAACAAAACTTTGCTTTGCTGCTTGACATTGAATGTTGGTGTGTATATCATATTATTTGAATGTTTTATCATAATTAAGGGCACACTGGTTTGTAGTGCAAACCGTTTTACCCTTTACTGCACGTTGTTATTCTCCTCGTTATTTACCTATAGCCTTATATTACCTAATGAACCAGAAGTCCCACCCATAGCATTACTTCCATGTTGAAGAAAAAGGTGGATAAATATTTATATATGTATAGTTTTTTTTAAACAAACAGCAATATATTCAAAGCATGTGTTTTCAATAAAGATAAAGAATTATTTGAATGTTGTCAATAAACAAATGACTTGTGTAATTTAAATTTACACATAATTTAGTATAATATTTACTCTATGTTTCACAAACAACACATTCTCATCTGTGAAATGTTATCTTATTTGATCTGGAATTTAAAGCGATTCTGCACAGAGTTGAGAGAGATTTTCAAACACGAATGCGACTGATGAGCAGCGTCTGAATGCCTCCTTTTCAAGATGGTGGATTTGTTGACGTGTCTGGAGCAGTCAAATGGGCTTTCTGCGTTATATACATTACTAAACTTAATTACTAATCAGAATGAATATTAAAATGAAGGAATGTTGATTACTTCTGTCCAAAATGTGGCCTACATGCAACTAAAATTATATTCATCTTCTTCCAAATTTAACCAATAATTTTCTGATGTAGTCATTGAAGCCAATCAACTTTCAGAATCACATGAGTGTCATAAAGCCTGTCTGTATTTGAGTCAACAGGTGAAGAGAAGCTTTAAAATTTGGCCAAAATATGGATGAAAATCAATAAAGCATCTCAGGACTGAATGACATGTATGTAAATCTGATACAGTAAGGGAGTGGAGGATGGATTTCATCTTCATCCAGTTTTCCACAGTTGTCTTAATTATGTCATTCTGTTCACCTGTTTTAATTAATTATATTGTTAGTCCCAGTGTTTAAATTCCCTTAGTTCCTTCTAGAGCCAATCAAGTGTGCTCTCCACCTTCACCTTCCCCAGCTCCACCCGTACAGACATGCTATGGGTTATTTTACTTGCCATTTGTGCAGCAGAAGTATGTCTTAAATACTTACAGCACCATATCGGCTTAAGTATTGGCAAAAGCAAGTTTCTGTTCTTGCTTGTAGCAGCAGCAGCAATAATCTACAAATACGACAATAACCATCATCAGCAGCAATTGAGCAGCAGCAGCGTAGTAGATCAATTCCGCCAAAAAGTTTTCCCCCTTTTCACTTTATTAACTAAAACATTAGTTGAAAAGTAAAAAAAAAAAAAAAACGGCTTTCATTGGGATCACAAGAAACAAATTCAGTCAAGGGTGATGAAACTTATTGCTAGTGTTTGTCTGGCTGCGATTTACACAAAGAAGAAGAAAATAGCAGCTTCATTCTTTACATATGAAAGTTTTACAAGGTCATTGTAAAAGTCAGGTGGCCACACAATACCTGCATACAAATCCGCTTCCTTGTTCTACGAGTTGCAGCACGGCGGCTCTTAAAGCGATCATTATTACCATACAAATAGACAGATCTATTTAACAACTACCTTTTTATCACAGAGCACTTATTCTTTAGTGTTGCTCTCTGAAAGGCATTGAAATGCAGCCGCCGAGCGTCTTGCGCTTGATAAAGGCCGGGAGCAATAGATGGAGCATGGCTGACATCTTCTTAAGAGATGATAGGAGAGCCAAATCAAACAGGAATGAGCAGTCACTCTCACAGCAGATAGGCGTTTCATTTCTGCCGGGCTGTGCTGGCATCCCCAGTGACTTCCTGCCCGTGGAAGATAGCTCCCTTGGACTTCATCCATTATTCCAGCCGTTACGCTCTCTAGTGCTGCACAGCGCTCCTGTTTTTGTTCTGGCGCGAGTAGTATTTCCCCTGCTTTGATGTCAATCTTGGAATTTGCTCCAGCTTTCATTATCGATAGCCTTTTTCCCTGCATGTGTGTGTGGAAGTCAATTATGTTTTTAAACACAATTAATTGTGAATTAATGAGCGGAGTCGTGGATTTCAAAACAATGGATCTTTGGTTCCAGCTAAATGTTTCTAACCCTGTGCAATTCGTGTTTTAAACTCTTTCCTATGTGCAAACTTTGACAAAAACTGCAAAAAGTCTCTCACTGTATCAAATTTTTTATGCAAAACTTTTAATTATCAAACCTGTTTCACACTCAATCACCTCATGTCTTCTGTCTCTGATTAATATTTTAGAGTTATTTTATCCAGTCAAAGCTCTTTTAGTGTAATTGTACAAACTTCCTGCTTCAGTTGGAGCTCCTGGTGTCAAATCTTGTCTGATTGTGATCAAGTAAAGGTCAGAATAAGGTCAGTAATATCTCCAGATGAACTCTTACTGGACTGAAGCACCTCAGCTTTACTTGATTCTCCATCAATCATGTTTTAGAGTCTCAAATCTGATCCTCAGGATCTTTTGAGGAGCGTTTGTTTCCAGAAGCTTTACTTTCACTGTTCCTCAGCTGAGGAATGATCTTCACAAGCCTCCAGAACATCTCACATCTTTTTGTCCCAATTATCATTGGATTGCATTGCACTATATTGTTATGAGCTCATGAAGACGAAGATTAACTGTAGGAAATTGACATTAATAACAAAAATACTGGGGACAGGAATGAAACACATGCCAACATAAATGAGAACCGACCAGACAAGATTTGGTTTTTAAATGAAGGAGCAAACTGTGTATGTGCAGACTAGGCCTTATAAGTGTGAACCAAACAAAGGAACTAATGAGGTAACAAACAAGACAACAGGTGGACAGAATGAACTAATTAGAACACAGGGAAACATCTGGGGTCATGCATGTAACCATGGTTCCCCGAGAGGGAACAAGACAATTCCCCCAATAACCGAATGCGTACACTCCTCGCTCATGCACAAAATGCATCAATCATGCATGTCATAAGGTCCTCAAATGGAAACTGAAATGTTTTGCAGATTGTTTCCTACACGTACACAAAAAACTGCTCCTGAAGACAAAAGAAGCTAATGACATGCATTACAGGTGCCCTCTTACACTTCCGGGCGCTCCACTAATGACATTATGCCAATGATTTGCAGTGTTTTCACACCTGCTTCAGACACTGGTCACACTAATGGCACTCCTCATAGTGTTCACTAGAGGACGCAGTGTGGATTTCCCTTGAAGGGGAACAGGTCAAGCCAACAATACGAGACATAAATGTTGCATATATGTTTGGATCATTTTAAAATATTATTCCTAAGATCATTACAATTGTTGCTTGCCAGAATTCCATGAGCAGAGAACAGGAGTGCCAGAGTCTAGATATCAGAGTTACAGATTTTAGTATAGTATCGGAGAAATCTTTTAGGATTTGTGAAATTTGTTTCAGACAGCCAAATCGTTTCCAAAAAAAACATACAGTGTGTGCCCGGCTGTAGGACAATTTAAACATGACATGAAAATATGAAATATTAATGGTTGTACATATTACTAAGAGTATCATCTCATTTCCGTCTGCTAGAACCACAGACGAATGCTGATAACTCCAGAAATGAACGCTTTGAAACAAGTGTTCCCATGAGAGGTGTCATGAATAGCAAAATAAATGAAAATGAATCAGAATCCAGACAATATGATGCAGAGAAATCGGCAGGATAGAACAAAGAGTGAATTTTAAGTGTCTTGAGACACATTTGCTGAAACTTTATGTCTTGAGGGGGGCCGTTTTTAAACTGTTAATTGTTAGCGCTGAAAGAGACCGTTTTCAGATACATTTGGTTATGAATCACTTGTTCCGAGTGCTCGTCCCTCAGTATTTTAAGTCAGGCATGTCCCTTGATGTTCCAGATCTCCTGAACAATGAGGGCCCCGGACCCCGTGTGTCCCGCAGGCTTTGGTGAGCGCAGGCTTGAGGGTCGGGTACTGGGGGAACTGCGGTGCGCTGCTAAATGTGGAGGGGACAGATAAGGGCTCAGCTGCGCTGTGAGGCCTTTTCCCAGGAGCCCGAAAGGAAAAATTGGCAAATATTAAGAAGATGAGACCGATTAAATGTGCTTTGTGCTCTTGTTCTTGTTAACCATGCTGTTTTTCTTTTTTTTTTTTTTTTTCTCTGGTTTCAGTTGCGCTATTTTTTGTCTTTAAAAATGTTTTTCCTTTCTGGGGGTGGAAATTTTATTATTAAATATTATTATTAAATATTTAATATTTTGGATTAGATTTTATTTTTATATTCCGTTTTAATAAAAACAAACAAAAAATTATTGTATGTTTTTCCAGATTTTTAAGTATGTCTACATTGTTTTTTATTATGTTTCAGTTATCTTAGTAATGTAACAAACAAAAATGTTGCCTTGTCAATTAGATTAAATAATATATATATATATATATATATATATATATATATATATATATATATATATATATTAGGGGTGTAACGGTACACAAAAATCACGGATCGGTACGTACCTCGGTTTTAAAGTCACGGTTCGGTTCATTTTCGGTACAGTAAGGGAAAGAAACGCAAACATTAAACTGCAGGTTGTTTATTACTATACACTTTTTTTTTTTAATACTTTTTAATAAAATATATATCAAATAAAAAAAAAGAATAAGAAATAAAATACTGCTGCAAAGTTCTCCACTAAATAAAATACTCTCAGTCTCAAAACAATATCATATAATAAAATATAATGAAAAATATAAATAAATAACTATGATTACAGTGCAGCATTACCAATCCCAGCTTGTAGGCCTGCTTCACCAGAACCGTGCCAGACGCGGCGCTGGCGCGCTGCTGCTGCTGTAGGTGACATAGAGGGAGACCGCCGACAGACCAGGCTCTTGTCTTCATGACAACAATATCTATACTTCATGTTGAGCATAAATATAAAGCCTACTGATAAAGGACACCGTCAACAGTATTGACGACAAAATAGACTATGTTTGACAGGTGCAATATTTGAAAATTGATAATTATTAATTTATTTTTTAAATTACATTTATATCTGAATTTATGTCAACCTATAGACTTTCAAACATCAAAGTGTCATGAATTAATATGTATTTGTGTACAAAATGACATATAAACATATTTGCCTATTCTATTTTGCCTGGAAACGCTTCCAACACGCTTGCCTGTCGCGTGAAAAATAGGCGTCGGTTCTATTTCTAGCATGCACGCGTTTTCCGCGAGATGCGCGTCTCACGCAGGCAGTCTGCAAGCTCTAACCTGTTAACATGGGAGCCGAATTAAAAACGGACACGCAACGCATCCAATGTGTCACCGGCCTTAGAATCAGCTGCAGGGCGGGATTTGCGCTGAACGGGGAGACTTCCGCCACTTAATACGTTCGTTTGGAAAAACGAAAATGTACTTATGTTCTGCGCACAAAATATTGCATTCCGTCATTCGGTACACACGTGCACCGTACCGAAAGTCCTGCACCGAAACGGTCCGGTACGAATACACGTACCGTTACACCCCTAATATATACATATATATATATATATATATATATATATATATATATATATATATATATATATATATATATATATATATATATATATGGTTTCAGTTTTATTTAACGATAATAACACAGTGGAGGCTTCTGCTTTCACTATATATTAAAAGTGGCAATACTTAAGATATATAAGGTTAACATAAAAATAAAACAAAAACATGAAAGTTTGACGCTTTTGTAATATATACTGACTTTCAGTTCATCTGTAGAGTTTTATAATTTTATTTAAAAATGATAGTTTATCCCAGTATAGCTTTTTTTTTTCTTTTTTATTTGAGGTTTAGCCATTGTTCAGTCAAACAGAAAGTTACGTCATTGCTTGAGTCAGAAGTTGACTTATCAGATATTTAAAATAATCACTGATCAGTCACTGATTTCTAATACTGAGATTCTTCAGAAGGATCTGCAGACTGCAGTTGCTAAACAGAGAGCAACAGTACAAGTTTCACACATTTTACTATTCATCACTAATAAATAAATGTTGTTAATCATATTTAAATTTGTTTATGACATCATTAGGATTTCTGAATGAGCTGATTTTTCAGGTTAGTGACAATAGTGGTCTGACTCTGAACAGGGTTGCAGTAGAAAATCGAGCATGTTTTGATAGAACATCAAAGGCTTTTCAGTCTGTTCCATGATATGAATAAGCAAACGCATATAATCAGTAAAGTTCTTTTGAATAAGTGGTGATGTTCTTGCTTCTGTGTTTTTGTTAAGATCATTGCTGCTGCATTTACAACAAGCTAACGGGGATTTAATCTGAGTTGTGCATTACAATAATCAATTCTTGTAACAAATGCATGTACAAGTGCTTTGGTTTCACCTTGAGATGAAAAAGGCGTAAGTTTCACAATGTCTCTTACAAGAATGTGCATGCGTTTTGTTTATTTTATTTTTTTAAATAAACTGTAAAACATTTTTCTTAATAAAAAGCCTAAAATGATTGGCATCACTGTAAAAAAATTATAAATTATATTTAGATTAGAAAACACTATTCACTACTATCAAGTTGCTTATAAGCATATGTAAAACTAGCAAACTGGCTGTTTATTAATACATATAAAGCACATATTAATGCATGACTATATTGTTGATCCCTTAACCCTACCCAGTACCTAAACATAACTACTACAACATGTACCTTACGGCAAATTAGGAGTTTATTGAGGAAAAACTCAGTTAATGTGTTTCCTAATCTGATATATTAACCATTATCTATACTTAATGTAATATGGAAAGGACCTACAACCGAACCTTGCAGAACACCACAAGTCACTTTAAAGGAAAAGTATCTGCCACATGCATAAATGCAGTTGTTTTGATGTTTGATGCAGCTTTGAAGTTTTGGAGCTTAAATATTACATATATTTTTGGAAATGGGAAATGATTCAGAACAGGCTTAAACCTGTGTCCTCAGATGACGCACTGTGCTTGAATGCTAAGTACTATGTATGCAGTACAAATAATCTAAATAAGAACCATCCTATCATTTCACATTGTATCTGTGCAGTTATATTAATTTAAAAATGTCCCCACCAAAATAAACACCAAGCTACAACCTTAACGTTAACCTATTGACAGCAGAAAGGTAAAAAAATGAGCTGATGCTCTGAAAATAAGCTCTGCTTCTTATGCTTTGGAGACACAAAAAGCTGAAATCTTTTTTGGTTATGCAGTAGGAAGAAAATAATTTAATTCTGTAATATTCTCTTGACTTGTCACCTTAAGTAACCAGTCCTGCAATATAAGTTTGGCAGCTGCTGTTAAATAGGGTGACATTTAAAATGATCTAGTGGCTAGCCTTAATCTTGTCGTAAGTATTCAGCATGTCCTTATCATAAAGTGATTCACATAGGCCATAATTCACTTATTAACTTGGTATTAAACATGAATGATTATGCAGCAGGAGATATTCATTGTTACTTGTTGCCTTTAGGCAACAATCAACTCGCATAAAAAAAGACATATGATTCCACATCATTTATGAGGAAATGAAGTTCAGTTCAATTAAAATAATTAATAAGAAATGCTTTAGTATTGCATGTTGATCTGTGCCTAAGGGCTCGTATCTTTCTCTCTCTGTGTGATACAACTATCAATAAAAGTTGGCAAAAATCAAATTAAAAAGATTTTTACAGAATTTAGCATTTCTCAGTTATACCGTAGTATTTGCATCCTTGCACGGCATTATGTCCACATCATCAATTGAAGCATTTAGTTAACATGTAGAAACATTAAATCAAACTTACTCTATATTAAAATGTTCCTCAACTTGTTGTGAATTATTAGTTAGTGCATGTTATTCCAAAGAAAAAAATAATCTTATAAAAAATCTTTAATCATAATCTGTTGTCAAACAACTTTACTTTTCAGCTGACATCACCAATCCCTCTTATTTTTGAACCATTCATTAATTTCAATAATAAATGCAAACAATACTTCAGTCTACCTATGATTATTTAAGAAACAAAATAAATTAATTTATACATACTTAAATATGTACATACATTCATACATGTGTACAGTACATGCCTAAATAAATAAATATTGTCAGCTGCATTATGTTCATAACTGTATACTGATGGTTATGTTGGTTTACTCATGCAACATTATACAGGATTATGTTTTGTTAACTATATGCAATTTAATAAACATTAGTTTTTATAAAATAAATCAGTGTGACATACAGTATATTTACCTGTTACAAAAATTTCTAAAATTATTATAAAATTATAATTTTATGAAAAAAAAAAACTCAACTAACTCTTAATTTTGCAAGAAAAATAAATGTAAATTTTTTTTTTTGAGGTTCAATCCCATGAAAAGCATAATAATAATAATAATAATAATAATAATAATAATAATAATAATATTAATAATAAATCAATTTGATAAAATGCATACATGCAATACCTGTTTTAAATAAAAGTGTCTGCCACATGGATAAATGTAAATATTAATGTGTTTTTTTTTGGAAATGCCACCCTGTCAGTTTCAAATGATGTGTTGTTTTAAAGTGAGCGAGGCCTCTTCAGCTCTAGCCAATGATTGGCCGACAGGGGGCTTTACATCTTCAGCTTTAATTTGTACTGACCTGGCACGGCCCCTCAACCGTGCTTGTTTTCTTACTTTATGGTAAATCAATATGCTCTCTGACAGAAAACAGCTCCAGAGAAGAAATAAATGTGAACACTGTCGCGCTCTGTCAATCATTTCTCACTCGCGGTCCATATGCCTGATTGTTGCATGCTGGGATTGGGTGACTCAATCAATTGCTGACTTTATTATTTAAGATTTAGACTGGTTTAAATGCACTGCTGAGGAAATAAATCTTCACTGCAAAGATGTGTGTCATATGGCGGGATAGTCAGTGAGTTTTAAAAATATGGGGACCGGCTTCAACCTCGGGATGTAACAAACACACACTCACACACACACACACACACACACACACACACACACACACACACACACACATGCACCATGAGTCCAGATGTTATTTTGAATGGACCGGCGGCTGTACGGCACACCCATCAGACCTTCTTTAGTCAACCGGCGTGTGTGTGAAGCAGCTGTTGGCAGCTCCAGCTGGGCCGCACATCCTTGATTAGACCTGCTCTTGGCCTGATGGCGGCCGCACCACCTGGCTCTCAGTCTGCTTTCGCTGAGAGTCCTCACCTGTGGGTACATGCGCTGTCCTGCACCGGGAACAACCTTGCCCCTTACCTGCAGTATCTGGACATCTTCACCCTCAGAAAACTGACTGTGGATTGTCTTTGGGACAGTTCATGCATATAAGTTCAGTGAAAAAAACAAAAAAAACCTTTTAGCTTTATAAAGTCAGTCGGCCTGTTCCAAAATCTAGTGAGATGCCTGTGTAGAAAAGATTCTCCTGCCCAAGGTTTGCCTTCCTCCTAGGTTCCCTGTCTGTGTTCCTGTGGGTTACTATTATATTAAAGACTGTATGTTATTCATCTCCTGCGTTGTGTTCTTGATCTCCCGCCAATGAGTGTGACAGGTATTAGCAATATAAGTGTTATATTTTTGTTTACGTTATACATTTAGGGAATAATGTGAAAGTTACAGTGTATAGTATATAGTATATATATATAGTAAATTTGTTGTTTCTACTTGTTTTTTTTATTCTTTTTTTATTATTATTTGTCTTATTTTCTGTTTAAGATTTTTCAGTACATCAAGTTAAACTAAATGAAATGTTGCTTTTTTTCAGTAATGCATAACCAAATTAATAAATAAACCAAAAGTGTCATTTCATTTAGTTTTTAGGATTTTAATATTGCAATCAATAATCTAAGAACACAGTTGAACTGTCTGGACATCATGATATCAAAAGCAGACACACATTCGCTTTGATTAAACAGCCAACCAACAACAGATGAAATGCTGAAAAGGCATTTACATACAAAGTGAAATCAGGGTAATGAGTAAACCTTTGACTGGACTGATAACTTCAAGCATTAATGTCCTAAGTGTAAACACACTCATAAGAATGTACTGTAAGTAACCACTGCTGTGTGTTGAACTCCAGACTCTCAATTTAGTAATCTTCATTTGAAGAAGTAGGCAAAGAGTTTGGGAAGCCGCTCGCCTAAATTCGTTTCCCTGAATCCTTACAAATAATCCAATTAGCTGAGATGAGGGAGGCTGGAATAACCTTTTAATCAGAGCTATTGAAGAGGGCAGGCCTTTGGCTGTTATCAGCCTCAATCCCCTCCTTCATTTCTCTGTCCTCAGCCGCTGCCTTTGTTCTAGAATCGAGAATAATCCAGCGCTCGCTAGCTCTCTGCTGGCCAGTAATGTAGCCACACACTTGCTACTAGTCTCAAAACCGCAGGATTATATCCTAATGGTTAGATCCTGTTTAAGAAGGGGGGTTTACTTCTCAAAACGCGTGTAAACAATAGAGTGAGCGAGAGAGATTAGCTCACACATGCACGCTGGAGGACAGTCATCTACACAGAGCTCTTCAGATTTCCATTGTTAATACAGACTTAATTAAATGCTTAATTAAAGCATAACTCTGTGAAACCTAATTATAATGTTTGTCATCTCTAAAATAAGTTGCCACCACAAATGTGCATGACATGTGGGATGTGTTCTGAATCCTAATATAATATAACTCTCCCATAAAATTTCACCCTCCCATCATATTTGCTGAATGAAACCCAATAGTCATTTCTTATTAATTTTGTGGTGTCCAAAAATTGCGTATTTTGCATGAGCTTGTCACACTTTCACACTAAATATGATCAATTTGTATATCAGTTTTGCTTTTATATTCATTTTTGTGGTGAAGTCTCATATTTTCTATTAATCAGCAGAAAAACTGCCATAAACATGATACCTGTATAAGATTAGAGCATTTTTTTTTTAATTATCAGCCCATTATGTGACATTATGTGATGCCTAATCCTGATTTTAAGGTTATAATTATGGTCGTTGACAGAATAAAATGCTAAACTTTTACTGCCTCCAAGCAGCCACAGATTTGATGAAAAAGAAAAAAAAAAGTTTATTTAAAGTTTTTTTTTTTGTGACATTTTTTCCATTGCTTTACAGATTGTAAGTTATATGATATCTGTGATTACATCTGAAAATTTGACTATACTCTAAAAATGCTGGGTTGTTTCAATCCAATTTTGGGTCAAATATGGACTAACCCAACTGTTGGGTTAAATTTTGGGTTAAAACTTTTTACCCCAACAGTTCATTGAGTCCATATTTGACCCAAAATTGGGTTGAAACAACCAAGCATTTTTAGATGTACTTTTGTTATTTTGATAAATGCATTAAAGCTGTGTGTGTGTGTGTGTGTATAGGGTCAAATATATATAGATTGAAGGTTTCTTGAAGGTCTGGGCAAAAATCACAATAGTGACTCCTGCAAGTTGAATGAAAAATCTTTCAGTTAATAATGTATGGCATTAATTAGATGCTACTTAATGGAAACGGTTTCATATTGGCTCCGCGTCTCTCTAGGCACACTGCACCTTTAAACCAAATGAATACTTAATGTGTGCTTCCAATGAATTGTTTATACAATACCATCATCCCTTATAAAACTTAACACGGCTGCTCCAGTCCCGAGACACTCAAACACAATAAAGATTCAATTTCAGTTGATTTCTCTAGATACAGATGTCTCACTAATGTAGTTTGATACAATTGGACTCGTGTTGACTATTGCTCTGTTCCAGGGTGTTTACAGAAGACTAGCAGTAGGTTAAATGTTCTGGCATCCGAAACAAGCAAACAGCAATGCAGTTCTTTTGCACTCTTGATGTGTGATCAGGTTTCACTTTGGTGATAACAAATCTCACTATTCTGTGAGATTGAATGCTGTTTTACCTTTAGATGGGATGCCAGCAGTACTATAAAAACTGTTATAGGACAGTAATACACTGGCGGTCAGGAGTTTGGAATATATATATATATTTTTTTTGATGTTGGCTGCATTTATTTGATCAGCAATAGAGTAAAAAGCGTGAACTATTATTACAACTTAAAATAGCCGTTTGCTATATGAAAACATTGTAAGCTGTCATTTATTCCTGTGATTAAAGTTAAATATTCAGCATCAATACTCATCTAATTTTAAAGTCTAATAAAAAATGTAAAAAAAAAATCACATAATATATAAATATCTGTACTGTCACTATTGATCAATAGAATGTATCCTTGTTGAATAAAATTATTAATTTCTTTCTTCCTTTATTATTCTTTTTTTTAATTTCAATTCAAATGTTTGTGTTAAAGGGGTCATATGATATTGCTAAAAAGAACTTTATGTTGTGTATTTGGTGTAGTGTTAATTTTGTTAACGCAAACGACAACGTTTTTTTTTTTAATCAACAAGGTTTGTTCTACTAGGGCTTTAATTTCCCCTTCTGCGTATGACCCTTCAAACTCTGTCACCTGCTCTGCTATTTTTAACCAGTTTGAGCCTGTGACGCTGTCGTTCGTACAGGAGATTGTTGGTCATATGAAGCCCTCAGGTTCCCCAAATGATGCTGTCCCTGCGCAATTTTTTAAGGAGATCTTCCCTACTGTAGGTCCATATGTTACCTCAGTCATTAACAGTAGTCTGTTCTCAGGTGTGGTCCCTTTGAATTTTAAACATGCAGTGGTGCAGCCAGGGCTAGATCCTGCTATTTTTTCCAATTACAGGCCTATCTCTAAACTCCCTTTTTTTTCAAAAATCATTGAGAAAGTAGTTTACGGTCAATTAATGGTCTTTTTGGAACACCAAAATATTCTCGAGATTTTCCAATCTGGTTTTAAATCCCTGCATAGCACTGAAACAGCACTTTTAGGAGTTTTTAATGATATCTTGTTAGCTACAGACTCTGGTGATTCTGTGATTCTCGTGGTTTTAGATTTAACTGCTGCCTTCGACACAGTTGACCATGAGATCCTAATTTCTCGCCTGGACCAGTGGGTGGGTATTAGAGGTGTGGCATTGGATTGGTTCAGGTCGTACCTGGCTGATAGAACGTTTTGTGTTAGCCTCGGCGACTCTGTGTCATCCTCTGCTCCCCTCTCATGCGGGGTCCCACAGGGCTCAGTGCTTGGCCCTCTCCTCTTCTCTCTTTACCTACTCCCGCTTGGCTCCATAATTAGGAAGCATGGGATTCTATTCCACTGCTATGCGGACGACAGCCAAATTTATGTACCTCTTAAGAAAAATGACACCAGCTCTGTTACTGCATTACTGAAATGTCTGGATGACATCAAGGCCTGGATGTCTTTTAACTTTTTAAATTTTAATCATGATAAAACAGAGGTGATGGTTTTTAATGGATCCACTGGAACCCCCCTGCCAGATCTTGGTCCCCTAACACAGTACATGAAACCCACAATCACAAACCTGGGGGTGAAGATGGACCCCGATTTTAAACTTGAGAGCCAGATCAGGTCTGTCGTGAAATCAAGTTTCTTTCACCTGAGGCAGCTGGCCAAAATAAGACCAATTCTTTCCAGACAGCATTTTGAAACAGTAGTCCACACTTTCATAACCACTCGGCTGGATTACTGTAACTGCACTGTATGTGGGGGTCAGTGCGTCGACCATCGCTCGGCTACAGATGGTACAGAACGCTGCAGCTCGACTTTTAACTGGCATAAGAAAACATGAGCACATGACCCCCATTTTAGCCTCACTCCACTGGTTGCCCATTCATTTTAGAATTAACTTCAAAATTCTTCTTTTTGTTTTTAAATCCTGCAATGGTCTTGCCCCGCTATACCTCTCTGAGCTTGTACATTTCTATACTCCTTCCCGGTCTCTCAGGTCAGCAGATCAGCTGCTCCTGAGAGAGCCTAAAACAAAGCGGAAGCTCAGAGGGGATCGTGCCTTCGCAGTTGCAGCTCTAAAACTTTGGAACAGTCTGCCTCAGCACATCAGACAGGCCTCCTCTCTGTCTGTCTTTAAATCCCACCTAAAGACCCACCTCTTTTCCTTGGCTTTTAACACCTAGTAGGAAGTTGACTTCATTCATTTATTTTACCTTAAGGATTTCATATTTATTTGTTGTTTAAATTTTAAATTTTGTTACTTTATCTATTGAGTCCATTGTATTATTATGCTTCTGGTTGTTATTTATTATTATTGTATTTGTATCTTTGTGTGCAGCACTTTGGAAACCATGTGTTTATTTAAATTGTGCTATATAAATAAAATTGGATTGGATTGGATTGGAAAAATATTCGTTAACGAACGATTTTTTCTGTGACCAAGACGAGACGTTGACGAGCTAAAAAATAATATCTGATGACGCGTTTTCGTAATGTTTCGTAATGTTATTTGAGGACTATTGGGCATTCAAAATGCATCCTATAGGCTATTGTCCTTCAAATGTGTGTCAGTGTCATTGGATTGCGATTGGATAAGGGCCATTTGTATATCTAATCAGTATAGCAGCCACAGTGGATGGATAGACTAATAAAACGCGAACTAGCGATCTGAAACAATGGCCTCAGCACCCGAAGGGGTAGGGATAAGGTGACCAAATATCCCGTTTTTCCCGGGAGTCACAATTCGTTGTCAGTTAACTTAAAGTTAGTGTTAATAGAAGTGCTCTCGCTCGCGCGCGCGCTACATCAGTTCTTTGTTCTCAGTGCTCAAATACACACTGTAGAGTATCTCGCGTAAATACAGTAGGCTATGGATTAAGTGAACGTGAACAGGTGTGTGAAAACTGAATGTGTGTCAGTATTTCATGCATGCCTACTGTTTTAAAGGGACAGCATTCCAAATTAAATACCTATCTGTCATTAATGTTAAACTACAAAAGATGTTAATAAATAAATGTATACATGTTAAGTAAAACCTACTTAAAATGAGTTTCATTTGTATCTCTATTGTATTTGTCTAATTGTGCTTCTTTAAATAAATGAATGAATGAAAGAATGAATGAATAAATAAATAAATAAAGTTGCTACTTTTTCACTTCTGTTAAAGGGATAGTTCACCTGAAAAATGAAAATGGTCATAATTTATTCAAGATTCTCCAAATTCAGTCCTTGATTCAAATTTCTCATTAGCTTGACTGATTTGGTCTAAAGAGAGAAGAATTAATGATTATTTTAATTTGAGAAATACATGTAGCAGGGTAAGGTATTAGCCCAGATATGATTGGTTGACGTCATGCCAGCCTGGGAACCTATCAGTGCTACTACTCCTTCGTCATTGGTTAAAATGGTTTAAATCCAATGAACCTATCAGTGTTGGGATTGATCCTATTAAAAAGGGAATGGTTTGATCACTCAAGATGCATCATCCTGGGTACTAGATCATTGTGGAAAGTCATGGACAAACGATAGGGTTTGTTGCATCTCTCTGTTGGTGTCGCAAGTAGGCGTTTTTCATGTTAGTTTCCCAATTCTGAGAAAAGGATTTGCTTTTTATAAAGGGGTTTTATTGTTGTCTTTTGTTCATCAGCATGCTAGCAGCCATGGTATCATGTGCTAAGCAACCATGCGTTTTGCTACATTGGAATACTCTCTCGTTATGTATGATGGAAGGTTGTCATGTGTTTTATGAGTGTAATGTAGGTCATCTTTGCGTTATGTTCAGCAGGTGTAACTACACCTCCAGGGGTTTCCAGTACCTTGGTTGAAGACGAATGTACATCAGCATGACTGCACTGCTGCTTTGTTTTTAGTGTTTGTTGTGTAACCGTTTAACTGTTGTGATATGAATGTCTTAGTTTATAGCAGTTAATTATGTGATTTTATGAGTAGGAACTTTTAAAGCGGGGGTTTTATACTTTTAGTGTCCACTTGGGGTGTTTTATATTGTATCCAAAAAAACCCAATGTTTGAACCATTACAGTTGTATATAAATAAATTGCAAATGTTTTATACTATCTGTCTCCATGCTCACCCTGGCTGTTGGCCACGAACCTGTGTGCCCTTTCGTAGGGCTGTTATGTCCCTGTATATTCCGGCCAGCATAGTCGATGTATATCCACTTTTGGTGGGTCCCCTCCCCTACCTGACCACTTCTTGCCACATACAGATAAAATATCTACCAAAATAAATGTTGGTAACTGAAGTTTGACTAAAAGTTGACAAAAATGCAATGACTTTTTCGTCGATTAAAACTCTGAAATACTCAAATGACTAAATTGTGACTAAGACTATTAAGCATTTTCGTTTCAACCCATTATAAACAAGGCATCTGTTGCATTTAGTGTAGACATAATTACTGATTAAAATGACTTATACTGTCTTTTTACACATTGTGTATCGTGCCATGTAAACATAAAACCGTTCAAAACTTCTGTTTGATTCATCAGTGACAAATTATTTACATATGAAAACATACTTAAAGACTGTGAGTCAGAAGCGCCAGACTGCCTCATTTTATTGAAACAGACACCGGCATTGTAGGCTACTCTCATCGGAAACAGTCCTTGTCCTCTGCAAAATGTGCAGCATACATCTGAATATTTGGGTTGGACTGTTCTGGAACACTGTTGTAAATACAACTTAACCACTGATTTCTAGTTGTGTCCTCTTTGGGAAGGCCAAACTAAGTAGGTTTGCTTTCACAATGAAACACATAGCATCTCCACAACATGACTCCGGCTGCAACAGCGAGAATAAAAGTGACACCTTCTTTCTTTGCATGAACATTTGGACTGCGTTATGCAAATCTTCCCAGACAGTGACATAGACATGTGGGAGCCTGTTAGAACGAGCCGTTTTAGGGGGTCATGGTTGACTCTTAACTTTTATAAAAAAAAATATCTCTTTGGATTTGAGACTTCAGATCTTCTTCATGCACCAAGAGCTTGCAACACTCCAAAGAGAAAATTTAAATCGCATCATATGACCCCTTTAAGTGATATTTAATAAGTTTTTTTTTTTTTTTTTTTAGCAAGGATACATTAAATTGATCAAAACTGACAGTAAATACATTTATAAAGCTGCAAAAGACTTATAATACAAATAAATGCTGTTCTTTCTAACTTTCTATTCACCTGTGAATCCTGAAAAATGAAATGCATCACAGTTTCCACAAAAATAATGTGCAGCACAACTGTTTTCGACATTGATAAAAATCTGAAATGTTTCTTGAGCATTAAATCATCATATTAGAATTATTTTTGAATAAATAAATAACAGTTTAACAGATATTTACATAGAAAACAGCTGTAATCATTTTTCACAATATAACTGTTTTTACTGTATTGTTGATTAAACACAGTATACATATCTCAATGAATTACAATCTTGTGGAAATGTTCAATTATTTCAGTAATTCAACTCAAATTGTAAAACTTGTGTATTAAATAAATTCAGTGCACATGGACTGAAGTAGTTTGAATCTTTGGTTCTTTTAATTGTGATGATTTTTTGATTTTTATTAGATTTTTGATTTTTAATTTTTTCTACAAGCTGAGAGAAGCCTGAATCTATTGTTGTTCAGTCTTATCCAAAATCTTGAATGTGAAGTTATGACTGTGAAGAAGTCACTGCCATGAAGATTCATAAGCACTCAGCATTTGCTAATGCTCTGAAGGGCCTGCTGAATTGCAGATGTGCTGCAGTGTGTGTGGGTTTGTGCAGAAGTGCTGTCTTGAGCTGCTGTATACCCTCAGGCGTCGCCCACATCTGTCCGAGGGTGTGTGTGGCCCATCTGCTGCAGCGCTGCATTGTGAGCCAGCCAATGTCTGACCTCACACATCCTCATGCTCAAGGTCATCTGTGATCAGAGTAAACTGCAGTGCAAACCAGACCTGTCAATCACTCTTTTACTGACCAAGAGATTGCTGAATCCAGCCCGTTTGCCCATAATATTTCTCTGAAGGGGCTTTTAGAGACCCTGATAAAAGTCAGTGTATGTAATCTGTCATACCTTAGAGAATATGTTATAACGTAGTGCTGCACGATTAATTAAGATCAAACCGAAATCACAATATTGTGTAGTGCGGTTACTGAATTGCAAAAGCTGCATTTTAATAACAAAAATAAATGCACTGTGTTTGAGAGTGAAGCGCAGCACTGTGTTCATTCACACACAAGCAGCCCATGATCTGCCGGTGTTCCAGTGTCTCAGAGCAGCTTAAATGTTGCTAAAATGTTCTCAAGTGCTTATTAACCTCCTGTTGGCAACAAAAGAGATTATTTTTGCAGCTATTCACTAAGATCAAATCTCAAACTAAATTTTATGAAGCATTTAGGTCAGCTCTAAATATTAATATTGTAATTTTACAGTTGTACTATTAATTATATATATATATATATATATATATATATATATATATTTTTTTTTTTTACACTAAATTATTTTAGTTTTTATGAAGTTATTTATTTATTATTATTATTATTATTATTATTATTATTATTATTAATTTATTTATTACAGTGTAGAATCAAAATCTTTGGCCAATAGTGTTTGTGTGTTTGTTTTAATAAGTTGTAAGTATTCATGTGTCCATACGTACAAATACTATACATAATCATTGACTCTTGAAGGTCTAAAAATAGGCCACATATTATTTCTTAAAATATACCAAGTATTGTTGTATAATATATAAACCTTTTCTTCTTTTTCTTATTCTTCTTCTTCTTCTACTTATTTTGTGTCAAAAGGATCTATACACAGTTATAATGATATAAAACTATTTAGTGTTATTTTAGTGTTCAGTATTATAGTACTAATTAATATTTTGAATTTACTTTTTTTCTGTATTTATTTTAATTCTAGTTTAAGTTTTAGTCATTTTATTATGTGCTTTTGTAATTTAATTTTTAATTTAAGCATTTCTACATGGCTTTATTATTATTATCATTATTATAAAAACATTTTTTTTTTCAGTTTTACATTTTAGTACTTAAACTTCAGGTGTTTGACAAGGCAACATTTCTAATATTTGTTTAAGTTCAGCTTCATTTTAATCAATGAAATAGTTTTAGTTAACACTAACAACACAGCTGAGGTTTTGGCCATATTCGCTAGCCCTGTTGCTCAGTGGTGGAGTTATAGTAGTTTCTTTAGTCTCGAATATGAAAAACAGACAGTTGTATTCTGATCATAACTCCATAAATGCTGCAGATGTGTGAAGTGTGTGGTACCTGAGGTAGGTGTGTGTCTGGGACGGTGTCCGCTGGTGCTGTAGGGACAGCAGGGACAGCCTTCAGAGCAGATACTGGAGAGATGTTCCCATCAACAACATCTCGAGGCCCTCCAGATAAACAGCGCTGATGGACCGAGCCAGAGGACAGAGGGCTCCTCACTGGACATTCTCCATCCAGCTGATGGAGGCACACCTGCCCTCCTGCCGTCTCTGTGTTCGTAATCTCATAAATCATCATCAGCAGAAAAGGATGTTGTGTTTTTTGCCTTTCATTCCATTTGTCTGTATCTTGGCACGTTTTGTATAAGTGATATTCATAATGTGTGATATTTATAGCAGCTGCAGTATTTTTGTGAACATTCAACATTATGCTTAACATGTCATGCCCATAAATTCAGTACAATTAAAATCCTGGATAGATAGAGTAGATAGATAGATTATCAAAAAAAGGACACAAACAAACACCACAAATACATCTACTTAAAGCTTGAAGAAACACAAGGTCTAAAATAAATGGGAAAATACTTAGTATATTTCAAATATTATTCATAGAACATTATTCTTTTTTCGTCCTGTTCAGCCTTAAAACAATGCAAATATCCCACGTTCACTACATGGCACTTTAACAATACTAATGCAGTTTAAGGGTATTGTTGAAACATGAAAATGTCTTGTAATTCAGATGACGTGTTTTTATCCTGTTGATGATGTCATAGTGCTGTGGTCCCACACGGCAATAATGAGAGGTTGTTACGAAGCGCTAATTAGCTCTGAAGGCTTTGCTAATCTCATTAAACGCAGAAGTGCTAGTCCACGTCTGATTTAACAGTTGTCACTATACCTTGACTGTGAGATGCATGGCCTTCTGGGTGGGAGACTGACAGCTCCGCGGAGAACATGCTGTCACTTAACACCATTTGACACACAGCCCACATCAAGAGCTAATTGAAATATTTCTTGATATCAATACTGATGTCACGCTAGTTGCAGGAATGGATTATTCCAGAAATTGCAGACCTTTGCTATACAAGTCTGAAATGTTTAAACTCTGCAGCTCGTTGTTAATTTAGAGTTAATTTGTTAATCTGTGTGTCAATCTAAAGTCTTTCTGGCTGATACTGTGCTTGTCATTAAATCAACATGTGATACACACAGATGTTTACACATCATACATCAGGCATGACCCATCAGGCTTTTACGGATCATATAGTCTGATATAATGAGAATATATTTAAAAAAAAAAAAACTCAATTTTATTCAGCGACACAAACTGAGCAAAAATATGAATTTGCTGCAGATTCTTATATTTATATGATGACATTCTGATGCTTGTGATGTAAATCAATGAGATCTTTATTACAGTAGATACTGACATAAAATGATCTAAATATCAGTCTGTGCTCTATATCTCCAATAATGTGTCTTAGTAACGCAGTGATTGAGAGCTGAATAAATAAAGGCTCCTCAGAAGATGTGAGATGTTCTGGAAGCTTGTGAAGATCATTCCTCCGCTGAGGAACAGTGAAAGTAAAGCTTCTGGAAACAAACGCTCTTCGAAAGATCCTGAGGATCAGATTTGAGACTCTAAAACATGATTGATGGAGAATCAAGTAAAGCTGAGCTGCTTCAGTCCAGTAAGAGTTCATCTGGAGATATTACTGACCTTATTCTGACATTTACTTGATCAAACCACTCAAGATTTAACACAAGAAACTCCAGCTGAAGCTGGACGCTTGTACAATTACACTAAAAGAGATTTGACTGAATAAAAAAACTCTAAACTATCAATGAAGAAACAGAAGACATGGAGCTGATTGAACGTGAAACAGGTTTAAAATTTAGAGGCCTTTGCATATCAAATATATATCAATAGGCTTTTATAAGATTAATGCTGGTGAAGCCAAGCTTATGACTAAGGCCTGGTCCACATTGTTGCTTAGTGTGTTCAGGAAACACACATATAGACAGGAACAAAGCACCTGGCTGATTTAAAATGGACCAACCACAGTTCGTTCTGTTTTTAGCTTTCATTTATCTGAAATAGTAAATACCTTATTAACAAATGGCTCCACATTATTTTTTTCAGTTTCACTCAACTGGGTAATAAAATACGATATAGTAACACATCCTGAGATTTGCCCTTCAGTGCCAAACTTCATGTCCACTCTGTTATTTCAAGGACTTTGTGGAAATATTGAAACATAAAGTGTCAGTTACTATGAGGTTTGTTTTATATTGATGCGAGTCCATCACACTAAAGAGTTGCAGTGTTTTATGTATTCAGATGGTCGGCTCTTGTAAATTATCATTGAGGTAAGTGGCAAGGTGAAAGCCTATCGTATTTATGCGTCTCATATCACAAAAACCTATCGTCTCAGACTCCATCGAGATGCTTATTGAAGGTTTTCATGTCCTCTTGGTGCGTGGAAACGTCCATCGAACAGATTTGCTGTCAAAGATCAATATATGGACAGAGTAGCCTTTAGTTAACTCTTCAGATGAAGTGTGCTCTGAACGGTTGGGTGTGAAAGGTTAACTGCTTTGACCTGATTGAAAGTTTTTAACGATGTGGCATGTTTTTCTGATATGTGTAGGACAGCGATCAGATCTGAAGGGAATAGATCCGCAGGGAATTGACTCAAACTGTGACCTCTTGGACAACAGGGTTTAATCTGCCATGTAACATTTACCATGCTTAATAGGGCCTTTCACACGGTGAGAACCTTTTCATAGTATCAGAACTAATTGTGGAACTACTTACTTTTGGGCGTTTTCGCACCACCGGAAATGGGTGCGATTTTAGTACTGGACTGCCTTTTTCAAGAACCAAATTAGCTCCCACTCCAGAGCAGAGTCTAACCAGCACAATAGGTACTATCCGTGACGTAAGTATACATTGATTGGCCAGACGCATTTGAAAACGCCCTCACCCGCCATGATTTAAAACGCTGTGTAAACATACTGTAAACTGTGTTGTAAAAACGTATTTCGCAAGTTTGATGAATATAGATAAATGGGTGGACATTGAAGTGCAGGCACTTGTAGTAAATGTAGCACTTCCAGTTGTCATTGGAGATTCTTAATCCTCATTTCTGTTCTTTCAATCACTTTACGTATGTGTCGACATTCAAAGAAAGTGACGTGACATTCAGCCAAGTATGGTGACCCATACTCAGAATTCGTGCTTTGCATTTAACCCATCCAAAGTGCACACACACAGCAGTGAACACACACAAACCGTGAACACACACCCGGAGCAGTGGGCAGCTATTTATGCTGCGGCACATAAATGTCCATTTGAAACTTGCGAGACACAACATAAACAGCTCCGATCATAGCGTCCTCCATCCTCCTGTTGTTAACGTTGTTCTTTGTTAAAGTTGTTGAATGCTGCACACAAATGACACACTATCGACCGGCTTACTCCCTAGTACACACTGTCGGTGCGAATGAACCCTTTGGTACTGTTAAATAGTTCGCGCAAAATCGTCCTAGTACTTTAGTACTTTACATTTAGTTCTGGAACTAAAGCATCGCGAAAGGCCCTATCTGTCAAGGGTGCAAATGGTGCCTATACACTGAAAAACATTAAATTAATTTATTTTATTGAAGTTAACAACATTTTACAATGATTGACATAAGACAAACGGTGTCAGGTTCATTTAAATTGCATTTTTCACAATGCATATTGTTACAAAGCAGCTTTACAGAAAGCACAACATCTTAAAAACTGTCTTAAATGCGAAGATGTCTCAGTATTTGTGGTGTATCTATTTTGCTTTATAAAACAAATAGCCAGTCTGGCCTGTTTTCTCATTGCATGTCTCTGGGATCTCTATTGTTACAGAAAGTCTAATTGCCTCAAGACTATAAACCTTCACTGTGCTTTGCCTTTGGTGAGTATTTACCGTGCATTGTTAATTCTCTCCTGTGTCTCTCGGGCCGCTCTAGAAAGCACTCCCTTTCCTTGATAAGTGGGTAAAAACTCAACATGAGTGAAGTAGGCTGCACTTTTTAAGTCTGGCTTTCATCCCATCCTCTTTTTTTCTGCACCTGAAAGCTTTCTTCACATTGGAGTTTGAAGCATGCTGAATACTAATTTCTGTCTATTAAAAGTGGCCAGTATCAACGGCGTGCTCTCATTAGAATGCCGGGCTCATGGGACGCCTCTTAATTCCTATATAGAGGAATTCAAGACCCTTTCACTTCAAAAAGTATAAATCATACTCCCAAATGATCGTGTAAGAGAGGGGATTCATACCAGGAGTCTCTGATGTGTCCCATCGGTTCATGGCAGGCGAGTTGAGTTCCCAAAGCTGCTGAAATCCAGCCTCTGGAGAGAATGGAGTCTGTTCAAGTAACCCGTAATCTTGACAGTATAACATTGCTGTACTGTATGTGGAAATACGCCTGTGTGCTACCTTATGTTACTATATGCAATGAGTGACTTTCCCATTTTGACAGGGTGATTTTCGAAGTCAAGTCAAGTCACCTTTATTTATATAATGCTTTTACCAATAAAGATTGTGTAGAAGCAACTGTACAATATTAAATAGGAAAATAGTGTGCCAATAATGCAAAATGATAATAGTAAACAACAATATTATTTAGTTTCAGGCAGTTCATCATTGAATTCAGTGATGTCATCATCCAGCTCAGCTCAGTTCAGTTTAAATACTATCTGTGCAATCAAGTCAATGATATGATTGGAAATGAAGTGTCCCCAACCAAGCAAGCCAGATGTAATAGTAGCCAGGTTTCCATCCAAAGTTGCAAATTTAACTTGTGTGCAAAATTGGAATATCACACAAAACATTTGCAAACAAGCACCGTTTCCATCCAACGAGTCAAAAAGAACAAAATCGTCACTTCCAGATAAACTGGCACTATACAACACTAAGAAAAGTAGGAGAAGCTACTGAATATAATAAGTTTCCTATATAATAAATTAATGGCACCTCAGAACAAGCGGACAAAACACAATGAATGCAGTTATTGGTTTCAGAGGTAAATGCTGCTGTTTAGAAACACAGTCGTTTAACAGTTCTGGGAGGCAATTATACTGAAATACTTTGATGCAGACTTTGCTCTGGCATTTCCGAATGACCATATAACAACATTTCAGATGCTGTGGAACAAGATCGGTGTGTTGGTTAGTCAGGATTTACCGTCTCATAGTGCAAAGTCACATTACTTTTTTGGGGCACTTGGAGGAATTTATTCACAAATTCATTTCCATCTCCCATTATTTGCATTAACCCTTTTTTGCACTGGTCAAAAACCACCTCAAGTGAGCGTAAAAACTTTTTTGCAAATTTATGCAATTTTTATTTGAATTTCAGCATTTCCATCACTTGATTCTGATGCGATTCTGACACTTTCTCCAGAATGGAGAAAAAACTTTGGGAGAAACCAGGCGCAGTCTGGAAGCTAAGAGAGGTAAAAGAGATTGGTCTTTAATCTAGATTTAAAATGACAGAGTGTGTCTGCCTCCCGAACAATGTTACGTAGGTTATTCCAGAGTTTAGGCCCTAAATGGCAAAAGGGTCAGCCGCCCGCAGTTGATTTTGATATTCTAGGTATTATCAAATTGCCAGAGTTTTGAGAACGCAGCGGACGTGGAGGATTATAATGTAACAGGAGCTCGTTCAAATACTGAGGTGCTAAACCATTCAGGGCTTTATAAGTAATAAGCAAGATTTTAAATTCTATACGATGTTTGATAGGGAGCCAGTGCAGTGTTGACAAAACCGGGCTAATATGGTCATACTTCCTATTTCTAGTTAGAACTCTTGCTGCTGCATTTTGGACTAGCTGGAATTTGTTTATTAAGTGTGCAGAACAACCACTAAATGAAGCAATATAATAATCTAACCTTGAGGTCATAAACACATGGATGAACATTTCTGCATTTGACATTGAGAGCATAGGTCGTAATTTAGATATATTTTTGAGATGGGAAAAATGCAGTTTTACAAATGCTAGAAATATTGGAAAGAGTGCTATCAGATAGCAACAGATGACGAAGAATTGACAGTTTTGAATACCGTATTTTCTGGACTATAAGTCACACTTTTTTTCATAGTTTGGCTGGTCCTGCGACTTATAGTCAGGTGCGACTTATTTATCAAAATTAATTTGACATGAACCGATAGCAATGAACCAAGAGAAAACATTACTGTCTACAGCCGCGAGAGGGCGCTCTGTTCTGCTCAGTGCTCCTGTAGCCTACACTAAGCAGCATATAGCGCCCTCTCGTGCCTGTAAATGCGACTTATAGTCCAGTGCGACTTATATATGTTTTTTTTCCTCATCATGACGTATTTTTGGACTGATGCGACTTATACTCAGGTGCAACTTATAGTCCAGTAAATACGGTAGTTTAATTTAATAGTTTTCTAGTCTATTCAAAAGAATGTTGTGGTCAATAGTGTTGAACGCAGCACTAAGATCCAGTAGCACTAATAGAGATACAACCACGATCAGATGATAAGAGCAGATCATTTGTAACTCTAAGGAGAGCAGTCTGAGGACTATGATACGGTCTAAATCCTGACTGGAAATCCTCACAGATACCATTATTCTCTAAGATGGATTATTATTGTGAGGATACTACCTTTTCTAGTATCTTGGACAGAAATGGGAGGTTTCTGTAGATTACAATTTGCATCTAGATGGGTGAACGGTTACTTTGTCCTCTACATACAAACATTTGGGTGTAATATTAGACATTAAGCTATCTTTTGAAAATCATCTATCATATTCTACAACAAAAATAATCAGAGTGCCTTGTTATCACTAGTTTTATTTTGATTTCCCAGGTCCGCTATTTAGCTTATAGCCCATTAGCATCAGCAGCGTGGTTGCTGCTAAACCCGCTTGCATTGCTAACACTCTATTCACACACATTACCACTGCTTTAATCACTATTACTTGCTTTAATGGCGGATGTATATCTACCTTTGAGTGCAGGTGAGGACACGTTCGCTCGAGCTGGAGGCCGTGGAGAAGCAGATTCGCGACCTGGAGGTGAGGCAGGCCCAGCTGAGAGAGCGGAGAGCTGTGCTGAAAATCTCCAAAGCTGATGCCCACAAGTCCGGGGTGAGTATACTGCGCACTGCTGACAGTACCACCACTTCTACTCCATGTGTTTCTCTGCACAGGCCCGGTGCACCCAGGACGCGATCTTCCCAGATGTCCTTCGCTCCGGCGCCGGGACACCACAGACCCTGGGTGCATCCACAGTGGAGGACGCGAGCCAGGCCCTGGTCAACGACTTCTCCCCCTCCGGTCTTCGAGATCTCCACCCGGAAGCGCTTCACTCCCCTCCGTGAGACAGGACACAACGCTGTGATCATCGGAGGCTCCATCGTCCGACACGTCCGTGCTACGTTAGCCGAAGATAAAGTGCACACTCACTTTCCCTGGCACTTGTGTTCTCGATGTTTCTGCGCAGATACCCGCAGTCAGGAAGTCCGATGAGAGCCCCAGAGTGGTCGTGCATCACGCCGGAGTTAACGACACCATGCTGCGGCAGACGGAGACACTGCAGAGGGCTGAAGAGGTGACGATCATCGTGTCAGGACCACTGTCTACATATCGTTGAGGACACCAAAGTTTCAGTAGACTTGTTGCTTTAAATTAATGGTTATTGTCATGGTGTTAATAACAGAAACTGCTATTTGTTAATAATTAAAATCTTTTCTGGGAGTGTCCTAGGCTTTTTTGCACTGATGGCCTGCACCCCAGCAGAGTCGGAGTAGAACTCCTCTCAGACAACATCTCCAGGACACTTCCCTCCATATGACTAGTAAGCCTATTCTCAAATAACTATTATGATGACTTTTGTTCTACCCTCTTAAATTATAAAAGTACTTGCGCTGTACAATCTATTAAGACTGTGTCTGTTCCCCGAATAGTGAGGTCAAAATATAAATTTAATGTGGAATGTAGAAAAAATCTTATCATGATTAAACCAGAAAAATTTTAAATAAATGAACAAAATTTTTTTTTAAAGTTTGGGCTCATAAATATTAGATCACTCACACCCAAGGCAGTTATTGTAAATGAAATGATCACAGATAATAGTTTTGATGTACTCTGCTTGACTGAAACCTGGCTAAAACCAAATGATTATATTGGTCTAAATGAGTCTACTCATTACTACTGGGCCCTCTCATCATTTAAATCATACACTAGATTTAATTATATCGCATGGAATCGATCTTACTGATATATATATATATATATATATATATGTATATATATATATATATATATATATATATATATATATATATATATATAAATATATATATATATCTCAAAGTGATGAAGTTGTCAACCATTTTCTCTAATACATTAGAAGCTGTTGCCCCCACAAAATTTAAAAAGGTTAGATAAAAACGTACTGTTCCATGGTATGACAGTAACACTCTCTCAAGAAAGAAACTTGTAGTATTGAGTGCAAATGGAAAAAAAAAACTATCTTGGAAGTTTTTAGAATTGCATGGAAAAACAGTATGTCCAGCTATAGACAGGACCTAAAAACAACCAGGGCCGAGCATATCCACAAACTCATTGAAAATAATCAAAACAATTCAAGTTTTTTATTTAGCACAGTGGCTAGATTAACGAATAACCAGATGCCACCTAATCTAAATATTTCCTCACAGTTTAATAGTAATGACTTTATGAATTTATTCACTGATAAAAAAGATAACATCAGAAATACAATAAAAAATTTAAATTCTACAGCGTCTAATACTTCAGTTTCATCCATCACACCCAAAGATAAACTGCAGCACTTTACAACTATAGGAAAGGAAGAGCTAAATAAACTTATCACTTTATCTAAACCAACAACATGTTTATTAGATCCTGTACCCACTAAATTGCTGAAAGAGTTGTTACCTGTAGCCGAAGAACCGCTTTTCAACATTATTAACTCGTCAGAAACTGCACTTCTTAAAATTACAAATGACTTACTTCTTATGTCAAATCAAGGCTGCATCTCATTGCGTGTTTTACTTGATCTTAGTGCTGCGTTCGTTCGACAAAATAGATCAGAATCAGAATCAGAATCAGAATCAGAACCAGACAGTTATTGGAGTGCTGAGGATGGATTCGATGATGGTGGAGTAGAACTGTTTCAGCAGCTCCTGTGGCAGGTTAAACTTCCTCAGCTGGCGAAGGAAGTACAACCTCTGCTGGGCCTTTTTCACAATGGAGTCAATGTGAATGTCCCACTTCAGGTCCTGAGAGATAGTGGTGCCCAGGAACCTGAATGACTCCATTGCAGTCACTGTGCTGTTCATGATGGTGAGTGGGGGAAGTGCAGGGGGGTTTCTCCTGAAGTCCACGATCATCTCCACTGTTTTGAGCGTGTTAAGCTCCAGGTTGTTGAGAGTGCACCAGACAGCCAGCTCTTTAACCTCCTGTCTGTAAGCAGACTCGTCACTGTCCTGAATGAGGCCGATGAGTGTGGTGTCATCTGCAAACTTCAGGAGCTTGACAGAAGGGTCCTTAGATGTGCAATCGTTAGTGTACAGGGAGAAGAGCAGTGGGGAGGGAACACAGCCCTGAGGAGCTCCGGCGCTGATTGTATGGGTGCTGGATGTGTATTTTCCCAGCCTCACTAGCTGCTGCCTGTCTGTCAGGAAGCTGTTGATCCACTGACAGATGGAGGTGGGCACGGAGAGCTGAGTTAGTTTGGGCAGGAGGTTTGGGATGATCCTGTTAAAGGCCGAGCTGAAGTCCACAAACAGGATCCTCACATAAGTCCCCGGTCTGTCTAGGTGTTGCAGAACATAATGCAGTCCAATGTTTACTGCATCGTCCACAGACCTGTTTGCTCTGTAGGCAAACTGAAGAGGATCTAGCAAGGGTCCAGTGATGTCTTTCAGGTGGGCCAGCACCAGTTTTTCAAATGACTTCATGACTACAGACGTTAGAGCCACAGGCCTGTAGTCATTTAGTCCTGTAATTTTCTATTTCTTTGGGATGGGAATGATGGTGGAGCGTTTGAAGCATGAAGGGACTTCGCACAGTTCTAGCGATCTGTTGAAGATCTGTGTGAAGATGGGGGCCAGCTGGTCAGCACAGGATTTCAGACAGGCTGGTGTAACACAATCTGGGCCTGGTGCTTTTTTCCTTTTCTGCTTCCAGAAGACCTGGCGCACCGCATCCTTGCTTATCTGAATTGCAGGTGTTGGGGAGAGGGTGGATGCAGGAGGTGTGAATGGTGAGAGTGCTTGATTGGAGAGGTGTTCAGGATGGGTTGCAGGAGTTGTGAATGGAGTGAACAGTTGTTTGGAGAGGCATTCAGGGTTGGTTGCAGGAGTTGTGAATGGTGAGAGTGGTTGATTGGAGAGGTGTTCAGGATGGGTTGCAGGAGTTGTGAATGGTGTGAACAGTTGTGAGGGGAGGCGTTCAGGGCAGGTGATGGGTGTTCTTTCAAACCTGCAGTAAAACTCGTTCAGATCGGCTGCCAGTCGTTGATTCTCCACAGTGCTGGGGGGTGGTGTCTTTTAATTGGGGATCTCCTTTAGACTTTTCCACACTGATGCGGAGTTGTTCGAAGTGAACTGAGTCCTTATTTTTTCAGAATAATTACTCTTTGCCACTTTGATCTCCTTTTCCAGTGTGTATTTAGCCTGTTAATACAGGACATTGTCCCCCTTCACGTAAGAATCTTCTTTGGCCTGACGGAGCTGTCTGAGTTTTGCAGTGAACCACGGTTTGTCATTGTTGTAATTTAGTTGAGGCCTAGTAGGAATGCATATATCCTCACAGAAACTGATATATGATGTTACAGTCTCTGTGAGTTCGTCCAGATCGGTGGTAGCAGCTTCAAAAACACTCTTATCAGTGAGGTCAAAACAAGATTGTAAATCCTGCTCTGTTTCGCTGGTCCATCTCTTCACAGTCTTTACTACAGGTTTAGCAGATTTTAGTTTCTTCCTGTAGGTTGGTATAAGATGAACCAGAAGGTGATCAGAACGTTCCAAAGCTGCTCATGGAACAGAGTGAAATGCATTATTGTTTTATTGTTGTGTAACAGTGATCCAATATATTACTGTCTCTTGTGGGACATGTGATGTGCTGTCTGTATTTTGGCAGTTCACGGGAGAGATTGGCTTTATTAAAGTCCCCAAGAATGATTAAAATGGAGTCCGGGTGTTGTTGTTCTGTCTCTGTGATCTGCTCAGCGAGTTTCTGTAAAGCTGAGCTCACGTGCGCTTGAGGAGGAATGTAAACACTCACCAGAATGAACGAATGAAACTCCCTCGGCGAATAGAACGGCTTGCAATTAATGAAGAGTGTTTCGAGATTTTAGCAGCACATCATCTTTAACACAGTTACATCTGTACACCACCATTCATTGATGTAAAAGCATGTCCCGCCGCCGCGCAATTTCCCCGTTGATTCTGCTTCGCGATCCGCTCTAAACAGCTGAAAGTCTGGCAGATGGAGCGCGCTGTCCGGTATGGTGTCATTCAGCCAAGTTTCCGTGAAACACAAATCAGCAGAGTGTGAGAAATCCTTATTTGTCCTAGAGAGCAGAAGCAGTTCGTCCCTTTAGTTTGGTAGAGAGTGGAGATTTGCCAGATGGATGCTAGGCAACGGCATTCGAAATCCGCGTTTTCTGAGTCTCACGAGCGCGCCAGCTCTTTTTCCCCGTCTGCGCGTCCTTTTGAAACATGTGATCAGCTCAGCAGCTCCGCCGACAAGAATGTCCAGCAAAACATCAGAATAGTCGAAAACCGGTGATATATCGGGAGATGTGTGTTGCCGAATGTCCATCAATTCGTCCCTGGTGAGACTGATTGCAGGAATATAACTAAAGACAGGACAAACTAACAAAAACACAAAGACAACTGCAGAGCACGTCACGGAGGCAGCCATCCTGTATCGGCGCCAGCGGTAATAATTATGAAATACTCATAGATCTATTACAAACCTATACAGGTATTCAAGGGCAGGCTCTAAGATGGTTTAGACCAGGGGTTCTTAACCTTTTTGATGTCGGGGCCCAAATTTTACAGTACAAAGTGGACCAGGGCCCAATCAAATATTAGCACTGTATTGGTTTATTGATCTCAGCCTTGGTTTGATTTGTATTCAATAACTAAATGAAATCCATTTGCAGTTTAACAGTTTATTATTCATGTGTATATAAACCTGCACATAAAACAAGATGTCAAACACACAACAATTCAAGGAACAAATCAATCTGCATCAAGAACAAAATTAAAAGGCTCAAGTCAGGCATATTAACAAAAAATCTGTAAGATTTGACAGATTTTACTTACAAAAAAATAACATTTATATAAAATAAAAACAATAAAATGTTTTGCTAAAATAAATTCAAAATAATATTTTTCAAATTAAATAAGTTGTAAATGAAAATTGAAAAAGTGCAAATGAAAAATATAGGCGTACTGACGGACCGCTCCTGGAACGCACTGACAGACCTCAGCCGCATGCAGTGTGAATGCTGGAATCCTTTAACATGGGTGCATAAAACAAAACATGCAACGCGTTCGCACTTCAGACTGAGTATGTGTGAAACAGCAGTAATTAAGCGCGTGCAGCACAGCAAAAATAGACTCGGTACAGGCAGATCAGAAGCACAGCGGTAGGATTCGCGAGACCACGTGATTTGCCTGTCCAACACTACAGCCTATGGTCCAACATTGTTTTTCTTGATTTCTGTGTGATCTAACATGGTTGGCTAAATGTTAATGTTTTGTCCGGTTTAATTATGTTTGTTCCAGTCACGCAACTCCTGCAGTTAAACTCCACACCACTTCCTTTTTTTTTAATTGTCCTTGTAAAAGGGATCTGTGGAGTCATATAATAATGTGAGGTTTTTCAAATTTAAGGATGAACCTTTTGTCATCTATTTCTGGCCAGAAATAGACTAGGCATCTATCTTTAGCGAAGCGGCGTGGAGAACTACTTCTGGGACGCTTTTGAAAAGTGCCGCAGAACGTCTGGTGTAAACACAAGCATAGACTAGAGTGACCGCGCCGGAGCCGTAACGTGCCGCAGACGTGTGCATTGGAAATCAGGGGTGAAACAGGCGTAACTTTTGCTTCAGGCTACGGTTGACTGAGTGTCTTCTTCTGCTTATTAGCGTTTGTTAAACAACTGAGGCATTACTGCCACTAGTGGTGGGATGGTGTATTGTAACTGTCTCATCAATAAACAGTGGTCATTCCGGTGTCTTCAATTGATAACTTGTTTGGTCCCGCGGCCCTCGCGGCCCACAGGTGAAAAACTTAAAGTTTTTTGCGGCCCTCCAGGTGGTGCTCACGGCCCAAGCGTGGGCCACGGCCCTATGGTTAATAATAGGTGGTTTAGACCCTACCTGTCTGATCGCTACCATTTTGTTTATTTAAATGGGGAGTCATCTCATTTATCACCAGTAAAATATGGAGTACCACAAGGATCTGTCCTAGGTCCTCTTCTATTTACAATATACATGTTGCCCCTTAGTAATATTATTAGAAAATATGGGATTAGTTTCCACTGTTATGCTGATGATACTCAGCTATATATCTCAACAAGACCAGATGAAACTTCTAAATTATCTAAGCGAACAGAGTGTGTTGAAAATGTAAACGATTGGATGACCAATAATTTTCTCCTATTAAATTCGGATAAGACAGAGATTTTACTTATTAGACCAAAAAACAGTACACAGAATCTAGTAGACTACAGTTTGCAAACTAGACGGATGTACTGTTACTTCCTCTACAGTCAAAAATCTGGGTGTTATTGTTATTGTTACTGGGTGCAAAACAAACAAAAAAAACTTGTCTTTTGAAAACCATATTTCCCATGTTACAAAAACATGTTACATCACTTTTTGGTGGTTGTCCAGCATCTTCAATAAACAAGCTACAGGTAGTCCAAAACACAGTGGCTAGAGTCCTTACCAGGTCAAGAAAAAATGATCATATTATCCCAATTTTACAGTCAATTTTGCACTGGCTACCTATTAAGTTCCATATCAGTTACAAATTATTATTACTTACCTATAAGGCCCTAAACCTAACTAGACTTATACCATGCTACAACCCATCACGCTCCCTAAGGTCACAAAACGCTGGACTTTTGGTAGTTCCTAGGATAGCAAAGTCCACTAAAGGAGGTAGAGCTTTGTCTCCCAAACTCTGGAATAGCCTTCCTGAAAATGTTCGGGGTTCAGACACACTCTCTCTGTTTAAATCTAGATTAAAAGACACATCTTTTTCGCCAAGCATTCGAATAATGCAACTCATAATTTGTGACTGCAGTTGTATCTGATCAAATGCACATCCTTATTCTTTAGCTTGGGTTAAACTAATTAATTTTACTTTGTTGGAACAGCAGCTACGCTAATGATGTCTCTATTTGTTTCTCTGTTTTGTCACAGGATTTACATCCCGTTGTAACTAGGATTTACACAAGCTCCAGTCTGGATCCAGAACACCTGAGAAGAGATGATGCCAACCCCTCAGAGGACCTCAGATGATGCTAACCATGAAACAACTTACAGAACTAACAAATATCGCCACTGAAATCACATTATAATATCTGTTAATAGTGTTCATCGTCTGGTTGACTATGTCTTGTATAAATTTTTCTGAAAATTCCTGTCATTTGCACATAAACTGATATAACTTATAAGCTACTACTAAATATTGTAGAAACTTATTTTTATGTAATGTTATGTGTTAATGAACACAGACATATGAACCCATACATGCTGCTTCATATTATATTCACAGACTCATGTCACATACAAATACACTGTATCACTCTACGTCTGTGTTTTTTCACGTTACAGTATTTCGGAAGAACATTTTTGATTTTAATATATTTATTTGAATTATTTTAAGGCAAGCTAACATAATGAAGTGTACTGATGAAGTCCTGCTTGACTCTCAATTCTTTTGAAGTGATACAGTTGTCAGTCTTCTCCTTTCTAACATGATGTTATTTGACTTCAGGAGCTCAACAGCTGACACTTTATCATCATCTCCCATATTAAAATGCAGAAGTGAGCACCACTTAAGGCCTCTGTGCTCAAGTTTTCCTAATTGACTTCTTATTACTAAGCGGTCAGTTGGAGAAATATGCCAGTCCTGAAGCCCGCCACCTCCTGCTTTTTATTTTAATAGTAAGATCTTGATGTCAGCAGTTAGTATATTGGTGTGAGTGGCCTATTGATTATTGATTTGTGTCCATTGATTGAGGTCTCAGGGGAGCCTAATCCGTTTTGATGCATTTGAATACATCCATTAATCTTCAGATGTTCTCGCGCCTTCTGCACCTGCAGACTAATGAAAATAGATGGGGATCTGAATGTGCACACGCCTTTTTGATTTATTTTTTTTAATTGATATATCTGCACTGAAGGGGGTCGGCTGCTGAATGACAATTGACCATGTTATCAACATCTGTTTTTTCTGCTTTAAAGAGGATCTTTTGATGGATTTGGAGGCTTTGTGGATATATGCTTTTATTTTCTAATGAACAGTTATGAAGATGACTTGCATATTAATGAGTTACATGGGAGCAGGAAGTCTTTACATTGCTCTCTTGATTTTCATGTATTAACGTATATGTTCAGCATGTTCTTGTGAATGGCATTTGTATGTACCAAACAGATACTGTACATTGATACAAATAAATGCAGTCAACAAATTATTATTTTTTTTCATTCACTTTACTGTAATGCATTCTTTAGATTCTTAATAAAGTAATTCTTACTGCATCACATTAAACATATTATCGCAATATATACTTTTTTAATCTAAATGAGAATAAAGTGTAGTAAACGCAACAATGTAAAAGTTGTTTTAGAGTTTAAATCAAATTGTATTAATAAAATGCAAATTATGCAAATTTCATTATGCTAATTGACAAGAAACAATGATCCTGTAATGATCCTAGAATTATCCTTAACACGCCATGAATATGGTCTTGAAGAGTTTTGCTAGGACTACTGGTGCCTGAATTTTTATTTTGTCACAAAATGTAACTACATAATAATTCAGCTCTTTATATACTGTACAGTGAATATACAGTGGGGATCAAAATTAGAGAACAACCTACAATTTCCTAAATTTCAAGGTCACTGCTTAGTCCTATTTGAAGTAATCCTAACAGGAGCAGAAGTGCAGTTTTTTAAAGTCTGTGTAAAGGCAATATTAAAATATGTGATCTGAGTTTGTCACAGCACAGAAAAAATTGTTATTAAGGGTTTAGTTCACCCAAAAATTTAAATTTTGTCATTCATTACTCACTCTCATTTCATTCCAAACCCGTAAGACCTTCATTCATCTTCAGAACACAAATATTTATTTTTGATGAAATCCGAGAGCTTTCTGACCCTGCATAGACAGCAACAGAACTGACACGTTCAAGGCCCAGAGAGGTAATAAGGACACTGATGTCACATCATTGTCAAACACCGATCAGTTTGCGATCAAGTCGAACACACCTCTTATGAGACATGATTTCATGCCCGCCCAAAAAATCTTAAACAGAAAAATGGGGGGAACTATTTAACCGTCTATTTAACTCCACGAATCAGTGCTGCATAGTTCACAGTAACATGTTTTCAGCATTACATTTTTAACATTTATAATATGTTAAGAAACAATTTTCTGAATTGCCTTTAGATGGATTTTAAAGGTGTTGTATGTAAGATTTTGACTCTACTAAAGCATAAAAATACAATAATATGTTTGCAGATATTTAAGAAACACACTAAGTTAACATACTTGTTCATCTGAAAAACAATGCTACAGTTAGTTATTCATTGTACTCAAGAAAGGCAGTAGGTTACGGCCAGTCTTGGATCTGCAAGTTTTTAACCGGGCCCTTCATCGGTTACTGTTTAAGATGTTGAAGCAGGAATGCATCTTTGGGTGTGTCCATCCCCAAGATTGGTTTGAAGCAATCGACAATTTGCCACCCATATCCAGACCTTTGGAAACTCCATGTTTGGTCCCTGGATGGGACACAGAGTTTCTAGGTGACCTGCCTTTGCGCCATCACTTCAGTGAGAGCAACGTCTACTAGACACGCTTGAGCCTTGAAGTGAAACCTGTTTGTCAAGTGTTGTTCTTCTCGCCAAGAAGACCCCTGGAAATGCCCGATTCCGGTTGTGCTTTCCTTTCTGCAGCAAGAGCTGGAGTGCAGGCTGTCTTCCTCTACTAGAGCTGTAGTCAAGTCCAGCTTTGTCAAGTCCAAGTCCAAGACTAGTCGAGACCGAGTCAAGACCGAGTCCAAAGAGGTTCGAGTCCAAGTCAAGTCTAAGTCCAAAAGTTTCGAGTCCAAGTCAAGACCGAGTCCAAATGAGAGAAAAAAGGGTCCTCTTCAAGACCACATACTTAACTACTGATAATGTATGTGATGCGAGAGACAGCATATCTCCTATTCTAAGAAAACAATTTTACATTATTATTTGTAATGATCAAAAAGCATGTGCAAAATAACAACTCTGTAGGACAGGGGTTCTCCAAACTAAATCCTGGATGGCCAATGTCCTGAAAAGTTTAGCTCCAACTGGCCTGAACACACCTGAAAGATTCTAGTGTGTCTAGTAATAGCTTGATTAGCTGGTTCAAGAGTGTATAATTAGGGTTGAGGCTAACAGGGGCGCTACACAAGATCCCTATGCATAGGCAGTCCTGAAGGGCCCCCATGAAAATATGAAAATATCCAGGTAAAATAAAATATATTTCAGATTCCTACTTTTCAAGGGCCCTCTCTTCCTTTGGGGCCCTGGTAATCAGTACTGGTTTTACCCCCAGTCCGACCCTGGGAGCTAAACTCTAAAGGACACTGGCCCTCTCGAACAGAGTTTGGAGCTGTAAGGTCAAATTATTTTTATGTAGTTTATTTTCATTTTATTTACTTAAAGGGATAGTTCACTCTCAAATTAAATTTTGATATGTTTTAGCTTACCTCAAGGACATCCAAGATGTAGGTTTCTTTGTTTCCTCAGTATTTCCCATTTTGATATTTTTAGGTCCAACCGTTCTTGTCTGTGACTCACATAATGGATGTCTATGGTCACCACCTCAAAGAGCATGCACAGAGGAGTCAAAATTAAACAATTCCCCATCATAAGTACACATTGATGACCTAATACACGAAACGAGCGGTTTGTGTAAGAAAACAAACAGTATTTAAATCGTTTTTACCTCTTGTACACAACCACGTCCAACTGATCTGAGTTCGCGAGTGCTTCCCGATGTGACGTGCGCGTGCGCTCTGGCTTAGTCTGCGCAAGCGCGGAAAGCGCCGGAAGCAATCTCTCGCGCATGCACATCACTCATTGTTTACCACACGCTAAGCCAGAGCGCGCGCGCACGTCACATCGGGGAGCAATCGCGCACTCAGATCAGTTGGACGTGGTTGTGTACAAGAGGTAAAAACGATATAAATACTGTTTGTTTTCTTACACAATCCGCTCATTTCGTGTCTTAGGTCATCAATGTGTACTTACGATGGGGAATTGTTTAATTTTGACTCCTCTGTGCATGCTCTTTGAGGTGGTGACCATAGACATCCATTATGTGAGTCACAGACAAGAACGGTTGGACCTAAAAATATCAAAATGGGAAATACTGAGGAAACAGAGAAACCTACATCTTGGATGTTCTTGAGGTAATTTGAGAGTGAGCTATCCCTTTAATAATGCTGCTTTTGCTGACATTATGTCTGTGGTCAAAAATTAAAATGACTGATGTCTTGGCACAGTGCACACACACATGCAAAGCTCGGGATATGACGCATGGGCGCGGTCATGGCTAACGGGATGCGTTTGGCTTTACTGGGCATGCGGACATAAATACAGCGAAATTTTTGTCATACTGTACTAGTGCTTGCATAGACTAGTCGAACGCTGTCGGAAACAATCAACTACTCCAGCATGCATTAACCATAATGCATACAAAGTGTTTGCAAGTACGACATGAATTTTAGAAATACAATATTGCGTGGAACGGTTACTTTCTATGATGCTTGTAAAAATAAAATATGTAATGTAATAATTAGTGTTGTGCCTGAAGCCGAATACCTTATTCGGAATGGCTCGGATAATGGCTTAAAAAACAAATAACAGACAAGGAAATAAATCTGCCTGAATACTCGGCTGAAGCTGACACAGTCCGGAGTTTGCTAGATAACAGGTGAGCCAGGGGATCAGCGCAATATTATATGGAGAGCTCTAAAGTCACGAGTGTGAGGTGAATAAATGTAAACTTTATAAGCAAAAAGAGTGCAAATCAAACACCGCATTGTTGTCGCTTCTTTGTGCATCTCTCATCTCTCAGAAAGAGCGTTGCAAGAGTAATTTTACCTATAATAATACATCATAAACATTATAGTATTTGTATATATTTAAAAGGCAATGATTTAAAGCTTAGGCTACGATATGATACGAGTGAATGAATAAGCACAGCGCGCTCACCAATCAAACATCCGTGTTGCGTGTCTCAGTCTCTCAAAAACCAGTTCTCTCTCAAGAGTAGGCTAATAATCAGCTTAGATACGGATACATTGTCTACTTGGCCTACATGTTTGCATCTTTACCTGTTGCTGGTTTGCGTGGCACACAAACATCTGTTTAGTGAAGTTTACTAAACATTAAGACTCGCTTAAAGAGTTAATGTAATGAAAATGTGCGCATTGAATTGATTCAGTCATGTTCAAATGATCACTAAACGTTTGTCATGACATCTCTCTGCTTGCATGAAAAATATTATTTTAGAAATTAATAATTATTTTAGTTTAACACGACATACTTGTTCAGTAATAACTACGAAAAAAAAGATAAAAACGGTCTTATCAAGTATGTACGACGTTGTATCCGAATGCAGATACGAAAAAATGTTTTGATTGTTACAGATACAAATACTGGCTGTTACATGAAAATGCAAATATGTAATGCAATAATTATATAAAGTTTAAGTTTATGTAAGATTTACATATGTAATTGTTGCATAAGGCTATACATTAATAAGCGTGTATTGATAATAAAAAAACTATTTAATGTGTTTTCATTTACAATAGCATGAACAACGAGTAGTCAAGTAACTCAAGCATTTTTTTAATAAAAAAAAAATCGACTAGTAGAAATCAGTAGTCTTGCAACCCATAGTCTATACTGTACAACATTAATTAGTATTTCATTATTGTAAAGGGTACGTTTAAGGCTATCTAGGTGTAGACGTAAATAAGAGACAATCTAACAGAAAAAAAATTAAATTTGCAACATCTAAACTTTTCAGGCAGCAAGTGCACCGCTGGTCATGTACATCCTTTCCCGGAACAATACTTGAAAGCTAAGCCAAGATGGAGAAACAGATGATCATAGCTGTACAAGGATAGCCATATTTTTAAAAATGAATCAATTAGCAGAGCTACTGCGATGTATTTTTAGTGCTGGAAGTCCATTTATTCTTTGCTGAAACCTCTGAGTCTTCATGGAGAGCGGGTCATGGTTGCCTAGCAACAGCAGACACCACTGGAGCGCAAGCGCAAGCTACAGAGTGCTTTGGAAAAAAGAGAGCGTCACGTCTAGCGTTTTTCCACACGTTTTCAGTCGCGACATCATGCAATCTGGTTTTGTTTTGAAGGAGATTTTTTTTTTTTTTTTGCTGTACTAGTTCGAGACCAACTAGAACACTTGGCGAGTCCAATGGCCAAGTCCGAGACAGGTCCGAGTGCAAATGCAAGACTCGTTCAAGACACGAGTACTACAGCCCTACCCTCTACCCTCAAATTCCAGGTTTCTGCAATTGCTGCATATCATGACCCGTGAACAGGAAGTCTTTAGGTAAGCATGACCTCATCATCAGGTTCCTTAGAGGGGCCAGGAGGTTAAATCCTTCCCGGCCTCTCTTTATACTCTCTTGGGACCTGACTCTAGTGCTAAAATCACTACAGTGGTGCCCATTTGAACCTTTGCATTCAGTTGAGCTAAAGTTTCTTTAATTAAAAACTCTGCTCCTGCTTGCACTGGCATCCATCAAGAGGGTAGGGGACCTGCACACATTTTCGGTCAACGATTCATAATTACCTGACTCCCAGGTTATCCTAAGGCCCCAGCCCAGCTATGTGCCCAAGGTTCCCACTACACCCTTCAAAGACCAAGTGGTGAACCTGCAAACGCTGCCCCTGGAGGAGGCAGACCCTGCCCTTGCTTTTCTCTGTCCCGTCCGAGCATTAAGATGCTACCAAATGGGGCAGAGGCAACTCGCACAGGGCACTGGAAGGGGCAGCACCCATGGCGCTTTGATAGGGATCCCAATTCGTCAGTCACAGATGTGACACTGAGAGTGACCGACTGAAATGGAATGTCTCTGTTACGTATGGTAACCCTCATGCCCTAAAGGATGGAAAGGAGATGTCACATCCCCTCGCCACAGTTGCTGTACCACCGCTGGTCCACCGGCTCGTCTCCTCGGCGAAACCTGCTATGCATTACACCTGCTGCCTTATTATACTCATGCTGTGATCAGCGGCAGCTGGATGCAATAATTGCATGCCAATGTGCATTGCCTTGTTTAGTTTACACTCTAAGTGGATTGGTCTATCAAAGCAATATCCTAATTCGTCGGTCACCGACGTGACATCTCTTTTCCCTCCCTCAGGAAACGAGGGTTGCCATATGTAACCGAGACGTTTTGTTTTGTTTTGTTTGTTTGTGTATGCATGGTTGGGTTTGTAAGTCTGTATGATTTGTATTACTTTGTGTGTGTATATGTGTATACAATATATTTATGTGCATCCCCATATATTATCCATAATATTATCCATTTCACTAAAGACTAACAATGAAGACCAATTATTAGACACTGTACACATGCAAATATTAAGTGCTATTGCACAAAAAAAAAAAAAAAAAAAAAACAGACATTTCCTTATAAACAGTGAATAACCAAAAAAAAAAAAAAAAAAAAATATATATATATATAATTTTTTTTTTTCTTTTTTTTTCACAGTGCCTGGAGGTGAAGGTAAAACTCAAAAGTATTTATTTACAAAACAAAGAACAGAATTATTGTGGGGTAGGCCCCATCTGAGGCTTAAATCTGACATTGTATATTCCAGCTATTCCTACGGAAGACGAAGGCAGGGTGGAGCCGACCCCAAAAGAAAGAAGAAAATTAAATACCCACCAGATTAAGTACTTATTGCAAGATCCTAGAACATATCGACAAAATAATAGAAAATATATTTAAATTAAATTATGGTTGAATTAAATTAAAGGTAGTATAGTCAGCATTTAAGAATGTATCAGATTATAGAGAGAGAGGCCACAATAGGCCAAATATTGATAGAGGCCATGATAGGCCAGATAGTGGTAGACTCCATGATAGGCCACAGGTTGTTGGGAGAATGTGTATAGGTATTGTACCACCACCAGTAATTGCATATAGATTACCATAAGGACATCTTGATATTATTTGCCTAACCTTTGACATGGTTTGTTGTTAAGGTCTAATTTATGATTAAAATGTGGAGGATGACCATCTTCCCGATGTTTGAACTACACGTTCAACAACTGTATTGGCCGGTGTATAGAAGCGGTGACAGACCACAGCTTCTAAAAGGTGACTAAACAGAGCTACAGTAAACAGAGCTACAGTAAACCAGCCGAAGAGAGAAAGGCCATGACAGAAAGGCTACAAAAGGCCGTAGAGAGTATAGCCACTAAATGCCGTGACGGAAGGCTGTGAGAGGCGTTGAAAGAGTAGATGTAATAAATAGCTGTGACACTACCAACAGTATTTACTTTATTTACCTTAAACATACAACATTACATTCACAAAATGTATACTTATTTACAAACGAACGTCTGTATTGCAATTTTGTGAAGAACAATAATAGGCAGATTTACATAAAGTGTAGGCCTGCAGGCTGAAATTACATTAATAGCCTGTGTATGTTTCTATAAACTATGGGATGTGAAAGCCTTGTGTGTAGAGAACCATGGTAGGCCATTGTATGTGAAAAGCTGTGATAGATTGAGTAGAAAGATAGCATGTGAGGAGTAACCACAACCGGTAGTTTTCTAAAAGTATCATAATGTACCTTGAGTATTACGTGAAACAGTTTAAAAGTCTGAACTTGACAGAACTCAGATGCAGAGGATGATCATGTACATAGCAGCATGATGGCGGATTAAGACAAAGTGCCACAATATCCTGTGTAATGTGAAGGCCACAACAGCTAAGTAAGACCAGTCAATAGGTATGAGGAAACAGAATGAACCACCACCAATAGATGCAAAAGTAAACATGTCACAGTGTCTGGGTTGTGTTCCCTGGGTTTCCACTAGGTGTCCTCCCGTTCCCACGGTGTGTATCACATTATCACTTCCTGTCTCCTTATTTGGTCAGCTTCCTCCTTGTTTAGTTAATTGATTGTTCCCCACCTGTCTCCAGTTTCCCCATTATCCTTTTGTGTATTTATACCCGGTCTGTCTGAGTCTTTGTCACGGAGTCCTTGTTGTATGTCGTTTGCGTGATACTTCCCTGAGTCTGCTCTGTATGTCTTCTTGTTATGTTATTGGATATTCTGGTTTTGACCTTGCCTGGAGTGTTTACCTCTTTTGGATTGCCCCTCAATAAACCTCGTACCTGCATTTGGATCTCTCCCTTGTTTCTTGTATCACCGTACGTGATAGAAGGACTCCGTCACCCAGAGATCCAGCGGTATGTCGGTTGACGCTTCTTCCCCAGCCACCGAGCGGGAGAGAGGCGATCGCTTTGAGGGAACCCGCCTGGTCGTGTTTCGCGGGACCAGGGGAGGTGGGCGAGAGGAAATTCAGCACAAGATGGCCGCCAACCCAGCGTCGCTGCGGTGCAGAACCACCAACCCCGCACCACGAGGCAAGATGGAAGCCAGCCTCACCCCACAGTGCAAGATGGCTGCCAGCTCAGCACCAACGCCCAGGATGGCCGCTGACACCCTTCTCGATTACTTCGAGATGCTATCAAGGATCCTAGATGTTCCCAAGACGGTTCACGTCATGGCTGCTGAGCTAGAGCCACAGCACAAAATGGCCACCAGCCCAGCGCCACAGCACAAGATGACTGCCAGCCCAGAGCCACAGGACAAGATGGCTGCCAGCCCAGAGCCACAGCACAAAATGGCCGCCAGCCCAGAGTCACAGCACAAGATGGCTGCCAGCCCAGAGTCACAGCACAAGATGGCTGCCAGCCCAGAGTCACAGCACAATATGGCTGCCAGCCCAGAGTCACAGCACAAGATGGCTGCCAGCTTAGAGCCACAGCACAAGATGGCCGACTCAACGCCTGAGTCTCCAGACAAGGGGCCACCGACTCGCCATCATAAAGGGCGGAGGAGAAGGAAACAGGTGCCTACCGTTCCTCAAAGCCAGGAGGACGTTCACGAGCGGGCCGCTGCCTTCCAGGAGGACGTTCCCGAGCGGGACGTGCCGTTCTGGAGGCCGATGCTGTTACGGAGACCGAGGCGGTACCCGATGCCGAGGTGGTGCCAGATGCTGTTCCGGAGGCCGAGGCGGTGCCCGATGCTGTTCAAGTGCCCAATGCTGTTCCGGAGGCCGAGGCGGTGCCCGATGCTCTTCCGGAGGCCGAGGCAGTGCCCGATGCTGTTCTGGGGCCCGATGCTGTTCCGGAGGCCGAGGCGGTGCCCGATGCTGTTCCGGAGGCCGAGGCGGTGCCCGATGCCGAGGCAGTGTCCGTTGCCATTCCCGATGCGGTGCCCGAGGCCGCTCCCGATGCGGTGACCGAGGCCGCTCCCGATGCGGTGCCCGAGACCACTCCCGAGGCCGTTACCGAGGCAGTGCCGGAGGCTGTTCCAGAGGCGGTGTCCGAAGCCGAGGTGTCTCACATCTCCACAGGCAGTCCTAATTCGAGTCAGGTGTTCATGGACCCTCCTGAGTCAGGGTTAGTCACCGTCGACCATCCAAAGTCAGGGCTAGTTCCTGTTGACCTTCCAGAGTTGAGTCAGGCTCCAGTTGACCCTCCAGAGTCGAGTCAGGCTCCAGTTGACCCTCCAGAGTCGAGTCAGGCTCCAGTTGACCCTCCAGAGTCGAGTCAGGTTCCAGTTGACCCTCCAGAGTCGAGTCAGGTTCCAGTTGACCCTCCAGAGTCGAGTCAGGTTCCAGTTGACCCTCCAGAGTCGAGTCAGGTTCCAGTTGACCCTCCAGAGTCGAGTCAGGTTCCTGTTGACCCTCCAGAGTCGAGTAAGGTCCCAGTAGACCCTCCAGAGTCGAGTAAGGTCCCAGTGGACCCTCCAGAGTCGAGTAAGGTCCCAGTGGACCCTCCAGAGTCGAATAAGGTCCCAGTGGACCCTCCAGAGTAGAGTAAGGTCCCAGTGGACCCTCCAGAGTCGAGTAAGGTCCCAGTGGACCCTCCAGAGTCGAGTAAGGTCCCAGTGGACCCTCCAGAGTCGAGTAAGGTCCCAGCGGACCCCCCAGTGTCGAGTCAGGTCCCAGTGGACCCTCCAGTGTCGAGTCAGGTCCCAGTGGACCCTCCAGTGTCGAGTCAAGTCCCAGTGGACCCTCCAGAGTCGAGTCAGGTCCCAGTGGACCTTCCAGAGGCTAGTCAGGTGCTTGTGGACCCTTGATGACCCTCCAGCGTCAGGGCCAGTCACCGATGACCCTCCAGCGTCAGGGCCAGTCACCGCTGACCTTCCAGAGTCAGGGCCAGTCACAGATGACCTTCTGCTCCACCCTGTTGGACTCCGGCATCGACCACAGGGGCGTGGTGGTCATCTGCTCCGCCCTGGGGGACTCTGGCATCGACCATGCCGAGGCAGTGTCCGTTGCCATTCCCGATGCGGTGCCCGAGGCCGCTCCCGATGCGGTGACCGAGGCCGCTCCCGATGCGGTGCCCGAGACCACTCCCGAGGCCGTTACCGAGGCAGTGCCGGAGGCCGTTCCAGAGGCGGTGTCCGAAGCCGAGGTGTCTCACATCTCCACAGGCAGTCCTAATTCGAGTCAGGTGTTCATGGACCCTCCTGAGTCAGGGTTAGTCACCGTCGACCATCCAAAGTCAGGGCTAGTTCCTGTTGACCTTCCAGAGTCGAGTCAGGCTCCAGTTGACCCTCCAGAGTCGAGTCAGGCTCCAGTTGACCCTCCAGAGTCGAGTCAGGCTCCAGTTGACCCTCCAGAGTTGAGTCAGGTTCCAGTTGACCCTCCAGAGTCGAGTCAGGTTCCAGTTGACCCTCCAGAGTCGAGTCAGGTTCCAGTTGACCCTCCAGAGTCGAGTCAGGTTCCTGTTGACCCTCCAGAGTCGAGTAAGGTCCCAGTAGACCCTCCAGAGTCGAGTAAGGTCCCAGTGGACCCTCCAGAGTCGAGTAAGGTCCCAGTGGACCCTCCAGAGTAGAGTAAGGTCCCAGTGGACCCTCCAGAGTAGAGTAAGGTCCCAGTGGACCCTCCAGAGTAGAGTAAGGTCCCAGTGGACCCTCCAGAGTCGAGTAAGGTCCCAGTGGACCCTCCAGAGTCGAGTAAGGTCCCAGTGGACCCTCCAGAGTCGAGTAAGGTCCCAGTGGACCCTCCAGAGTCGAGTAAGGTCCCAGTGGACCCTCCAGTGTCGAGTCAGGTCCCAGTGGACCCTCCAGTGTCGAGTCAGGTCCCAGTGGACCCTCCAGTGTCGAGTCAAGTCCCAGTGGACCCTCCAGAGTCGAGTCAGGTCCCAGTGGACCTTCCAGAGGCTAGTCAGGTGCTTGTGGACCCTTGATGACCCTCCAGCGTCAGGGCCAGTCACCGATGACCCTCCAGCGTCAGGGCCAGTCACCGCTGACCTTCCAGAGTCAGGGCCAGTCACAGATGACCTTCTGCTCCACCCTGTTGGACTCCGGCATCGACCACAGGGGCGTGGTGGTCATCTGCTCCGCCCTGGGGGACTCTGGCATCGACCACGAGGACGTGGTGGTCCTCTGCTCCGCCCTGGGGGGCTTCCGCTCTGACCACGCGGACAAGGTGGTCCTCTGCTCTGCCCTGGGGGGCTTCCGCTCTGACCACGCGGACATGGTGGTCTTCTGCTCCGCCCTGGGGGGCGCTTGCCCTGACTACACGGTTGTGGTGGTCTTCCGCTCCGCCCTGGAGGACTCTGGCCTTGACCACAAGGGTGTGGTGGTCTTCTGCTCCGCCCTGGGGGGGCTTCATGTTGTTTTTTCCTTTTGTTTTTGTGTTAATGTCTGTCCCTGTTCCCCTCTGTTAGTCTGGCCCTCAGTCCCTCCCCCTGAAGACAAAAGCATATGATTAAGACAGCAAATACCTTACAGTGTGCTAGACATAGCATATTTAACAGAAAGGAATAGTGCAAGCAACAATCTTTATCAGTGCAAAGATTGTAAGCCTTTAATAATGAGCCTCAAGATGCTTCATTACAAAAGAGTTAAGTTAAATATTGAATGTATTAGTTTGAGCTAGGGCTGCTCCGATCACGATCGGCCGATCTTTAATGGGCATCTCATCAGTAAAACCGGTTCTCTTACGAGAGCTCTCTCGTACTGCGTCTTAGCTAAGACGCTACGGGAAAAGTCTCTTTTCACGAAATACTGAAGCAAAAAATTATCCTTAATTTTGTATTTTTGTAAAGCGCATTTGCAGCAGTACACAGCCATAGGGGAGACGGCTCGTTCGCTCATTGGCTTGTTCTGCGGCAACTACACAGCTTATCGAGCTTCGCGCCCTTCTTGCCACTTCCCGCCGAAACGGGTGTGGCACAACCTATAAAAGGAGCTCGAAAAGGCTGACTCACCTGATTTTTCATCTCTTCAGCGAAGCTCACGCATCGCTGGATCACGAAGGAAACAAGCGCCGTCTGAGAAGCATATCAGTGGGACGAGCCATTCTGAAGCTGCTGGCCTTCGCCGCCTTCCACTGTCGTTCCTGCTGCGCTGTCCGGCGCCTATATCCTTTCAATTCTGTTATATCCAACTGTTCTTTATGTGCCCTGCGACACACACTCGTAAAAGAGCTCGCGTCTTTTGTAAGATGCCTTCCTGCGGCTCGTCAGAGCCCCACTCAGCGAGGGAGACCGGTACGTCATCTGTGTCTCCTGCCTGGGTGAAGATCATGCAGCCCTCGTGCTCGCTGACGGCGGATGCCCTCACTGCGAGCTGTTGCCATGGTGACTCTGAGGACTCGCCTGGCCTTTTTCTCTGAGCCTGCATTCTCCGCTGCGCTGAGGCGCCGTAAAAGCGCCGCTTCCAGCGGATTCCGGAACCGTCTTCAGCTCAACCGAGCTCGCCGGTTCGCCCTGCTTCACCGTCTCACTAGCATTCTCCACACTGGATGATGCTAAAAACAGGAACTACCAGTCACTTCCGCCGGTGGAACAGGCGATAGCGACGCACCTTTGTCCGCCCTCTGCTGGACGGCGGACGAAAGCGGTGTTGCCATCTAAAGCCTGCTGCATGACGCTGCATCTGCACTACTCACGATGGCTGCTTCATCGAAGCGCAGGTGTACGAGTTCCGCTGTGGCCGAGCTCTCACCCAAGCGCGCCGCTGTTTCAGTTCCAGAAATTGTAACTTTCTCAGTGTTTTCTGCAACGCGCAAGCCTGCACAGTTGCCCGCTTGCCTGCACACAAAAGCCGTTATCACAACAGCTTCAGCAACGCAGCTCGAGACCCCCGTTCTCGCTCTACCGGCCGTCGCCCTGTGCCGCGGGGACCGCTGTAATCAGCGCGCTCCCCGCCTCAAATGCCACAGGCGTAACGCCCATGGTGCAGCGCACCCACGCGCCGCCGTTGCCCAGTCAACAGAGCGCGCTTCGCATCCAGCCCTTAGCCATTCATGCAGATGCATGGTCAGCGCTTCCAGGGGTTTTCGGATTGGGTGCTAGGCATTATAAAGAGAGGCTACTCGCTACAGTTTTTTTCGACGCCCTCCGCGCTTTTTAGTGCGCGTCGAAACTACGGTCAAAACAGAAGTAGCACACATACTTCGGGCCGAAATATCAAAACTGTTGAGCAAAGGGGCTGTAGAGCCTGTGTCTCGAGCTCAAAGCGAGGGGGAGGCTTTACAGCAGATACTTTCTGGTGCCCAAGAGAGACGGGGGTCTCAGGCCCATACTGGATCTAAGACAGCTGAACAAGGCATTGATGAAATGCAGTTTCAGAATGTTTACGACCAGGAAGCTCCTCGTGCAGATTCGCAGAGGGGACTGGTTCATGTCAATTGATCTGAAGGACGCGTATTGTCAAGTACAGATAGTGTCAAGTCACAGGCGATATTTGAGATTCGCCTTTGAGGGCCAGGTATATCAGTTTACAGTCCTGCCGTTGGGCTTGTCCGCGGCTCCTCGTACGTTTACGAGGTGCATGGATGCAGCGCTCGCTCCTCTCAGACTCAGAGGCATGCGAGTGCTGAATTATTTGGACGACTGGCTGATTCTGACTCGATCACCTCGAGAAGCTCGGTCTCAGTGTCAATTGGGCGAAGAGTTCGCTGAACCCCAGTCAGACGATTCTGTTTTTGGGTATAGTTCTGAACTCGTGTTCCACGACGGCGCGACTGTCACCACAGCGCGTGTTGGGCATTCAGCGCGCAGCGAGTTCTTTCCGCTGCGGCGCGACCGTTTCGCTCAAACACTGTCAGAAGGTGCTGGGCCTCATGGCCTCGGCATCTCCGGTTCTGCAGCTGGGCCTGCTCCACATGCGCTCCCTGCAGCTCTGGCTGAAGGCGCGGGTGCCGCGCAGAGCGTGGGTGTCTGGCCGACTGCGTCTCAAGGTCAATCAGAGCTGTGTCACAGCCCTGAAACCCTGGACAGCAAACGGCTGGTACCAATCAGATGTAAGCCTGGGGACTTCCCCGAATGTGAAGATGGTGTCGACGGACACCTCCACTTCGGGATGGGGAGCGCTGCTCGAGGGCAGACTGTCCTTTGGCCTGTCGTCAGAACGGGAAAAGCTCCATCATATCAACTGTCTGGAAATGCTGGCAGTGGAGAACGCGCTGATGCGCTTTTGTCCCCAAATCAAGGACCACCACGTCTTAGTCCATTTGGACAACATGTCTGTGGTGTCCTACATAAATCACCAGGGCAGTCTCGGGTCCCAAAACCTGTACAGGCTGGCGGAACGCCTCCTGGTTTGGGCTCAGCGCAACGTGCGTTTGCTGAGGGCAGTGCATGTGCCTGGGCTACAGAATCTGGGTCCAGACAGGCTGTCCAGAGGCAATGTTCCTACGGGCGAATGGTCTCTACACCAGCAAACAGTTCGGCTGTTGTGGGAGAGATTTGGCAGGGCGGAGGTGGACCTCTTCGCGTCCCACGAAAACGCTCACTGCCCCGCGTTCTTTTCCAAGAACGAAAGCGCGCTGTCACAGAAATGGCCGTGCTGCCCGCTTTATGCTTTCCCTCCCGTCTCCCTCCTTCCACAGGTGATAGAACGGGTGAGAGAAACGAGAAGTTCAATACTGCTTGTAGCACCTTTTTGGAAGAACCAGCCATGGTTCCCAGATTTGATGCAGTTGGCAGATGTCGCCCCGTGGCCAGTACCGTTGAGGAGGGACCTCCTCTCGCAGGCCAGGGGTTCGATTTGGCACCCTCAACCGGAGTTGTGGTCCCTCCATGTGTGGGCACTCAACGGTTGCCCGCTGATCTCGCAGTGGGAGTGCTAAATACCATCACTCAGGCTAGAGCTCCGTCGACACAACGTCTGTATGCCTCGAAGTGGTCGGTGTTCTCCAGCTGGTGCACAGCTTGAGGATGTTCACCCCTTACTTGTGAGGTGACGGAGGTTCTCTCCTTCCTACAGGAGCTGTTGGATAAGGGCAGAGCCCCATCCATGCTCAAAGTTTATGTGGCGGCCATCGCAGCGTTTTCTGAAACAGCGCTCGGTCAGTCAATAGAAAGGAATGATTTGGTCATCCGCTTCCTTAGAGGAGCTAGGAGGCTGAATCCTCCCAGACCTCCTTCAGTCCCTATGTGGGACCTTGCGGCGGTTTTGGAGGCCATGAAGGGTCCCCCTTTTGAGCCTATCCAATCAATTAGCCTTCGGCATCTGTCGTTCAAGACAGTATTCTTGTTGGCTCTCGCTTCAGTGAAGCGTGTGGGTGACCTGCACGCGCTCTCGGTGAGCCAGTCGTGCTTGGAGTTTGGGCCTAATGACTCAAAGGTCATACTCAAACCTATGCACGGTTGTGTGCCGAAATCCCTCAACACGCCGTTTCGGGCTCAGGTTATTGCCCTGTCTGCCCTGCCGGTGTCAGGAGAGGATAGAGACTCGAGTATTCTTTGCCCTGTCAGGGTTTTAAGAGCTTATGTGTCTCGCTCTGCTGCTTTTCGACAGACTGAGCAGCTGTTTGTCTCGTCCGGTGGACATTCCAAGGGAATGGCTGTTTCGAGACAGACTTTATCCAGATAGACAGTTGACGCTATAGCGTTAGCTTACGCTTCCAGGGGCCTTCAGTGCCCGCTGGGCGTCAGAGCACACTCCACAAGGGGCGTCGCCTCATCGTGGGCGTGGTCTACTGGGATCTCCTTGCAGGATATATGTATGGCGGCAGGTTGGGCCTCGCCGTCTACATTTATCAGCTTCTATAACCTGGAGGTTCCTGCCTTGCAAGCTAGGCTGCTGTCGGTGTAGTCGAATCAGGGCCCTGAGGGGAACTCTGAGTTCGTGAGCGTTATGCGCTGCCGACTGTTATATGGGCAGTATTGCGTAAGACCCACATTGCCACATTGGTCAGGCCTTGCCTCGGCTGTGTGATGTCATATTGCCGCATCTACGGATGTTGCTAGATATGGGACGGAGGGCTTCCCCCCTTCCTTTCCTGGACTCTCTGTGAGTCCCTCAGGTGACTGTGCACTGTAAATCCTGGGCGTTGCTTTAGGTTTATTGGTGTGTGATCCCTGCGCGCACACCGTTTTACATTGGGTTCCCGTAGCGTCTTAGCTAAGACACAGTACGAGAGAGCTCTCGTAAGAGAACGTACTCGGTTACTAAACGTAACCTCGGTTCTCTCTAGAAGAGCGAACGAGTACTGCGTTCTCTGCCGTGTGTACGATTCACTCTGGTTCGCTTCGGCGATGAAATAAATCAGGTGAGTCATCCTTTTCGAGCTCCTTTTATAGGTTGGGCCACACCCGTTTCAGCGGGAAGTGGCAAGAAGGGCGCGAAGTGCCCTTATTGGTCTGATGTTGCATCAGCCTGCGCTCAATAGGCTGTGCAGTTGCCGCAGAACAAGCCAATGAGCGAACGAGCCGTCTCGCCTATGGCTGTGTACTGCTGCAAATGCACTTTACAAAAATACAAAATTAGGGATAATTTTTTGCTTCAGTATTTCGTGAAAAGAGACTTTTCCCGTAGCGTCTTAGCTAAGACGCAGTACTCGTTCGCTCTTCTAGAGAGAACCGAGGTTACGTTTAGTAACCGAGTACGTTCTCTAATCAGCGGTAAATTCCCTCAGGTGCGTGATTTCACATAGAGCAGCTGTTACTACACCGAGCTGTTGTTAACTGAGAAGATGCGCAAATCCACTTCATTTTCAGGGTTTATTTGTAGTAACAGCTGCTCTATGTGAAATCACGCACCTGAGGGAATTGACCGCTGATTAGAAAACCGGCTTTACTGAGGAGATGCCCATTAACGATCGGCCGATCATGATCGGAGCAGCCCTAGTTTGAGCAATATCTTAATTAGCAGTGCTAGACTGCTAGATACACAAACAATCAGGCCATGCCAAATGCTTTGTCTTAAACGTGTATGAGAGAATAACCTTGCAGAGAATAAAATTTACACCCAATCCTTACAAGTGCATAAAACAAAAATGATTCTTATAATGGTGTAGGCTGATGAAGTGATGAAGACGAATGTCGAAAGAGACCAGCAGCCTTGTTTCCGACTGCAGGCCCAGAGAGATTTCTTGCATGCAGGTTCACATGAGCGTACAGACAAAATATTTTGTTGATTGAGATGTAAGCAGCTGTAACGATAGGACACAGGAGACGAGAGATCCAAGAGCACTGTGTGTTTATTGGGTAATCCAAAAATCAGAATCCAGACAAGCAGGGGGTCAAAACCAAAAATCAGTTCAGAAACTAGGAACACGAGGAAACCAGGTGACGGAAAATAAGGACTTGATGACACAGAGAGAAAACAGACAGGTTTAAATACAACCCGAATTCCGGAAAAGTTGGGACGTTTTTTAAATTTTAATAAAATGAAAACTAAAGGAATTTCAAATCACATGAGCCAATATTTTATTCACAATAGAACATAGATAACGTAGCAAATGTTTAAACTGAGAAATTTTACACTTTTATCCACTTAATTAGCTCATTTAAAATTTAATGCCTGCTACAGGTCTCAAAAAAGTTGGCACGGGGGCAACAAATGGCTAAAAAAGCAAGCAGTTTTGAAAAGATTCAGCTGGGAGAACATCTAGTGATTAATTAAGTTAATTGATATCAGGTCTGTAACATGATTAGCTATAAAAGCTTTGTCTTAGAGAAGCAGAGTCTCTCAGAAGTAAAGATGGGCAGAGGCTCTCCAATCTGTGAAAGACTGCGTAAAAAAATTGTGGAAAACTTTAAAAACAATGTTCCTCAACGTCAAATTGCAAAGGCTTTGCAAATCTCATCATCTACAGTGCATAACATCATAAAAAGATTCAGAGAAACTGGAGAAATCTCTGTGCGTAAGGGACAAGGCCGGAGACCTTTATTGGATGCCCGTGGTCTTCGGGCTCTCAGACGACACTGCATCACTCATCGGCATGATTGTGTCAATGACATTACTAAATGGGCCCAGGAATACTTTCAGAAACCACTGTCGGTAAACACAATCCGCCGTGCCATCAGCAGATGCCAACTAAAGCTCTATCATGCAAAAAGTAAGCCATATGTGAACATGGTCCAGAAGCGCCGTCGTGTCCTGTGGGCCAAGGCTCATTTAAAATGGACTATTTCAAAGTGGAATAGTGTTTTATGGTCAGACGAGTCCAAATTTGACATTCTTGTTGGAAATCACGGACGCCGTGTCCTCCGGGCTAAAGAGGAGGGAGACCTTCCAGCATGTTATCAGCGTTCAGTTCAAAAGCCAGCATCTCTGATGGTATGGGGGTGCATAAGTGCATACGGTATGGGCAGCTTGCATGTTTTGGAAGGCTCTGTGATTGCTGAAAGGTATATAAAGGTTTTAGAGCAACATATGCTTCCCTCCAAACAACGTCTATTTCAGGGAAGGCCTTGTTTATTTCAGCAGGACAATGCAAAACCACATACTGCAGCTATAACAACAGCATGGCTTCGTCGTAGAAGAGTCCGGGTGCTAACCTGGCCTGCCTGCAGTCCAGATCTTTCACCTATAGAGAACATTTGGCGCATCATTAAACGAAAAATACGTCAAAGACGACCACGAACTCTTCAGCAGCTGGAAATCTATATAAGGCAAGAATGGGACCAAATTCCAACAGCAAAACTCCAGCAACTCATAGCCTCAATGCCCAGACGTCTTCAAACTGTTTTGAAAAGAAAAGGAGATGCTAAACCATGGTAAACATGCCCCGTCCCAACTATTTTGAGACCTGTAGCAGAAATCTAAATTGAAATGAGCTCATTTTGTGCATAAAATTGTAAACTTTCTCAGTTTAAACATTTGCTATGTTATCTATGTTCTATTGTGAATAAAATATTGGCTGATGTGATTTGAAAGTCTTTTAGTTTTCATTTTATTAAAATTTAAAAAACGTCCCAACTTTCCCGGAATTCGGGTTGTAGACAGGATAATGACGATGAAAGTGAAGACAGCTGAGTGCAATTAACAGGTGTGCAATTACCGTGATGAAGGGACAAGGCTTTGTGGGAAATGTAGTGCCTGCGGTGAGGTGCCTATGGGGAATTGAGACCACTAGTGGACACCCAGGGAAACACAGACCAGACACCGTGACAGCAGCGCTGACGCGACAGCTTGAAAAGGCACGAGCGTTGTCAATTCTGCGGTTTTCCCATGGATTTGGGCTATTTTAACACTGTTGCTGTAGGTTGCTTTTCATGTCAGTGGGTTGAAACGACCCCAATAACGTGCAAAAAACAAATAAGTGTGAGTAGAGGGCTTTAATACTCCTCATGTTGAGTGCCAATTGGCTAGATCTAATTGTAATATGTGACATGGCATTAATCTTCCTATTAGAACTTGTGCTGCTTCTTCCATTTCCTTCCCTGTTTTTTCAAAATTTTCATTTACGACAATGCCCTCCGTCACACTGCAAAATGTGTAAAGCAATTCCTTGAAGCTAAAAATATTGAAATGGCAGACCCAGAGTGCTGATCTAAACCCAACTGAAAATCACTGAAAACCTCTTGGTAACAAAGTTAATGCTAAGAAAAGCTATGCAGTTACCAAAATATGGAAGAGACTGGAAAAAGAGCCAAGATCACACCAGCCCAGTCTGAGAAACATCTTGGTCATGTATGTAACCCCAACATCACGTCGGAATGTACCGATGAATTGGGATCTAGCCTGTGAGCCCTATCATCTTCGAGTGTAACATAAACGAGCAAATGCAAGTCCAACATCTGCATCTCGCTATCCGCCCCACAGCATGGGTCCAAATGTGGAAGCATGTGCAATGCACATTCAGGTTTATGCTGAGGAGTCGAGCCAGGAACCTGGCACTCTGAATCTTTCCCATTCAGTCGGTTACGTTTGACCTCACGTCTGACAACTGGGGTCCTAACAATGCGCCACTATTGCTGACCCTTCCAGTGCCCTTACAGAGCCACCTGATCCCCCCTTCGGCTACTGGGGCAGAAGATATGATAGGGCTTACGTGGAGAGAGTCTATTACTGTTTTTCCTCTTAACCCACACAGTACAACTATTAGATAACACTGGGAAAGCATGCCTTGCAAGATGATGGCATCCAGGGCCATAGTTGGGGTTTGCGGGGCCCCAGTGCAGGTTGTACTGGTGGGCCCAGTTTGAAATTGTTTAATTTGTATGCTCATTCTATTTATTTGTTTGTGCTATTAACACAATGTTTAAATATTGTGTAATTTTTAATCATAGTGGGGCATAAACATAAATATTGGGGGGCAGTCGTGGCCTTATGGATAGAGTGTCGGACTTGTAACCCGAAGGCCGCGGATTTGTATTTCAGGTCCGGCAGGAATTGTTGTTGGGGGGAGTGAACAACCAGTGCTCTCTCTACCTTCAATACCACGACTGAGGTGAGACTCTTGAGCAAGGCACCAAACCCCCACCTGCTCCCTGGGTGCCACAGCATTGGCTGCCCACTGCTCCGAGTTATGTTCCCTGTGTGTGTGTTCACTACTGTGTGTGTGTACTTGGATGGGTTAAATGCAGATCAAGAATTCCAAGTATTTGATGCCACACGTCAGTTCACTCACACACTCACTCAGTTTAATATTTTTCCAAGTTGTTGGTGTCCAGGTACAGAAACCGAATAATCAAATGTAAAAGAGCACTGCATAGTCTTCACTGTAAAATTAAATGTACAGTCAAACCAACATTTATTCAGACACCTTCAACATTTCTCCCATTATCACAGTTTATTTGCTATTGTTTAGAAAATGGTAAATAAAACATGTTAAGAATAATAAACTGTCAGAAAAAATCCGTCTTGATAGTGTCAGATAACTTTGATAGCCATGTAATGGATTACAATCAACCAAAAATTCAGACAGCTGTTACTATGAAAATATTTACACAACTATCAACACTTTGTTTACCATTTACCAAGCAATACTTAATTTCATTCATTTTGTGGTGTAAAAAGTTTGCATTAGCAATTAAAGAAAAAATACAAGCAAAACATGGTCAGGTCAAAATGTCAATTTTACTGGTAGTGCACTGTATGAAGAATTTTTGGGTATAATATGTCACAGTTTACTTTATTTTGCTATAGTCAATTACAGTACATAAATGAACTATAGTGTCCTGCACCCACTAAGGATCTAAAAGTATATATTGTGTCCGAACAATTTTTGGTATGATTGTGGACAGTGTTGGTCATCTTACTTTAAAAAAGTAATTAGTTACAGTTACAAATGACTTCTCCTAAAATGTAACTGAGTTAGTAACTCAGTCACTTTAATATTTTAAAACATATACAAAATAAATATTGAAAATAAAATTCAAGTGCAAAATTAAGACAAACAAATTTAAACTTCGGTAAAAAGAAACAAAGGGAAACCTGGCCCTTAGTGCAAATCCCTGAAACTGTATAGTAGGCCTAAAGTTACTGCACAATAAACAGAACACTATCCAACTCTTATGGTGCGTTCACACCAGATGCAAATAGAGCGTCTGCACAGACACGAATAGACAACCTCCGAAAATCAGCGAAACACATTCTTAAATAGACGCTGTCTTTATAAATAAACTGCATATTTGAGTTTAAAAGAACTACATTCTTGCATGAAATACTTTTAAAACTAGATTTATTCGCGCAAGTCACGTCTGGTGTGAACACAGCATTAAATATTCAGTACAGTAACATGTTAGCATGTGTTGATGAGGTGGTTCATAAGAAGTCTTTTTTCCTGGGAATACCGTGCATGTTACAGAAACATTCTTGCCTTTAATTCCCGGTACTTCCAGTTCGAGAACGCCATTATCGCTGACGCCGTCTTGTGTTTAGTGGTTGTCAGAGCGTGCAGTGAGACAGCGTGAGCAGGGCACCGCCCACCCAGACAATCATCTTTTTTTGCAACGGTGTCAGGCAGCTGATGTGTAGCCACTAGCCAAAGCATGACACTTCGCGCTTTATTCAACCAAAAAGCGACACTTTACATTCTCATTAAAGATAACGGCGTTGCAATGATGGGAAAAGTAATTAATTAGATTACTCCGTTACTGAAAATTTTACTCCGTTAGTAACGCAGTTATACTTAAACGTTGTTATTCCCAACACTGATAGTGGATTAATTCTTGTTAAAACTACAAAGTAATTAAGTCAAGAGCAGTGAGTTATTTTCTTTCTTTTATTTTCTTGGATTAACATTAAGGACATTGACAGTAGATAGTACATTAGGTGCGGTCACTTTAAGAGACAATGCATCCATTACAATGATACACATACAATTTCTTTCTCCACTGTTTACTTTCATTTAAGACATAACCAACAGTTTTTTCAAGGATACTTGTAAAGCGTGAACGGTACAGAACGCCGATGGCAGCACTTGCAGGTCACCACCTGATCCCTGACAGGGATAAGTGACAGGTGGTTGGCCTGAATTCCAGGCACAATTCATTGACTGAAAATGCATGCAGGTCCCCTACCCTCTTGATGGAGGCCAGTGCAGTTAAGAGCACTGTCTTTATTGAGTTCTCAGCTCTTTGGACTGCAATGGTCAAAATGGGGACTCTGCAATGCCATAAGCACTAGAGGGAGATTACTTGGGAGATCCCAAGAGATTACTAGGTTAGGATGAGGAGGATTCAGTCTCCTCGCGCTTCTCTGGAACCTGGTGATCATGTCATGTTTTCCCAGAGATTCACCATTTCCATGATTGTGATGTGCGGCAGTCACTCCAACCTGTCCTGGAGAATGGAAAGCACAGCTCTGATTGGGCATCTACAGGGGTCTTCCGGTGAGAAGAGCACCATTCAATGAACAGGTTCCACTTTCAAGGTATAGGCACGCCTTGTAGAAGGTGCTCTTGCCGAAGTGATGGTGTCTTCCATCGCATGGGGTAGATCACCTAGGACCTCCCCATCCAGTTTAGATACCACACTTGGAGGTTCCAGAGATCTGGATGTGGGTGCCAGAGGGTGCCCTGTCTCTGAGAAAGTAGGTCCTTCCTCAGAAGAATGCATCAGGAAGAGGCTGTCACGAGGAGCATCAGTGCTTCCATGCCGAGGGTTCCCCTGGTCATGGAATATAACAGCTGGAAATGGGACATGTCTGGAGAGGCAAACAGGTCTACTTGTGTGGCTCCAAAGTGTCTCCATATCAGCTGGACTGCCTAGGGGATGGAGACTCCATTTTCCCATAAGCACAGGCTGTTGTGAGAGCACGTTAGCGCCACGATTGATCAGGCCTGGAATGTAAATGGCACAAAGTGACCTCAGATGCTTCTGACTCCATAGGAGGAGACGGCGGACAAGTTGCGACATACAACAGGAGTGAAGACCACCTTTATAGTTGATGTTTACAATGGTCGCAGTATTGTCCATACAGACCAGCACATGCTTGTCTTGTAGCAGCATTTTGAAGTAGCCCAGAGCAAGATGTACTGCGAGCAGCTTGAGCCAACTGATATGCCAATGCAGATGTGGACCCATCCAAATACCCGATGCTGAATGCCCATTGTACGTGGCAACCAAGCCTGTAGTGGAGGCATCCATGAACACAACAGCATGCCTGGACACCGGTACTAGTGCCACATTGCCACACACATCTGGGGACTCAAGTCGGACATGAAGCCAGTGCTAAATTGGCCTCATATGAAGCAGTCCGAGTGGTGTTACTGGGGTTGCAGATGCCATATGCCAAAGATTCACTCAAAAGAAGAGTGGTGGTACACCACATTACACGGTGCCTGTCTCTCCTCAGTGCCCTCAGGAGACTTCAGGGTCTCCAGCGAGCGCTTCTCTCAGTCACTGCCCGGGAATGTAGTGGTACTAAGAGGCTCACTACCTCCACAGAGATCTCTAGAGCAGCTAATACAGCTGTTCCCTGGCAGACCGCTGCTTCAGTGCACCAAGCTAGCTGATCTGATACACCAGAGGTCAGTCTCAAGACACTGATTTCCTTAGTAGACTATTTGGCAGCATGGAAACTACTGCCAAATGTGTATTAGTGGGTCATGCACACTGTAGAAGGTATGGTTGGGTAGCAAATGGCATTGGTACCAATTTAACCGGTATGCACTGAACCGAATCAGAACTCAGATTTTGGTGCCTCATTTCGGTGCCACTTAATGCCTGAGTGATCGACTGAAATATTTGTCCTGATTCTCCAAAATGGACGTTAGTAGCATGGGCGTCGCTAGGCCATTTTTAGCGGTGCTATAGTGATTAGCTCCATAAACTGTACACAAATTTGTGATCGCCTCAGAGTCAGTGACCTAATTTCATATGAAGACGGCATCATACTTCATATCCTCACTGTCTTTCAGTGCGCTCTTGAATCCGCAGACCGCGCAGTGCGAGCGGTCTCAAACAGAAGTACTAAGGACACAAGGTGTGTGTAATAATAAAACCTTCGTAATCTTCGGGAAGAAGGAGGCGGGAACCGGCGGACAATCAAAATGAAGCTTTAATAACAAAATAAACACAAAACAGCGCACCAGCCCCTCACGGACGACTGATGCGCACAAAATAAAAACCAAAACACAACTAAAAGCCCAGGCCTGGGCGGCAAATAATGGATAGATGTTCCAGATGAGGTGAGCAGGAGCGCGACAGAGTGGAGATATTCCTGAGGTCACACCATTTCTTGTTTATCATGAAACACGGTCCTCCGCCTTTGGATTTGCCGGCCTCAGCTGTCCTGTCCATCCGAAAAACAGAGAAGTTTTCAGACGGCGTTACAGCAGCGTCCGGGACCAAGGGTGTGAGCCACGTTTCAGACAAACAAAGGATGTTACAGTCCCTAATGTCCCGTTGGAAACTTATCCTGGCTCTAAGAACGTCCATCTTATTCTCCAGAGACTGGACATTGGCGAGCAGAATGCTCGGTAAAGGAGGGCTGTGTGGTCTTTTCCTTAGTCTGTTGCGAATCCCAGCACGTTTCCCGCGGTGTTTCTTGATCCGTCGCCTCAGGTGGTTATTCAGGTGGCCATTGTTCATCTCGGCGTTCCGGAGAATCTCAGATGGCCACAATGGATTGGAGGATAAAGTGTCCTGAAACAGGTCAGTGAAGCGGTGTCCAATGTCCAAAAGTGTTTCTTTTTCGTATATGATCAGTGCAGAGGTGATGTGTGTAAAAAGAGAAAGCAAAAGTAGGTAAAAAAGTAAATAAAAACATAATCTAAGCAGAGCGACCTGGATGGCGACCGGACTCGGCGGTGCCATCTTAAATTTGTCAAAAACAAGGTTACGCATGTTACCATGTTTCACTCAAGGGAAAGAGACGCTGCATCTCAGTGCCATACTTCCAGCATCCCTGTCAGCGCTTGTTTCATTCCTAGAAGCTGACACTGGTTCCACGGCACGTGCTTTTAAGCTTCCTGGTCGTTATGTCACCCCGTCTGTGAAGTCTCACCCATCCAAGGTCTGATTACGCATGTGTTTCAGAGCATAGTCACGCTGAAGGTGTTCCCATAGCATTTCGACGCAGCATCTCATTCTCTTTGGGGAACCATGGTTACATACGTAACCTGGAGATGTTTTTGTTGAAGAGCCTTAGTTATTTTGTAAAGCTCTGTTCTAGTAGCATGGTATAGCCACAACTACAATTCCTTAAAATGTTGAATGATTACATTATTTCTGAAAAACAAACAAAACAAAGTGAATCCAATTAATTGTTTGTTAAATATGTTCAACTTTTACCATCATAAATACGTTACACTAATGTAAATCTTGATTGCTTGTATTGTTGCATAATGTAAACTATATTATCACTAAGCTCTAAGCTGATAAATGTCTAATAAAAGGCATGAAGATATTAAGATATTATAAACATTAACATCATGAGTTTCTGTAAAGCTGCTTTGAAACAAATTGTATTATTAAAAGCATTATAAATTTGAACTTATCTATTGATTTATATTTAAATAATTATTTATTCTTGATAACATTGCTTTATGGTTTTTGAAAAATCCATTTACTGACTTCAGTGTGTTTAGTTTATGCTCAGAACAAACATATAGAATGTTTTTTTTTCCACAGTATTTTTTTACACACAAAATATATTCCCTTTAGGACCCTTTTATTATTTAGACCCTAAAATTAAGGAGCCAGAAGCCTTCAGCAAGCCAGTTTTAGTATAGTTAAATAAAAAATACTACTACTACTACTAATAATAATAATAATAATAATAAAGTAAAAACTTTCCTTAAAATAAAATAAATTATAAATGCAAAATTAAATAAAATATAAAAAAAACTTATTTCAGCTTCATTTCTCTCTTTAAATACTGAAATAAAATCTTAAAAAATATTAAAAACTATATAAACAAATTAAAAACACACACAAACTAATAAAATGTCAGAAATAGACAACAACATTACTAAAATGTTAACTTAAACTAAAAAGAATAAAAATTCTAATTTAAAATATTAATAAAAACTACAATAGTATCTGAATGATACTGAAACAACACTCTGAGAGACAGAGAGAGAGAGAGAGAGAGAGAGAGAGAGAGAGAGAAATATCTACGGATATTCTCCAGACTCCAGCGCATTAGCCACAAACGCATGTGGGTATTACTTTTAATACTGTTCTGGATTGAGGAGAGTGAAATAATGTGGCGTTTAAGCGTCCATCGATTTTAGAATTAAAATGTTAGTTTGCTAAGATTTACTGTGGGGGTTCAACGGTGTGGCTCTTTATCAGGGCAGCAAATGGGCGGTTATATGCTGTCCAACAGAGCTGCAATTGAGAGATCGATAGGTGTGTGATTTAGTAACTGGGCTACAGCTAATCAATAAGTATAAAAGTGAATGAAATATGCATTACAGGGATTTTATTATAAGGGGTTAGCAGATGGAGAATAACCGTCAGGCCATTTATTTTATACCTATTGATTGTACAACACAGAAACTCGCCATAGCTCAATCAAACCCCTTCTCAAATTCAGCGTGAGTATGGTGTGATTTATAGCTGTTGAGGTCAGGCAGTGTGCAGACAGCTAAAGGCGGCTGTGACGGGATCCTATCTTAGCATTGCTAAAGGGTTTATATGTCTGCTAGTGATGACCTGGACTCATTTAGACATCAGGCAATTCTGGCACAGTTACTGTAGGAAACCCAGCCCAGGCTCATTTGACAACCCAATATCAGCGGAGACCATGTCAACTAGATGTGCCCCAGAGACAGATTCCCTGCGAAGACCTCATCACCTCGAAGGCCGATGGCACAAGACCATGGGAACAAAAACAATTCCTCTGCTCAATCTGACCTGTGTTGCAGCCTGGAATTAAACCATACCATGCTGGTTTCGTCTGCCCAGAGGAGAACTGCCACCACCCACCGTCTGAGCCTGGTTTCTCCCAATGTTTGTTTTTTTTTTTCATTTCTGTCACCGATGGAGTTTTGGTTCCTTACCAAAATGCTTACAAATGTCATTCAATTTTCAATTAATAAGATCATGCACTTTTTTGATTTTAACAGAATGTTTACAATGATTAAAAGCTTCTTTAATAAATTATTAACAAACATTATTTAATGCTTAACAAATCTTTAATTAATGCTTACAAATGTCATTAGATTTTCGATTCTATGATCATGCACTTTTTAAAATCTATAAAAAATTTTAACATAAAGTACTTATATTACATTTACATTTAATCATTTAGCCGACGCTTTTATCCAAAGCGACCTACAAATGAGAACAATAGAAGCAATCAGATCAACAAGAGAACAACAACAGTATACAAGTGCCATGACATGTCTCAGTTACTCTAGTACAGAATGCATACCCAGGATATTTATTATTATTATTATTTTTTAATATATGAAAGACAAGAAAAGTCCTAGTATTAGTTGGTTAGGTGCTGGCGAAAAAGATGAGTCTTTAAATGTTTCTTGAAAAATGAGTAAAGAAAGGAAAAGGTCCGTGAGAGTGATTTTGAACATCTTTGGGATGGCACCACAAAGCGTTGTTCACTTGCAGAGCGCAAACTTCTGGAGGGCCCATAAGATTGAACTAGTGAGTTTAGGTATGTCAGTGCCATGCCAGTGGTCGTCTTGTAGGCAATCATCAGTAGCTTGAATTTGATGCGAGCAGCTACTGGTAGCCAGTGTAACCTGATGAGGAGAGGAGTAACATGAGCTTTTTTTGGCTCATTGAAGACAGCCCTCGCTGCTGCATTCTGGATCAGTTGCAGAGGCTTGATAGTACATGCAGGAAGGCCCCCCAGGAGAGCATTACAATAGTCCAGTCTGGAGAGAACAAGAGCTTGGATAAGAAGTTGGGTGGCTTGCTTTGAAAGGAAGGGTCTAATCTTCCTAATGTCATATAAGGCAAATCTGCAGGACCGGGTCATTGTTGCAGTATGGTCAATGAAGCTTAACTGATGATCCATCACAACTTCTAGGTTTCTGGCTGTCCTGAAAGGAGTTATGGTTGACAACCCCAGCTGTATAGAGAAGTTGTGATGAAACGATGGGTTAGCTGGAACCACCAGGAGTTCTGTCTTAGTAAGGTTGAGTTAAAGGTGATGGTCATTCATCCAGCTAGAAATGTCACTCAGACAGGCTGAAATGCGAGCAGCTACCGTCGGGTCATCTGGTTGGAATGAGAAGTAGAGTTGGGTGTCATCAGCGTAGCAGTGATAAGAAAAGCCATGCTTCTGAATGACAGATCCTAATGACATCATGTAGATGGAGAAGAAAAGTGGCCCAAGTACTGAGCCTTGAGGAACCCCAGTAGCAAGTTATTGTGACTTAGAAACATCACCCCTCCAAGACATGCTGAAGGATCTATTGGAGAGGTAGGACTTCAACCACAGGAGTGCGGTTCCAGAGATGACCATCTCTTTGAGGGTGGACAGGAGAATCTGGTGATTAATGGTGTCAAAAGCAGCAGACAGGTCCAGTAATATGAGTACTGAGGATTTTGAAGCTGCTCTTGCCAGTTGCAGGGCTTCAGTAACCGAGAGCAGGGCAGTCTCAGTTGAGTGGCCACTTTTGAAGCCAGATTGGTTTCTGTCCAGGAGGTTGTTCTGTACAAGGAACATAGAGATCTGGTTGAACACAGCTCGCTCAAGTGTCTTTGCAATGAATGGAAGAAGGGATACCGGTCTGTAGTTTTCTAGAAGCACTGGATTTAGAGATGGTTTCTTAAGCAGTGGGCTTACCCGAGCCTACTTAAATGCTGAGGGAAATGTTCCAGAGTGAAGAGAGGATTTGACAATGTGAGTAAGTGAAGGTATGACTGAAGAAGAGATCGCTTGAAGAAGGTGAGTTGGGAAAGGATAGGAATTTAGGATGATTGTACAGGAAAAGTTTGAAAAAGTTCATCTCTGAGAGTGGAGAGAAGGAGGGGAGAGAGTGTGCACTGGTCATTGTGAAGTTATCCTCAGTCTGCGGTGTGGAGAATTGGTCACTGATGGTTCTTGTCTTATTTGTGAAGAAAACTGCAAAGTCATCAGCTGTAAGAGTCAATGGAGGAGGAGATGGAGGTGGATTGAGAAGAGAAGATAAAGTTTTGAAGAGTGTTCGAGCATCACAACAGTTGTTAATTCTGTTGTGGTAGTAGGATGTTTTATCAGTCAAGACATTTGCAGAGAAGGATGAGAAGAGCAATGTTCACGGAGATCCTTGGACAGCCAGGGGGCAGATAGGGTGGTGTGTGCTGGTCTAGACGACAGTGGCCAAAAGTTGTCCAAGCAAAAGGTTAGAGTGGGGCAAAGAGTGTCCGTAGCACTGTTCGTGTCCAGAGCTGAAAACTGAGAGAGTGAAGGAAGTGAGGATGAAACCACAGAAGATAGGTGAGATGGAGAGAGTGAGCGTAGGTTCCATCGAAAGGTGACCTGCGTTGGAGTGTGTGCCGATTCAGGAGTAAGTGCTAGGTTAGCAGTAATGAGGAAGTGGTCTGAGGTGTGAGTGGAGCAACTAAAGAGTTGTCCACGGAGCAACAGCGCGTGTAGATGAGGTCCAGTTGGTTGTCTGATTTGTGAGTCACTGTAGTAGACACTCGCTTGAGATCAAAGGAGGCAAGCAGAGTGTTGAAGTCAGCAGCCTTGGGTTTATCTAGGTAGGTATTTACAAATGTTATTCAGTATTCAGTATTATTCATGGTATATCTAGGTATTTACAAATGTTATGAAGAAATTAGCTTAATCAGTTATTTTAAGATCTTTACTATTCACTTGTCATGATCCTGGCTCTTTCTTTCTCCCTCCCTTTTCACTCAGGTTCATTCACTCTTCCTCTCCTATTTCGCACTCACCTTTCCTCTGCTCTGTTAATCTCCTTCATCTGCTCCTCATTGCGCTACTCTTTGCGCTTGGCTTCCCACACCTGTTCCCCCTTCTCCCTTGATTAGCACTCCTACTTCTTTCCCTCTTCTCCCTACCTGCCTTGTTATTCCTGTATTCTCGCTAACGTTGTATGTCTTCTCCCCTGTCGTGTCTTAGTCCTAGTCCTGTCTGGTCGGTGATTGCTGCATCGCTGGTTGTCTGTCCTGCATTTACCATTGTGTCTGCCTGTGTCCAGTGCACTCACCTCTCGAAGCTGTCTGTGCCCGTGTCCCTACGGCATGGTCAAGAGAGGAGTGAGAGTCTGGAAATATTGCCGCTGCTCGTCAACGGATCTGCCTGTTTTCCTCAACGGTGTTGTTGCGGAGCTGTCCGCCGTACTGATACCGCCTGGGCGGTCGGTGGGTTTTTGCTTTTCTATTTTTGAACTAGTGAAAGTTTTTGGTTCCAGTTTTTTCCCTTTGGGAGGTTTTTTTCGTTTCTACTAGAACTCTGTCAAGCTCCTGTGTTTTGTTATTAAAAGACTGTATCTGCTGCGCGAATTGCTCTCTCTGGTCCTCTTTCACTGAAATGTTCTCGTTATCATATTATTCATTAATTTATAATCACAGTCTATAAATGCCACATATTTGGTCTTTGTTTATTGTGTTGACTTCTGCTATTTGCACATCTTAACTATTTATATTTATTTATAATTCATTTGTTCATAATTTTGCAGTACCCAGTCTAAAGTGGAATCTATTCATCATTTGTAAATGTTTACTATTCATTCAGTACCTTTTTGGGCTTTTGTGAAAAAGGTGGTTAGTTGTAGTTGTAGTTTATAGATGCTTCTTAAAAACTTAACACACCTTGTAATTTGGGTCCAAAACATGTTTATATTAGTATATAACTGTATTTCATTAAACAGCGTACTTTTTGAATCATACATCAGCAGGTGAATTTATTTTGAGAAAATACTTGTTCATTTATCAAAACAATGTAATATAATTCTACACATTTGACCCCTTAACCAACCCTTAAACCTACCCAAACCACCAAACCCTTATCACACCTCGATACCAGCAAAAGTGTTGTTCATTAACAAAAGCTTTTAATCATTGTAAAACATATGTTAACATCATTTGTAGATTTTTTTCAAGATGTGCATGATCGTATGAATTAAAATGTAATGACATTTGTAAGCATTGTGATTTATATGAATTATCATTTGATCAATAGGTAATGTTTAATAAGTTTCGTAAACATTAACAAGCATATTATCTCATGTTTCTAGCTATGTGAAAATGAATTATCCATGAAGCATTATATAATGTTTGTAAATGATTTATTACAGAAAACTAATTTAAAGTGTTACCAAGATGACTTGACTTGAGTAGGGATTCGCTTGGAGATGGAGTCTGCATTACAGTGATCATGAGTTGGAACTGTGGTATCAAAGTCCCACCCAAACTACTGCAGACCCAATCACAAGCTCACAATTATGAAACCAGACACCTGATGTTATAGCATAAAATAACTAACAGCAAATGTTTTAAAAAATCATAAATATGACAAAAGATAGTAAAAGAAGTAAATATAGTAAAATATATCTATTAAAGATACAAAAAATAACTACTTAAGAGCAGCCAAAGATTTTTCTGTGGCTAATAAGAAATGTACGTATCATTATACTGATGTACATCTGATATTTTCTTTACTGTTCACCTAAGACATAACTGACTGTGCTTATGAGGATACTCATCACAACAGTCATTCTGACATAAGTGTGTGCTCATTTGCTCAAGACACGGAAAATAAATCAATTTGGTAATCACCTGCTCTCTGAGAGATGGCTTTCTGTGTGCACGCAAAAAAACAATCCATCACATCGTGTGAGTACCGCATTGAGATCTCTTTTGTTGCGTCTTGTTCTTGAATGGTTATGATGTTGCTAAAAATAACATTATTTTGTGTATTTGGTGTAATGACATGGGTTTATGTGGTTTAAGTTTAAAAAAAAACTAATTATTTTCCACATACTGTTCATTATTGTTTCTCCTCTATGCCCCGCCTTTCAGAAAGCTTTTTACAAAACTCATTGTTCTGTATTCAGTGCGATGTGATTGGCCGAATACCTCAAGTGTGTGACGGAAATGTTATGCTCCTTAACATAATGTGATGCTGTGTGTCCTGGAGTGTGAGACAAAAACATTAAACCCATTACAAACGAGGCATTCCTCACACCCTCCAGCTCTGCATAATTTGCATGTCTCTCTTTGTTAACAAACCTAATCCAGATAATCAACTCGTCAGAAGTGAGCTCCATGCATGAACAGTGTTCCCATTGACATGGTCCCTACACAGTGTCCATTGCTCCCTACTCCCTGAGCGGGGAAATCTGTTGAAGTTTTCTTCACTTCGGAACATTCATTCACGGATTTGCACTGCACAGCGTCTTCACACACGGACAAGTGTGACATCATATTGTCACGGTTCGTGAACGCACCGTCTCCAGCTGTAGTCATGTTATGTCATGTTGATTGGTTCATGTGGGTGTGGCCACTGATCGCCTGATCAGCGGCAGGTGCATCTCTTTCCAACCGCCTATATAACGCCCTGTCTTTCGTCTCCTGTTTGTCAGATCGTTGTTTGAGGTCCATGTGTTGATGTCTGTTCGTGCTCCTGTGTTCCTGTCCTTGCCCTGTTTCCTGTTCGGTCTACTTTGGATTATCACAGGAGCACGAACAGACATCAACACATGGACCTCAAACAACGATCTGACAAACAGGAGACGAAAGACAGGGCGTTATATAGGCGGTTGGAAAGAGATGCACCTGCCGCTGATCAGGCGATCAGTGGCCACACCCACATGAACCAATCAACATGACATAACATGACTACAGCTGGAGACGGTGCGTTCACGAACCGTGACACATATACCTTGGTAAATAAATACAATTCACAAATAAATACAAAATTCACATCTCGCACACAATGCACTTTGAACGGAACATTTATGTTCGCTTCGAACTGAAATCATGGTGGAATATCCTATGATGTCCACTTCGCAAGGCACTTATGTTCGAAAAGAACAAACATCTGAAGCCAAAAGAGAAACATACAAACTGTGCAGAGCAGGGGCACACGAGGAGTGGAATTGTACTGAGAGACTTATACTGTCTTTTAATGCATTGCAACACACCATGTAAACATAAAACCATGTCTGCATTTTTGATTGGAGAAACAATAAACAACAAGCTCCACTCTACACTGCTCAAAACTCGCGTTTTATTAATTAGTGGCAAATCCTTTAAATATATAAACGTACTTACAGACTGTGAGTCAAAACAGCCAGCATTGTAGTCTATTCTCCCAGGATCAGGAAACAGACCTCCATAAAATTCACTGCACACATCTGAATATTTGGGTTGAACTGTTCTGGAACAGTGTTTTAAATACAACTTAACCACTGATTTCTACTTCTGTCCACTTTTGTAAAGCCACACTAAGTAGTTTTGCTTTCACAATGAAACACACAGCATCTCCACAACATGGTGCCGGCTGCAACAGTGAGAATAAAAGTTTGCCTTCTTTCTTTGCATGAACATTTGGGTGATGTTATGCAAATATTCCCACATCGTGATGTAGACATGTAGGGGCGTGCAAGAATTAAACGTTTTAGGAGGGCATGGACGAGCCTTAACTTTTATAAAGAATATCTCTTTGGATTTGAGATTTTAGTCTTTGCAATTTTACAGACCTTCTTCAATCACCAAGAGCTTGTAACACTCCAGAAAGAAAGGAAAAAATTAAATTGCATCATATGACCCCTTTAAAATCAATTTAATGTTTAAACTAAAATTATTTAAAGGGTCATGAAACCCTAAACCAATTTTTCTGAGATTTTAACAGAGGTAGGTGTGTTTAACACCATAGAAGACAATGTTATAATCTGTAAAATTTAATAATAGGATATAAATGGTTAAATTTGAGTTTGTATCGGCTATTTTCGTCTTCCGGGTTTGAAATCTTCATCAAGTCCACGTCACAGGATGTGATGTTTTTCTGTACGGATCATACAGTGATGACTCATCGTTCTCTCATAATTATTAATGAGGCTGAGCCTTCATATCCAATGAGAAGACATTTCACTGAATTAATCATGATACCACGTGGATCTTTTCAATGATAGACCTGTCAAACAAACTGTGATATTGCGTAGTCGATGAGAGAGGCGATCATGGGACGCAAGTGTTTGTATGCGTGGTGCAAAAGTTCAAGCGCATTGCAGAGCTTTCCCCGCGATGCTGCCAGGGCTAGAGTCTGGCTCCGTGCGGCTGGTTGGCCATCCACAACGGACACATCTAATTTATATAACTGTATATGCAGCAAACATTTTTCTCGAGAGAGCTTCGCCTCTCGAGAAGTCCTCCACCTCCACAGAACCCTGCGCGCTGCCGTCACTGTATATTTCTATGTCGCTGTCCATCTTTACTATTGTTGTTCAGGTGGCGCGTCGATCTAGGCACGGAATTTTTTTTTAACCGGAAATCTATTATTTGCAAATATATTAATTTATAGTGTGTATATAAAGTATATAGTTGTTTATAATGACATTATAATTAATATGTACATTTAATATGTTTTATTCAATAGAATTTGATGACAGGGCGTTCAGTTACTTTTGAAATGACAGAAATAGTGTCAGTGTATTGCCAGCTTTTAAAAAAAAAACTTTTTTTGCTTACGTTTTACGACACATTTGTAATGATATGCAATAACAGTTATCCCTGCCGTGCAATACCACATCCACACTCCCCTCCCCTTCTCACAGCCATCCACGCCCATTTCAGTTGCATTTTTCAAAAACAGTGTGAGCTAGACTTGCGCTGAAATAGGGGGGTTTCATGACCCTTTAAAAATGTGAGAATGATGAAAATGATGAACTGCCCCTGGTATAGCATGTGGAATAATACTGAAATATAAATATTTAACCAGCTTACCTGATTCAGTGCGATGGCTGAGTCTGTTTCTGAGAGCACAACATGCCAATCCAATTGTTGGATTCCCGATACAGCTAAGTTAACCGTAAATCATCTTTTTAAAGGCGAAAAAGGCAAAAAGCAATTTTTTTTATATGTATGCTTATTTCTTAACGTTTCTAAGGACTTTCACTGAACATTTTACCTCAGATCGAAAATAAGACATTCTTACCTAAAAGAAAAGGACAAACGCTATCTTCCTCCATGTTTATGACTTCCTCATGTCGTCTTTGATTGCAATGATGATGGTTGATTGAAAATAATTCTGGGTATTTCCCTACGTGGTTGATTAGTTTTTCATCTATTGTGGTCCGCTATGATTTAAATTACCTGAAGTGTGTTGTGACAGTTGTGACCTGGTAAATACACTAGGTTGCTGCCGACGATATTGAATGTAATCATGACAGCCAATACTGTAATATTTTGTGTATGTATAAATGTCTCAAGAGAAAAATAAAAGATTAAAAGGACTTAAAAGGACTATTATACATTTAATTATATATGTTTACATTTTATTCAATATGTACAACTAATGTAAGTAGTATTTTGCAGAAGTGGTATCTTGGTATTATGTATGAACAACGATTTGAAACAAATATGATGTTATTAAATATAAAATTATGCAGATGGCGCTCTGTGGTGCGACAGGAATTTGAACAGCATCCTGAGTCATAGCCAGTGTTGGGGAGTAACTAGTTACATGTAACTTAATTACGTAATTTAATTACAAAATAAATGTAACTGTAATCAGTTACAGTTACTAAGAAAAAATGAGTAATTAAATTACAGTTACTTCTGAAAATTTTAAAGATTACAGTGGGGATTACATTTGAATATTTACACACATCCACATACAGATGTAATTGATTTCTTTCCCAAATTGAACTGACTATTCTGAGACGTACGGCCCTATAATTTCCGCGATGCAGAAACATAGTCTGGTTAGTATAATCCAGTCATAAAAACGGGATTGCTATTGCCTAACACGGACGGAATATGCCACATTTTGGACAAATATATCAAAAGTACACTTGAATCAAAGCATATGCAAAGTTTTAATATTTGCTATAAATTCAGAGACAAAGGTTACTGTTGTTAAACCATGCCACAAATTTACATATTTATTTATTTAAAAATAAATACAAATGGTAATCCATTTGCAATAATAATAATTAAAAAAAACATGGTTACTGTACTTTTACGTAATAAAAGCAGTTAATTTTTGTGAGGGAAAAACATGACTCATGTTCAGTATTAGGATTTTATATTGTAGTGATGCACTCAATTTGACATGTAGGCAATTTAGAAAGTATAGTTTTGTTAAATCTTGAGTGTTAAAGTCATGAGGTAGATGGATAACAGGGCAAAATAAAGAGACTGAAAAGAAAAAAGAAATGAAGTGAAGGTGTGTCACGGTTCGTGAACGCACCGTCTCCAGCTGTAGTCATGTTATGTCATGTTGATTGGTTCATGTGGGTGTGGCCACTGATCGCCTGATCAGCGGCAGGTGCATCTCTTTCCAACCGCCTATATAACGCCCTGTCTTTCGTCTCCTGTTTGTCAGATCGTTGTTTGAGGTCCATGTGTTGATGTCTGTTCGTGCTCCTGTGTTCCTGTCCTTGCCCTGTTTCCTGTTCGGTCTACTTTGGATTATCACAGTCACTCACGGATTATCACCACGGATCACCGATCTACCACCACCGTCATCTCTACCAACGCACTCAAATCACCTACCCACCTGTCTGTGCTGCCATCGTGGTTCCTGCGTCACTCACCAGCATTCATCCATCTCCTGGATCACTCCCTTATCGATGATTACAATCGACAGGTAAGAGATTCTGGGGACGCCAGGAGGCGTCCTTAGGAGGAGGGGTACTGTCACGGTTCGTGAACGCACCGTCTCCAGCTGTAGTCATGTTATGTCATGTTGATTGGTTCATGTGGGTGTGGCCACTGATCGCCTGATCAGCGGCAGGTGCATCTCTTTCCAACCGCCTATATAACGCCCTGTCTTTCGTCTCCTGTTTGTCAGATCGTTGTTTGAGGTCCATGTGTTGATGTCTGTTCGTGCTCCTGTGTTCCTGTCCTTGCCCTGTTTCCTGTTCGGTCTACTTTGGATTATCACAGTCACTCACGGATTATCACCACGGATCACCGATCTACCACCACCGTCATCTCTACCAACGCACTCAAATCACCTACCCACCTGTCTGTGCTGCCATCGTGGTTCCTGCGTCACTCACCAGCATTCATCCATCTCCTGGATCACTCCCTTATCGATGATTACAATCGACAGGTAAGAGATTCTGGGGACGCCAGGAGGCGTCCTTAGGAGGAGGGGTACTGTCACGGTTCGTGAATGCACCGTCTCCAGCTGTAGTCATGTTATGTCATGTTGATTGGTTCATGTGGGTGTGGCCACTGATCGCCTGATCAGCGGCAGGTGCATCTCTTTCCAACCGCCTATATAACGCCCTGTCTTTCGTCTCCTGTTTGTCAGATCGTTGTTTGAGGTCCATGTGTTGATGTCTGTTCGTGCTCCTGTGTTCCTGTCCTTGCCCTGTTTCCTGTTCGGTCTACTTTGGATTATCACAGTCACTCACGGATTATCACCACGGATCACCGATCTACCACAACCCAAGGCGCACGTCCGCCACAGTGGCGTCACTGCCCATGATGGCCGCTAGTCCAGCGCCACGGGGCAGGATGGACGCCAACACAGCACAAGATGGCCGCCAGCCCAGAGCCACAGCACAAGATGGCCGCCAGCCCAGAGCTACAGCACAAGATGGCCGACTCAACGCCTGAGTCTCCAGACAAGGTGTCACCGACTCGCCAAGAGAGACGGAGTCCTTCTGTCACGTTCGGTGTTATGGAAAACACAGGAGAGAGAACCAATTGCGAGTACGTCTTTAATAAAGGGAAATCCAACGAGAATACACAGTCCAGGCAGGGTCAAAACCGGTAAATCCAAACATAACATAAACAACAAGGCAAGGCAAGGCAAGGCAAGGCAAGGCAAGGCAAGGCAAGGCATTGACGGACATGAATTAACATTTAACATTAAACAAGGACTCCGTGACTAAGACTCAGACAGACCAGGTATAAATACACAAAAGGATGATGGGGAAACAGGAGACAGGTGGGGAACAATCAATTAACTAAACAAGGAGGAAGGTGACCAAATAAGGAGACAGGAAGTGATAAATGATAAACACTGTGGGAACTGAGGACACCTAGTGGAAACCCAGGGAACACAACCCAGACACTGTGACAAGGTGAAGTTCAGGAGAGAACTTTTAATTATTTTGCATGTCCCCAAACTAAAGATTTAAATCTTTTTTTATATCAGGTCCATACAAAAAATAGTGTTGTCCATGAATTTGTTTGTATGAGTTTGAGATTTCCCGGTCTGAAATTTTATCCCAGTCCGCCCCATGTGGAAATTAATGAAGCAGACATGCAGACATGTGTTCAAATTTGATCATCTTAATTCAAGTGATGAAGGATTGTAAAAGTCTGACAGTATTGAGCACTGCTGTAAGGTTAAACCTGAATGGTGTAAATGTTTGAAGATGATTAACAGTTGCAAATAAACATTTATTGGAGATTTTGAAAAGTAATCGAAAAGTAATCAAAAGTAATTAGTTACATTACTTTAATAAAGTAATTGAAAAAGTTACACTACTATTAAAATTTAAATAGGGTAACTTGTAATCTGTAACCTATTACATTTCCAAAGTAACCTTCCCAACACTGGTCGTAGCTGGCCACCGCGGACAGACACCGAATGGCACCGCCAGTGTGTGTACACTCGTAGAGAATAATGTGTTCAAATTTTAAAGACGTGGCGCGACTGTGTGCGACCCCCTTAATAGCCCTGCTTGATTTCAGAATTCAGTCGTGCCAACTCTTCACTCTATCGACTGATTAGCATTGGGAAGAATTAGATTTCCCTAGTGGATTGCTAAAGATTTGTTAGCTTGTATTAATAATTACTTGCGTGTATACATCTGAATGAACAGGTTCTCGTTGTCTCCTGGTTTCGATTAGTCAGGGAATCAGTTCAGTGCTGGTGGCTGTTTTTTTTTTTTTTTTTTTTTTTTAGTAGTATAGTGAGTTATTTTGGAAAAAAAGTTTTGGCTATTGTTTTGGCCTTGGCCTAACCCTGAAGCCCATTTGCTTCCTCCTATGTGCTGACTATTAAATAAATAAACAAGTAGTCTAGCGTAATGGACTTTATTTTTGTTATTCTCCTTCACCCTAGACTAGTTTTGGTATGTTACTAGCATGATTTAACATGTTGCTATCATTATTTAGCATTTTTTTTTAAGTTGCTAACATAATATTAGATTTACGCGTTACTAGCGTGTTTTAACATGATGTTAGCATATTTATATGATGTTTATGATGTTGTTAGCACCTTTTAACATGTTGGTAATATGATTTATCAAATTGCTAAAATGATTAAGCTTATTTCATGCATGTTTAAGCACAGTGCTCGTATATAGTTTTTAGGTTTTGCTAGTAACAACAGACAGATAGATAGATAGATAGATAGATAGATAGATAGATAGATAGATAGATAGATAGATAGATAGATAGATAATAGGGATACACATATAGGGCCCTATTTTAACGATCTAAACGCAAAGTGTAAAGCTCATGGTGCAGGTGCACTCAGGGCTTGTCCAAATCCACTTTTGCCATTTTAACGACGGAAAAACGGTCTGTGTGTCAGGGCGCATTTTTGGAATGGGTTGTCCCTATTCTCTTAATTAGTATTGGGCGTAACATACAGTAAACCAATCAGAGTGTCATATCCCATTCCCTTTAAGAGCGAAATGCACTCGCTCCATGGTGGATTGCTATTTTCATGGCGGAAAAGCTAAATGAAGAAACTGATCTGCTCGTTCCCGAAGTTAAAGCACACGAGCAGATCATCTACGGGACAAGCAGGAATCCACCAAAGCTTCCTGAGGTGAAGAAGGCGTGGGATGTAGTAGAATTCACCATTATAAGTAGTAATAGGCTGAATTGCAAATAGGTAGCCTAATTCTAATACACTATCCATCATTACATTTTATATTTATGTAGTCTACACAATAATATTGTTTTACACTGTAATCCTTTTGTTTTTAAAGCCAACGAACACTGTGGACCTGCCCAGAGGCGCATTTTTTACCAATGCTTTCTTTTTATAACACAATATATATATATATAAACCTTTAGACCAGGTTTGAGTTAGTCTATAGCGCAGTCTATTTTCAGCTCCTTAAAATAGCAATGCATCAGCAATGTGCCTGAACACACCTCTTTTTTAGACCAACATGCCCATGGGTGCACAAATGGGCGCAAATGCATTTGCAAATTAAACGACGTGGCACTGGACGGCAATATGCGAACCGCGCCGGACTGAAACTAGCAAACACACTTGCACTGCGCCTTGCGTTGCATTGCGCCAGGTGTATGATAGGGCCAATAGACAGTTCAAACTGCAACTCCCTTTGGATAAATACGTCTGCAAAATGCATTTGTGTAAATTTAAAATATCTGTAGGGGTATAAAATAAAAGTTGTTTTAAGCTCAAAATATATTTTTTTACCTCAATGCATGATTTGAAAAATAGTAAATTTTGAAATTTGCTCCACTTGTGTGTCTTTTCTGACATTGTAAACTTCCTCGGGACTGCACCCAGTATAGCATTGGACTTATAATCATAAGTGCTCAGGTGTGAGTCCCTCGAAAACAAGTCATGATAAAATAGCTCAAAAACTTAATAAATAAATAAACTGGTGTGGTTGCTTCAGAATTTGTATTTTTATTTTTTTGTCACTTTTATGTTAATCTTATACACATACAGTCAGTACAAATTGTTAGTCACTTGAAAAAAAAAAGGGTCTGCCAAATGCATAATGTACAGTTTTTGTAAGAATATATAATAATGATCAATACTGTGTCTTAGACAGGTTAACATCTACTTTGGTCAATGCTAGCAGTGCTGCACACGTCTCAGTCTATTCAATTCAATTCAAGTTTATTTGTATAGCACTTTTTACAATACAAATCATTACAAAGCAACTTTACAGAAAATTAAGTTTCTACAATATTTAGTAGTAGCTTATAAGTGGTGACTGTCAGTTTGTGCGTGTATGACAGGATTTTTCAGAAAGTTTTATACAAGACGTAGTCAGCCAGACGATGAACATTATTAACAGCAATTATTATATGATGCAGTCACACCTGTAGAAATATTTGTTAGTTCAGTTTGATGATTCAGGGTTAGCATCATCTGAGGTCCTCTGAGGGTCAGCATCATCTCTTCTCAGGTGTTCTGGATCCCTACCGGAGCTTGTGTAAGTCCTAGTTAACACGGGATGTAAATCCCATGGCAAAACATAGAAACAAATAGAGACATCATTAGAATAGCTGCAGTTCCAACAAAGTAAAATTAATTAGTTTGACCCAAGCTAAAGAATAAGAATGTGCATTTGATCAGATACAACTGCAGTCACAATTCAAGAGATAACTTATTCGAATACTTGGCGAAAGATGCGTTTTTAATCTAGATTTATCAGAGAGAGTGTGTCTGAACCGCAAACATTATCAGGAAGTCTATTCCAGAGTTTTGGAGCCAAATGTGAAAAAGCTCTACCTCCTTTAGTGGACTTTGCTATCCTAGGAACTACCAAGAGTCCAGTGTTTTGTGACCTTAGGGAGCGTGATGGATTGTAGCGTGGTAGAAGGCTAGTTAGGTACGCAGGAGCTAAACCATTTAGGGCCTTTTAGGTAAGTAATGATAATTTGTAACTGATACGGAACTTAATAGGTAGCCAGTGCAGAGACTGTAAAATTGGGGTAATATGATCATATTTTCTTGACCTGGTAAGGACTCTAGCTGCTGCATTTTGGACTACCTGTAGCTTGTTTATTGAAGATAAAGATGTCTAGATGTCATGAATGCATAAACTAGCTTTTCTGCATCAGAAACAGATAACATGTTTCGTAGCTTGGCAATGTTTCTAAGATGGAAGAATGCAGTTTTTGTAACATGGGAAATATGATTTTCAAAAGACAAGTTGCTGTCTAATATAACACCCAGATTTTTGACTGTAGAGAAAGTAACAGTACATTCGTCTAGTTGCAAACTGTAATCTACAAGATTATGTGTACTGTTTTTTGGTCAAATAATTCATATCTCTGTCTTATCCGAATTTAATTGGAGAAAATTATTGGTCATCCAATCTTTTACATTTTTAACACACTCTATTAGCTTAGATAATTTAGAACTTTCATCTGGTCTCGTTGAGATATATAGCTGAGTATCATCAGCATAACAGTGGAAACTAATCCCATATTTTCTAATAATATTACCAAGGGGCAACATGTATATTGAAAATAGAAGGGCAACTAGGATGGATCCTTGTGGCACATATTTTACTGGTGATAAATGAGATGACTCCCCATTTAAATAAACAAAATGGTAGCGATTGGACAGGTAGGATCTAAACCATCTTACAGCCTGCCCTTTAATACCTGTATAGTTTTGTAATCGATCTATGAGTATGTCATGATCTATGGTGTCGAACGCAGCACTAAGATCAAGTAAGACTAGAAATGAGATGCAGCCTTGATCTGACGCAAGAAGCAGGTCATTTGTAATTTTAACAAGTGCAGTTTCTGTGCTATGGTGGGGCCTGATACCTGACTGAAATTCTTCATACAGATCATTTTTTTTGCAGGAAGGAGCTCAATTGAGCAGACACAACTTTATTCTAAAATTTTAGACATAAATGGAAGATTTGAAATAGACCTATAATTTGCCAGTTCACTAGGATCTAGTTTTAGTTTCTTAATAAGAGGCTTAATAACCGGCAGCTTGAATGGTTTTGTGATGTGACCTAAAGATAACGACGAGTTAATAAAAATGAGAAGCGGTTCTTCGGCTACAGGTAACAACTCTTTCAGTAATTTAGTGGGTACAGGATATAATAAACATGTTGTTGGTTTAGATGAAGTGATACGTTTATTTAGCTTATCCTGTCCTATAGTTGTAAAGCACTGCATTTTTATCTTTGGGTGCGATGGATGAAACTGAAATGTTAGACATTGTAGAATCTATATTCACTATTGCATTTTTAATGTTATCTATTTTATCAGTGAAGAAATTCATAAAGTCATTACTATTAAATGTTGATGGAATATTTGAATCAGGTGGCGTCTGGTTATTTGTTAATTTAGCCACTGTGCTAAATAAAAACATTTGTTTTTTGGTTATTTTCTACAACCCGAATTCCGGAAAAGTTGGGACGTTTTTTAAATTTTAATAAAATGAAAACTAAAGGAATTTCTAATCACAAGAGCCAATATTTTATTCACAATAGAACATAGATAACGTAGCAAATGTTTAAACTGAGAAATTTTACACTTTTATCCACTTAATTAGCTCATTTAAAATTTAATGCCTGCTACAGGTCTGAAAAAAGTTGGCACGGGGGCAACAAATGGCTAAAAAAGCAAGCAGTTTTGAAAAGATTCAGCTGGGAGAACATCTAGTGATTAATTAAGTTAATTGATATCAGGTCTGTAACATGATTAGCTATAAAAGCTTTGTCTTAGAGAAGCAGAGTCTCTCAGAAGTAAAGATGGGCAGAGGCTCTCCAATCTGTGAAAGACTGCGTAAAAAAATTGTGGAAAACTTTAAAAACAATGTTCCTCAACGTCAAATTGCAAAGGTTTTGCAAATCTCATCATCTACAGTGCATAACATCATCAAAAGATTCAGAGAAACTGGAGAAATCTCTGTGCGTAAGGGACAAGGCCGGAGACCTTTATTGGATGCCCGTGGTCTTCGGGCTCTCAGATGACACTGCATCACTCATCGGCATGATTGTGTCAATGACATTACTAAATGGGCCCAGGAATACTTTCAGAAACCACTGTCAGTAAACACAATCCGCCGTGCCATCAGCAGATGCCAACTAAAGCTCTATCATGCAAAAAGGAAGCCATATGTGAACATGGTCCAGAAGTGCCGGCGTGTCCTGTGGGCCAAGGCTCATTTAAAATGGACAATTTCAAAGTGGAATAGTGTTTTATGGTCAGACGAGTCCAAATTTGACATTCTTGTTGGAAATCACGGACGCCGTGTCCTCCGGGCTAAAGAGGAGGGAGACCTTCCAGCATGTTATCAGCGTTCAGTTCAAAAGCCAGCATCTCTGATGGTATGGGGGTGCATAAGTGCATACGGTATGGGCAGCTTGCATGTTTTGGAAGGCTCTGTGAATGCTGAAAGGTATATAAAGGTTTTAGAGCAACATATGCTTCCTTCCAAACAACGTCTATTTCAGGGAAGGCCTTGTTTATTTCATGAGGACAATGCAAAACCACATACTGCACCTATAACAACAGCATGGCTTCGTCGTAGAAGAGTCCGGGTGCTAACCTGGCATGCCTGCAGTCCAGATCTTTCACCTATAGAGAACATTTGGCGCATCATTAAACGAAAAATACGTCAAAGACGACCACAAACTCTTCAGCAGCTGGAAATCTATATTTCCAAGAATGGGACCAAATTCCAACAGCAAAACTCCAGCAACTCATAGCCTCAATGCCCAGACGTCTTCAAACTGTTTTGAAAAGAAAAGGAGATGCTACACCATGGTAAACATGCCCCGTCCCAACTATTTTAATACTTGTAGCAGAAATCAAAATTGAAATGAGCTCATTTTGTGCATAAAAGTGTAAACTTTCTCAGTTTAAACATTTGCTATGTTATCTATGTTCTATTGTGAATAAAATATTGGCTCATGTGATTTGAAAGTCTTTTAGTTTTCATTTTATTAAAATTTAAAAAACGTCCCAACTTTTCCGGAATTCGGGTTGTATGAGTTTTTAGAGCCTGTCTATAGCTATACATACTGTTTTTCCATGCAATTCTAAAAACTTCCAAGTTTTTCTCCATTTGCGTTCAAGACTACAAGTTTCCTTCTTGAGAGAGTGAGTATTACTGTTATACCATGGCACAGTACGTTTTTCTCTAACCTTTTTCAATTTGATGGGGGCAACAGCTTCTAATGTATTAGAAAAAATAGTGTCCATGTTGCCAGTCATTTCGTCTAATTCATGTGTATTTTTGGGTACAAATAGCAATTGAGATAGATCGGGTAGGTTATTTGCGAATCTGTTTTTGGTGGCTGGAACAATATATCTGCCCAGACGGTAACGCTGAGACATATAGTTAATGTCAATGTCACCTTTATTTATATAGCGCTTTAAACAAAATACATTGCGTCAAAGCAACTGAACAACATTCATTAGGAAAACAGTGTCAATAATGCAAAAATGAGAGTTAAAGGCAGTTCATCATTGGATTCAGTTATGTCATCTCTGTTCAGTTAAATAGTGTCTGTGCATTTATTTGCAATCAAGTCAACGATATCGCTGTAGATGAAGTGTCCCCAACTAAGCAAGCCAGAGGCGACAGCGGCAAGGAACCGAAACTCCATCGGTGACAGAATGGAGAAAAAAACCTTGGGAGAAACCAGGCTCAGTTGGGGGGCCAGTTCTCCTCTGACCAGACGCAACCAGTAGTTCAATTCCAGGCTGCAGCAAAGTCAGATTGTGCAGAAGAATCATCTGTTTCCTGTGGTCTTGTCCTGGTGCTCCTCTGAGACAAGGTCTTTACAGGGGATCTGTATCTGGGGCTCTAGTTGTCCTGGTCTCTGCTGTCTTTCAGGGATGTAGAGGTCCTTTCTAGGTGCTGATCCACCATCTGGTCTGGATACGTACTGGATCCGGGTGACTGCAGTGACCCTCTGATCTGGACACAGACTGGATCTGGTGGCCACGGTGACCTCGGAACAAGAGAGAAACAGACAAATATTAGCGTAGATGCCATTCTTCTAATGATGTAGCAAGTACATAGGTTGTTATGGGAAGTGTTTCCGGTTCCGGTTTACCTAATTAATGCAGCCTAAAAATCCTTTAACGGATTTGGATAATAAAAGCATATTAGTATGTTATGTGTATGCCAGGTTAAAGAGATGGGTCTTTAATCTAGATTTAAACTGCAAGAGTGTGTCTGCCTCCCGAACAATGTTAGGTAGGTTATTCCAGAGTTTGGGCGCCAAATAGGAAAAGGATCTGCCGCCTGCAGTTGATTTTGATATTCTAGGTATTATCAAATTGCCTGAGTTTTGAGAACGTAGCGGACGTAGAGGATTATAATGTAAAAGGAGCTCATTCAAATACTGAGGTGCTAAACCATTCAGGGCTTTATAAGTAATAAGCAATATTTTAAAATCTATGCGATGCTTGATAGGGAGCCAGTGCAGTGTTGATAGGACCGGGCTAATATGGTCATACTTCCTGGTTCTAGTAAGAACTCTTGCTGCTGCATTTTGGACTAGCTGTAGTTTGTTTACTAAGCGTGCAGAACAACCACCCAATAAAGCATTACAATAATCTAACCTTGAGGTCATAAATGCATGGATTAACATTTCTGCATTTGACATTGAGTGCATAGGCCGTAATTTAGATATATTTTTGAGATGGAAAAATGCAGTTTTACAAATGCTAGAAACGTGGCTTTCTAAGGAAAGATTGCGATCAAGTAGCACACCTAGGTTCCTAACTGATGATGAAGAATTGACAGAGCAACCATCATGTCTTAGACAGTGTTCCAGGTTATTACAAGCAGATTTTTTAGGTCCTATAATTAACACCTCTGTTTTTTCAGAATATAGCAGTAAGAAATTACTCGTCATCCAGTTTTTTATATCGACTATGCAATCCATTAGTTTTTCAAATTGGTGTGTTTCACCGGGCTGCGAAGAAATATAGAGCTGAGTATCATCAGCATAACAGTGAAAGCTAACACCATGTTTCCTGATGATATCTCCCAAGGGTAACATATAAAGCGTGAAGAGTAGCGGCCCTAGTACTGAGCCTTGAGGTACTCCATACTGCACTTGTGATCGATAGGATACATCTTCATTCACTGCTAGGAACTGATGGCGGTCATATAAGTACGATTTAAACCATGCTAATGCACTTCCACTGATGCCAACAAAGTATTCAAGTCTATGCAAAAGAATGTTGTGGTCAATTGTGTCAAACGCAGCACTAAGATCCAATAAAACTAATAGAGAGATACACCCACGATCAGATGATAAGAGCAGATCATTTGTAACTCTAAGAAGAGCAGTCTCAGTACTATGATACGGTCTAAATCCTGACTGGAAATCCTCACATATACCATTTTTCTCTAAGAAGGAATATAATTGTGTGGATACCATCTTTTCTAGTATCTTGGACAGAAAAGGGAGATTCGAGATTGGTCTATAATTAACTAGTTCTTTGGGGTCAAGTTGTGGTTTTTTGATGAGAGGCTTAATAACAGCCAGTTTGAAGGTTTTGGGGACATGTCCTAATGACAATGAGGAATTAATAATAGTCAGAAGAGGATCTATAATATCAGTGATACGCAGCATGCACGATACAAGGAAATGGTCGGTAACATCATCACTTTGAGGTACGATATCTATATTAGTAAGATCGATTCCATGCAATATAATTAAATCTAGTGTATGATTAAAATGATAAGTGGGCCCGGTGACATTTTGCTTGACTCCAAAAGAGTTTATTAGGTCAGTAAACGCAAGTCCTAATGCATCATTTGTATTATCAACGTGAATATTAAAATCTCCCATGATTAGCACTTTGTAACTGGTTACACACTGGTTACACACTGTAACCAGAAGGTCTGAGAGGAAATCTGCAAATTCTTTTAGGAATTCTGTATACGGCCCTGGTGGTCTATACACAGTAGCCAGAGCAAGAGATACATTAGACTTCTTTTGCATGTCTGACAGTGTAACATTGAGCAGAAGTATTTCAAATTAGTTAAACCTGTACCCTGTTTTCTGGGTAACATTGAGAATATCGCTATATATTGTTGCAACACCTCCGCCACGACCAGACTGACGGGGCTCATGCTTATAACAGTAGTTTGGTGGAGTCGACTCATTTAGACCAAAATAATCATTTGGTTTTAGCCAGGTTTCAGTCAAGCAGAGTACATCAAAACTATTATCTGTGAACATTTCATTTACAATAAATGCTATGGGTGTGAGTGATCTAATATTTATGAGCCCAAACTTTAAAAATTGTTTTTGTTCATTTACTTAAAAATTTTCTGGTTTAATCACGATTAGATTTTTTCTAGATCCTACATTAAATTTATATTTTGACCTCACTATTCGGGGAAGAGACACAGTCTTAATAGATTGTACAGCGCAAGTACTTTTATCATTTAAGCAGGTGGAACAAAAGTCATCATAATAGTTGATTGAGAATTGGCTTACTAGTCACATGGAGCGAAGTGTCCTGGAGAAATGTTGTCAGAGAGCAGCTCCGCTCCGACTGAGTGAAGGACATCTGGGAAGATCGCGTCCTGGGAGCACCTGGCCTGTGCAGAGAAACACACGGAGTAGACATGGTGGGACTGTTAGCAGTGTGCTGTATACTTACCCCGGACTTGTGAGCGTCAGCCTGGGAGGATTCCAGCGTGGATCTCCGCTCTCTCAGCTGGGCCTGTCTTACCTCCAGGTCACGAATCTGCTTCTCCACTGCCTCTAGCTCCAGCTGCACCAAATGCAGCTCGAACATGTCCTCACCTGCAATCAAAGGTAGACATACATCCGCCATTAAAGCAAGTAACAGTGAGCAAAGCATTGGTAATGTGTGTGAATAGAGTATTAGCAATGCAAGCGCGGTTAGCAGCAACCACGCTGCTGATGCTAAAGGGCTATAAGCTAATAGCGGACCCGAGAGATCAAAATAAAACTAGTGATAACGAGTCGCTCTCATTGTTTTTGTTGTAGGATACAATAGAGGATATATTCACACGTTATAGAAACGGAAACGATGGTGTATAAAATTTATTTTTAAGATAAAAAATAGTCGATAAAAATAATGTTTTTTATGTTTTTATAGTGACTGAGCTCAAACGCTGTACAACGCCCTATCTTTGGGTGCGAGTCTACAGCACAGAGGCCAAAATGTCAGCACCACCTTAGTCTTAATGCACATTTGAAGACACGACGTTTAGCAAAGCATCTCATAATATCTGAATCCATGAATCATAAATGTGACGATCTGTTTACAACCTTCTGAGCTTGCATAGTAATTCATAGCAGATGAGTGTTTGCATAACCCTGCGTACGGACCGTAAGATCACGCTGACAAGAGCATGCAGGTATTAGAAATGATTCGAGACACAGGAACTGGCCCGGCCCGCCTGCCTCTCTTCATTACCCTGAGTGTTTCGGGCCTTTGCAAATACTGCTTTCAGGATTAAAATCTGAATTGGTTTGTCCACCTTTCTTGAGCGGCAGCATCCGCTGTCTGCACCTCTTCTGCGTGCTGTGGTTTGTCATGTAAATAACAAATGCACTCAGTCTGGTGATATACCGCGGGCCACTGGCTTCTGATGTATATTAATATTGTTGCACGTTTCACTGTACTAGAGTCCATCATTCATTTGGATAAAAGAGGAGGAATTTAAAAATGGCCAGTGCAGTACAATGGGGATACAGATTGAATTAATTTATTGCACTGAGTGATGGAGCGGCTGCCCACTCTGTCCTTCACCTTCCTAAGATACCATGCTGCTTCCCATAAAGACTAAAAAAGAGATGGCCTTTGCCCCTCGCTCTCCCTCTGGGACACAAACCGAGGATTCCTGCTCTAGACCACCTGCACGGATTTACATACAAGGAAAAACACACACACACACAAAAAGAAAACATCTTAGAACAGTTTATGAGTCTGATAATTGCAATTCAATCTAGCTTAACCTTTAAGTCCAGGCAAAAGATCAAGTCCACACTGAAATTATCAACAACCACCCACTTAGATGGGAAGAGACTGTCTAACTGACATTTAAAGTGACTAATCTTGAGTTTTTGTTCACTGGGAGGCCAGAAATCTGAAATAATGAAATATACCACAAAGTAAGACTTTTGTGAAGAAATTTAAATAATTAAATAATGATATCATATTCACTGTGGAAAAAAAAGAAGTTGGGGAAAAAAAAATAATTTAAAGACGTTTTTAACACACAATTTTAATTATTTCACTTAAATTTCAAGGAGTCATTAATACATTAATGTACTTTAATATGTTTAACTTGATTTTATTACATTTAAATAAATTGTCTTACATTGGTTCTTAATTTAGTAACGTTTATACGGTTTGATTCATTCATTTTGTTTTGTTAATGTTACTAAATATATTTAATTATTTTCTATTAATAATCCACAAAACTGGACCACAAAACCTTAAAGGAACAATCCACTTTTTTGAAAACAAGCTCATTTTCCAACTCCCCCTAGAGTTAAACAGTTCAGTTTTACCATTTTCTTGTCTGGCGGTAGCACTTTTAGCTTAGCTAAGCATAGATTACTGAATCTGATTAGACCGTTAGCATCTCGCTCAAAAAGAGTTTCTATTTTTTTCCTGTTTAAAACTCGACTCGTGTATTAAGACAGATGGGAAATGAAAAGTTGTTCTTTTCTAGGCCTATATGTCTAGGAACTATACTCTCATTATGGCGTAATAATCAAGGAACTTTGCTGCTGTACCATGGGTGCAGCAGGTGCAATGATATCATGCAGCGCCTGAAAATAGACCCCAGCAACTCTGCAATTACACAAACTAGTTGGGGAATATTTTCAGGTGCTTTGTAATATCATTGCACCTGCTGCAGCTGTGGTATGGCAGCAAAGAAAGCTGAATAAATAACCTTTCCACTGATGTATGTTTTATTAGCAGGACAATATTTGGCCGAGATACAACTATTTGAAGGGATCTAAGGGTGCAAAAAAATCTAAATACTGAGAAAATCGCCTTCAAAGTTGTCCAAATGAAGTTCTTAACAATGCATATTACTAATCAAAAATGAATTTTTGACATTTATGGTACATTTATGGGTATTTACAAAATATCTTCATGATCATGAGATCATGATTTTACTTAATATCCTAACAATTTTTGGCATAAAAGACAAATCGACAATTTTGACCCATACAATGTTTTTCTGTCTATTACTAAAAATATACCACAGACACTTAAAGGTGCCATAAAATGCATTGATACAATATTTTCAATTGTTCTCTGATGTCCCCAGAGTGTGTATGCAAAGTTTTACTTCAAATAACTTTTACTTCACTACTTTTTTTTAATACTTTTAAATTTTAGGGCATGAGTCAAAACGCTCTGTTTATGTGTATGTCCCCTTTAAATGAAAATGAGCTGGAACTCCTGCCTCCCTTCCAGTGTTGCCAAGTCTGCGGTTTTTCCACGGAATTGCGCTTCTTTAACACTGTTGCTGTGCGTTGCTTTTCATGTCCGCGGTAGTGTTTTTGTTGGAACCCTGCTGCCTTCTTAGAAGAGTGTGGAGCTACAAGAGCTCATGCTCGCGGGCATACCAGTGTTACAGTGACCGTGTTACTGACCTTACACATTGCATCCAAATGCAATTTTTAACTACCACATTTCTATTCGCGAACATTCTGGTAACACGTGATGGCAGCATTAATGAAAACAGGCATTGACAATGGTAGCTTTAGGGTAACATTCGCCTGGATATAATCTTTGCACAACTCCAGCGCTGAATTGACCCTCGTTTGTGAGTCTGTCGAGTCCTGTGTAAAATGTTAACATAAAGTATAGGACTTTTCTGGGACATTTCCTTTGAAAATGAAATGTAACTACCGTGTCCTCCGCAATCTATGGAGACTCCTATGTCCGTTGGTGCATCCCAACACACAAAACTTTTAATGGCTCTTTGGCACTGACACTGTATGACTGATTATTGACTGATGGTTTTCACACACACACAACTATGTTCAAACCCTTATAAAAATTATTTTTGCATTCTATGGCACCTTTAAGAAGGTTTTATGTCATCTCAGCCTCAGACGGCACGCCCACCGACTGTTGGCTAAATGTGTGATGCATATGGGATACAAAAGTGGAAAAACTTCAGGGATGTCGAAGTCGTCATGGGATTGGTTGAATTCTACAGAACTTCCATGTGTGGAGCGTGTGTCGTGTTCTTTAATGCTCTGTCCGAAAACAAAGATGCCGTGACGCCAAAGAAGAAAGCCGTTGAGTTTACAACTGTGATGATGAGTGCTTATCAGGATCAACTAAACACAGTCTTAAGGTCTGGCTATGCGAGACTAGGTTTTGTGGTCCAGGGTCACAAATAATTTTATGCAAGTGAACTCCAATGCAAGATATAACATAAAAGTCAAGATTTTTTTTTTTTTAAACAGTTCATCCATTCATGTAATACTGGGTAATGTTTGATCAAAATGTCATAACTTGATATTATATTATAATTATAGAAAAAGACTAAACTATGAAAACTGTAAACTGAAACAAGGCTATGAAAACTATAAAGTGAAACAGGATTATGAAAACTATAAACTGAAACAGGATTATGAAAACTATAAACTGAAACAAGACTATAAAAACTAGAAAGTTAAGACTATGAAAACTAGAAACTGAAACAAGACTATGAAAACAAACATGGGATGGCTTGGTATCGCAGCTATCGCTAGGGGAGGGATATGTCCAGAACAATACATCGATAAAGTGTGTCTGATGATTGTGCTGTGTGTGTGTAATTGTGGCAGCTGTGTGTGATTGTTTTCAGTTGAATGTGATTGGTGCAATGGAGCATGGGAAATGTGAAATGTTGAACTCCGATCCAAGATATAACATAAAAGTCAAGATTTTTTTTTTTTTTTTTACAGTTCATCCATTCATGTAATACTGGGTAAAGTTTGATCAAAATGTCATAACTTGATATTCCAGAGAAATGTCAGACTCTGTACATCTCCAATCTAATCATCATGCAGGACTTTTCCAATAAATCAATCTTCCAAGTTTTTGAAAATGATAAAGTTACCGTCATTGTGTAAATTACAAAATTTGAATTTGTGAAACGGTGACGTCATGCACATGCGTATTAAGTCTACAATCATAATACAGAGCAACTTTGCCAACTATTAGCATTTTCAGTCATTTTAAAAGGAGATTGTTTTAACAATGTTGTCCATTTTTAGTTCACCACTGTCATGTAAATGTACCATAAAACCTTATCACACAGTTTATGCTGGTATCAGAACATTATAAAACCAACTAAGAACTTCTTACTATTGCAATTAGTCCTGACTTATCTAAGCTGTTTGATCCTTATAATTAGGACTTCCATGTGACATATTTCTCATTAATGTAATTTGACATCAAGGGTTACCTCACTATTACAGTTGCTCCTAATATTTTATTACAATGAGCATCTAAAGTATTTCAGAGCTGAGCTTATCTAGAATAATTCTATAGTTTTAGGCCTGTAAATCACCTGTAACGGGGCTGACGAGTAATGAGACGTGTGGATCCATGTGCAAACTTTTATTACACCGAGACGTGGTCATAACAGGCATGGGTCAAACACTGGCAAACAGGTATATATAGGGCAAGACAAAGAATGTTCCTAGGGCACGTATGGGTCTACGATGAACAAAAAATATCCAGAGGGCTAAGCAAGAGGGGTAATCCAGAATCCAGAGCAAAGGGTCAAAACACGAGTAACAGGCCAAAGCAAGAAAAAGACTTAACTATGTAGTCCAGGGTGTACTGTGTACTGTGAGTGTCTGTGTTGTGGATGATGACCTCTGATGGTAAATTAACGGAAGTTCAGTGACTGGATCATGACATAGGCCACTCCAGAATTCGTGCTCTGCATTAAATCCATCCAAAGTGCACACACACAGCAGTGAACACACACAGACACCATGAACACACACCTGGAGCAGTGGGCAGCCATTTAAGCTGCAGCGCACGGGAAGCAGTTGGGGGTTCTGTGCCTTGCTCAAGGGCAACTAAGTCGTGGTGTTGCCAGCCTGAGACTCGAACCCACAGAACGAGTTCATAAACTGCCTCCATAACCATGACAGGACAGAACAAGAATTCGCAGATGACCTTCATAGCCGTGACAGGACAGGACGAGAGTTCATAGATGGCCTCCATAGCCGTGACAGGACAGAACGAGTGGATACTACTGACAACTACGAAGGTTCTGCAGCGCGGAGTTTAGTGCGGCTGCCACTACATGAGTGAGTGTGGTGTCGAATTCTTCCTCTGCGACACCCACAGTAAATGAAGAGCCAACACACAACAAAGCATAGTCCAAAAACTGACAGAGGGATGAACATGGACCCTTGCATCTAATCTTAAACCGAAGGGGTGGATTTATGCCATCATAGAAAAATCAGAAGACAGTCCAGTAGGTCTGAATAGTGTGCTATGGCTAAAAATTCATGAACATAGTTCTCCAGCGATCGCAGGCCTTGTCTAAGGGCTAACAAAATTTATAATCCGTATCCATACCTGGCCAATGTTCCCCAGAAAAGCTGCTGGATCCTCGTGTGGCCAAGTTTTCTGTGACGTGGCTGATGAGTCATTAGATGTGTGGATCCATGTGCAAGCTTTTATTACACAGAGACATGATCATAACAGGCATGGGTCAAACACAGGCAAACAGGTATATATAGAGTAAGACAACGAATGTTCCTAGGGCACGCATGGGTCTACGATGAACAAACAATATACAGAGGGCTAAGCAAAAGGGGTAATCCAGAATCCAGAGCAAAGGGTCAAAACACAGGGCAAAGCAAGAAAAAGACTAAACTATGAAAACTGTAAACTGAAACAAAACTATGAAAACTATAAAGTGAAACAGGATTATGAAAACTATAAACTGAAACAGGATTATGAAAACTAGAAACTGAAACAAGACTATGAAAACAAACATGGAATGGCTTGGTATTGCAGCTATCGCTAGGGGAGGGATATGTGCAGAACAATACAACAATAAAGCGTGTCTGATGATTGTGCTGTGTGTGTGTAATTGTGGCAGCTGTGTGTGATTGTTTTCAGTTGAATGTGATTGGTGCAATGGAGCATGGGAAATGTAGTCCAGAGTGCACTGTGCAGTGTGAGAGTCTGTGTTGTGGATGATGATCTCTGGTGGTGAATTAACGGAAGTTCCGTGACTGGTCACATGACATAACCATTTTAAGTTTCTCTGCTATTTACAGGTTTTCCATGACTGTGGGAACCCTGTATTTACAGATATATTTCCAACATAGAGTTATTCCCATCGGTTGTTTTGGCTGTAAAGCTCATTGTCTGATTGCTCTGCTGCGTGTTTCTAAAGTCAGTATGATTTATCATGCAATGGCTTTCGTCCCAGTGTCAGTTTTTCCGGCTGTATCTGCTCTGGATAAATCTTTACTTTAGTGTCTCGCAGGAACGGGGTCACTCACTCTTGCAATATTCCAGTCAGGGAATGCAGCACTTTGAGAGATGGTGGGTTTGATTGTTTAAATGGTAATTAGTATCCTGCTATTAATTTGTGTTTGTCCACGCTCAGCACATTGGCCCAATCCCTGAGAGAGAAAGTGAGAGAGAGTTTGAGACTGGAGACACTCTGATTTCCGCTGTTATTGTGTGTCTGCTGTGGTGTCGGTGTACCCAGCTGCGCTTCAGCCACGTCTCTTTATCTCTTTAGCACTCACAGGCATTGTGTTGAAGCTAGCTGTGAAAGAACTCATCAAACAGCCTCTCTGTTTGGGCTGGACAAATGCTCCACTTTACAGGCTCAAATTGGCTGTCAAGAGCAAATCTCACTGTCACCAACCCAACAATATACTGTACACACCAGCCCCAGCGTCCTGTATAACACGACTCCCAGCATGCTGAGGTTATTATTCAACAGACAAACCTTTGATTTATATAATTATATAAGAAATTGGAAGGTAATTTATACTGCTGAATTCTATGACAAAAAAAACACCATAAAAGTCACGATTGCTTGTGAATCAAGTTTCTTCGAAGTGACCTCAAGTGACAACATTTTCACATAAAAGATTTCTGAGAAGTGCAGATGAGGAGAAGATATCCAGTGAACTGAATTCATACAAATAATCACATGACATCAGAATGCTTAATATTGCACGCTAGTCATAAGGATCTTTACTGTGCTTTATAATTTTATTTTATTTATTTATCTTTTGTCCTTTTTGCAAGTTTTTTCTTCTTTTTTTTTTGGAGTGGAGTGGAGTGACAACTGCATTCTGATGGTGGAAAAATAACAACATTTCAGCATACTTTTAAATAGACTTATTTTTTTTTAAAGACTTATTTTGTAAATAATACACTTAAAAAATTAACTGAATGTAACGTTTTTTTTTTGGATCACTTAATTGCCTGTTAACTGTGAATTAAATTAAACTGAATTACAGTTTACCTTTATATTAATGTAATAAAATAGCTTAAAGTAATAGCTGCACATACGTAACATGTACTTAATAATGTGTACAAGATTATACTATCATAAAATGTTCATTTTATCATTTCTGAACATAATTGAGCTCACCTCATTCATGAATGAGTAATTTGCACGTAAAAAAAGATAAAGAAACTCTACTCCGGACTCACAAACTCTTCATAAACGTCTGATTTGCTAGTTAAACATGCATGTTAATGAATTCCATTAATTCCTAAATTATTACCAGTATTACTTCTCAATCTTTGCAGGCAGTCCTTATACAAGTAGGAGGTTTAGGTATTTGTCTAATTATGGCTGGGAAAAATGTGACAGTGACGAGAGCTGCCTTTTACAATTATCAACTCGGCTGCAAAAATAAATAAATAATGAAAAATTATAAAATCTAAATAAAAATAGAGACCAACGGCAAATGGACTTGTAATTATTATGCTAGTGCATAAACATTCTGTGTCATCAGTTTGCCAACAAGAACACAGAACTTTGTACGCACCATTTACACGTGATAGGGAGTAAGTGTACATTTCTTTCGTATCAACGAACACTTTGAAAATACGAACATTTTCATGAATTCGAAAGTTTACGTTAGAATGGCTTTACGAACGATTTACACAAAAAAATTGTTCAGCTCGTGTTTCATGAATGAGGCCCAATGTAATAACAAAATTAAATTTCAAATTTCAGCTATTTTTCAGATAATGTAATAGGCTATTGTATGAGCAATTTATGCCATTATGAACACACTGTAGCAACTTATAATGCAATCATAGTTCATAAGGTTATACCAGCACATAATGTATAAGCAAAACAATGTTTATGATAAAACAATAATAATATTTTACACTTTATTTTATGGTGCCCTTGTCACAGTGTAATTGTACATTTTCGTACTGTGTAATATTAATTAACGGAATGTATTTACCATAAAGCCAGGATTAGGATTTGGTTTAGGGTTGTTGCATGTAACTATGCATAAATGACTGGTTTTACCATAGTAAGTACATGCAATTGTGCAACAAGGACTATGAAATAAAGTTTTACCTAATTATCTTTCAGTATAATATATTTAACAATATCAAATTTATTAGTAACAAAATAACATTAGCATTAGCGTCTTTAAGTTACTGTTTTTAAAAAGATGCAGTGATTTATATGGTAATGTTTTAGTGTTTATAATGTAATACATTCTTACTATGTAAAAAAATGCTATACATTTTTAACTCAGGATTTTATTACATTTTGAGAAAATGATTACATTATGAGAATTACATGAATAATCTAATAGTTATTACATGTGCAGTTATTACATTACAATTTGTTATTACATTAAGAGTTTTATGTTAATCGCTTGTATGCTACAACCATAATACCTTTGGGAAATTAATATGTAAATGTAATTCATTTATAAGATTAATTAATAAATATTAAGTTTTTCAGTTAGTTTAAGTTAAAACTGTTTAGTCCCAATGTATGAAATATTTGTATGTAAGTCAGACACATTTGGGCCTACATAATAAATGTATAATGTGACTGATACTCCTGAACAAGATGAGGGTAGAAGACTGTATTTAGCTAGAGTGTAAACATGGACTAAATTATTTAATGTTTGTCTAGTACAGTAACAGTTTGGTTAAAAAACAGCTTAATCTACTAACAAGGGCACTTAAAGCATTTTTGGGTTGTTGTTATTGTTAACTCTTTCTGACACTTCTGCAGCCCTTTCCTGCCTCTCCGACTGCTGTTTTCCTGTTCTCTCATCCTCCAGTCTTCCTCTTCAATCTCCATCACCTCCGTTTTCATCCTTGCACAACACTCTCCCCGTGGTGACAGATCACCTGCATCTAAAGTCCTGGTGTTCTCGCCTGGTGGTCCGTCCCCTCTCTCATTAATGCCTGAGCTGGCGTGAGGGCCATATGGCAGCGCAAGACAAATAACGCCAGCGCTCAGCCATTGCTTCTGCTGACAGAATTGCAGCCCACCGCAGTATTTTGCCCTCAGCCTCTTCACTCCATGTACTTGCCTCTCTTCGCGCGTCCTTCAAAAGCCCACCGCTGAGGTGCCTGTTGCGCTGTGCCCAACTCACACTGGTTACTCTATATATTCATGGTAATGGAAGTGTGATGTGTTTTTGTGACACTGTAAAAAGCCTACAAATTTTAGCCGAGTAGAAAACTAGCCATGGCTGAGTTACCCTGAAGCATTGCAAGACTAAATTGATCAAACAGAAAACTGGTGTCCAGAAAAGGTCTCTGCCTGTCTGTGATTTTTATTTATTTATTTTTGCATTTGGATTTGCTAAATTCAACAGTTATTGTGGCTGCTTTTCATGTCTTCAGTCAACAGATCAAGCATGAAAAAGTTGTGTGCAATAGACTACACTTCAGAGATTGGACATTGTGTTCACTTGGATTGCTAGGCCATGTTAATCCACGTTAAAGACCTGTATCTGAGTCCTTAATTGGGTAAACATAACAGAACACTGTCTCTCCCATCAAACACTAAATAAGCCACTCTGCACTGCACAAATGCATGTCTGCTGTGTGTTGTGGGTTTTCATGTGTGGTTTTGGTAGCTCACAGTGACGGAGATGTGAGCTGTGTGTCATTTGAAGGTTTAGATCCAGTCACTGTTCTCCACCAAAGCTGCTCCCGTCAGTTTTGTGTTCATAAGCTACTGTTACTGAATTAATACGTATGAACTTGAAAACTTTTCAGTTTCATGGCTGTTGCCATCTTCATGTATGTAGCCCTATCGAAATGACTTAAATGTCCCCTTAAAATTACACTGCGCAGCGGTAAGTGTGACCACACCTTTAAAGTGAAAAGCTACAAGATTATTTATACAAATTTATATATTAACACACATAGATACATACACATATACTGTATATATACACACATTCAAAGATGAGAGCATTACTTTATATATGTATAATAAAATACGTTGAAAAGATGTTTATATCTAACATGTTAATAAGGCCTCACAAGAGTACTTGATTTTTTATTTATGTGTCCATGTGATTTCAGTTGTCCCTGTTATTCCATAAATTTTGAATATGTCAAAACAAAAACGCAAATTGGTGTATATATGCAGTTAGTGAATGAGAAGTGCTGGTGGGGGCGGCAGAGAGCCTAATGCTGGACATGTTTTAATGCACCATTCATTACAACGTGTCATATTAAAGTAAAACTTTTATTGCAACAGAGTGAAGAATAAAATATTTGCTGATGTTATATGAGTTCATTATTCGCTATAATTCTTCATTTGAAATGTTATGACTTACGATACTGTTGATATTTCTCCTCTATGGACTTTGCCACATTCATCATATTGTATGAAAAAGAGCATTTACGACATTCACAGATAAATATTGACAGAATTTTTATTAAACTATTCCAAAGCTATTTCCCCTCATGTGTATGTGTACGAGTCAAACGTTTGGACTGCTGAGAACTTGCTTTTGTGACTGGATCGGGCCGTTTTTCCATTCGCCGTTCCTGCATCCCCTTATGACCGCGCGAGTGGATGCTGGTTTGCCACACAAAAGGCTAATCATTAAACAGACATTTAGTCGTGCTCTTTTAAGTATATGAATCAGCCGCCTCATTACTGTCAATGTGTAATTAGCTGATTAATAAACAGGGGCCGGGTGGGCCGGTGGGAAGCGCTCGTGAAGTAATTGTTTCTTGAGAGACTGAACACAAGGGCCCATTAAGACATAAAGAAGCTCGCATTCATCCCAAATCATTACTTTACAAAATGCGCCACTCGTCTCAGGGCTGTTGATGTGTAATGGTTTCTTTATGGCCGGCTCTTCTCTTAATCAGCTACAGTCGGCAGGTGTAGTTATCGGGTGTACAATAGCGCTAAAATTAGACAAACACACTTGACTTTTTAATCACTGTCAAATTGCGGATTCCTAATGCCGTATGTTGCATTTAATACAGAGTTATTCTTCCCTGATTAATTTTAATGCAATGTCAAATCTGTTTTCTGAGCACGTTTTGACCTTTGGCTGCAATCTGAAGGCCGTTTCTCATGGTCATGTGCTGTTTTGAAATCCCTCAATGTGTAAACCCAAAACTGCAGGGTTTTGTTTTAAACACATCTTGCGGTTAGCCATCATTCCCTCCAGAAATATTAATCAATTATCCTGCCTTGCTCCCGGTGCAGGATCCGTATGGAGAGGAATTCATCTGGAAAGAGGCACAAGCAGATATAATAGGACTGAGCAAAAAGCCTGTTTGCTGAGTGCTGTGCCGTCTAATCCTGATAGACAGCCTAGAGCCACAATGTCACTTTTAGTTCCCCCCTTAGTCCCTCAATGCGGCGCTCATCTCAAAATGGCCGTGTAACCTGGATAAACTTCCGAAGTGATGGACAGAGACAGTGCACGCTGGAAGACACTTTGGAAGAACTCTGTTTTGATGAGGATCTGAAAGTGTCTGCGATGCTCATTCTTCTTACATTTGGAGCAAGCCTAGCTCAGTAACTTTATTAATGGTGGATGCATCACCATTACTTTGGTAATGTTTTCAACAGCCACTAATCTGAAGTATTAAACTTGTGACTCCTCAAATCATGCATTGTTAAGGAGAGGTGTGCTGTTACGTTACTAAGTGATCAGACACATAAAACAGACCCAAACCCCACAAATGTACCTTAAATGAGGCATTTGAGCCACATCTACAGACCAAAGATCACTAAAAATTGTCTTTACACTGAATTTTAAGCAGGCACAGAGCAGCCTTAACTTGGCTTGTTTACATAAAAGCCAGACTAAATTGTGCCTGCTCTGAGCCACCTCAATTACAGTTGTAATTGCAGTGTGAATGTATTTATGTCACTTCTGAAAGCTTTACAGTGTGTGGAAAGACACTCAAATGCCACTTCTGAAACGCTTCTGTGCCACCTAAACGGTGTAAATTTGGCATGAGATGTGAGGGTGCAGGACTCTTTTCACTTGAGAGCAACCACACAGAATACAGTGTAGCAACCACATAGCAAGAAAGTTATTAACCATCTAGAACAACATAGCAATGTCTTAGTAGCCACCTGGAATGTGTCAGCATCCATAGTGCAGTTCCTTAGCTATTGCCCAGAACATGTCAGGATATCCTAGGATATGCTAGCAACTACCCAGAACATCTCAGCAACCACATGGTAACCATCCAGAACAGCCTAGCAATGACAAAGCAATGCATAAGCAACTGCTCATAACATCCTCACATAGCAACCACACAGAACACTTCAGTAATCACCCAGAACATGTCAGAAACCACATATCAACTGCCACCTTAGCAACCACATGTCAACATTTTAACAGCCACCCAGAACACCCTAGCAACGCATGCCAGAAAAACCACAAATCAACACCTCGATAACCATCCAGAACACCCTAGCAACCACCCACAAAACTTAACAGCCACATATCAACATTTTAGCAACCACATAGGAACCACCTAGAACACCTAAGTAACCACATAGCATCCACCCAGAATACCTTAGCAATCACACAGATCATGTCAGAAACCAAATACCAACTCCTTAGTAACCACCCAAAACCAACCAGAGTGCCTTATCAACCACATATCGACATTTTATTAACCACCCAGAGGACCCTAGCAACCAACCACAGTACCTCAGTCACCACACAGCAACTGCCCAGAACAGCCTAGCAACCACATAGCAATAACCCTAAACAAACTGCACCCTATTCAAACTGTTATTTTGAGTCTGTTGTATTATGATTTTTATGAAGTTATATTTCATAAAGAACCTCCAATAAAAGTGTGTTGTGAGTCAATCCCAGTGCTGCCTCTGGTAAATTGTGGGACACGTGATGACATCACCATTCTCAAACTGTACTACGGCCTGCTCAGAACTCATTGAGGAATTCAGAAAATCACATTTGAATCAAAAGTACTTTTAGTTTTATATATGAGGAAGCTTTGAATCACGTGTCTGCAGCCCATCCACAGACAGAAATGCTAATGCAATCAAGCCTGTTAATCAGCCTTCCACTGGCCATTTTCTTAAGGAGGAGGCGGTGTTTAAAAAGCTGTGCCTTTAAAGCAACAGTTGACCTAGAAATTATCATTCTGTCTTTTACTCACTCTCATGGTGATCCTGTTATTTTTTTCTGTGAAAGGTAGATCTTTTAATCTTCATGCAGTTCTTTTTCTATACAACAGCACAGTGCCCACTACTCTCCAGCCCAAAAACAAGGTATAACATCATGCAAGTATCATACTGCTTTCCATATGAATTCTTCTTTTGTGTTCTACACAAACAAAGTCATGTAGGTTTCTGGTGTGACACGAGGAAGCTCGCCTAGGAGTAAATGATGAGTTGAAATTCTTTTAGGTAAACTATACAATTTTAACTGTCCAATCTGACCTTTGTCTTCAGGCACACAGGACATTTAAATCAATAACTATGATTTCAATGCAAGGTTTTATTATCTGTACCAATTAGAAAACTCAGTATGTAGTAGCACATTGTGTGGCATCAGAAGTCCCTTCGACCTCACATGGTTCTGTTGCTCTTTTAGCGTGAATATGAAATACGCTTATTAACACAACAGAGCGTGTGTGTTTCTGTGGCCTCCAGCGGCTTCTCTTCCATGTTCAAATGTTCACACATGAAAGTTTGCTCAGTCAAATACATAAAATGGCTTTTTAATTGTCAGTCATTTTCAGATTGTCTGGGACGCCCTGCAGTGTCACGATACAACTGTTTAACATAACACCTACACTAGACCTATAACCCTAACCGATAGAACTATCAAAAGCAAACAAGAAAATAAGATAAGATAGCTATTAACGTGGATCCTTAGTAACCACCCAGCACACCCTAGAAGCCACCCAGAACAACTCAGAAACCACATAGCAACCACCCAGAATATGTGAGAGTCCACAAAGAAACATTTTAGTAATTATACAGAATACCTTAGCAACCTATGGCTGTGCAAAAAATCGAATGCGATTTTCATGCGCATCTCATCAGTAAAGGCGCTCCTGTGATTAGAAGTACATCTCCAGCAGGTTTTGTTTTGAAAACCTGGCAATCCTGATCTGAATGCACGTGCTGGAGATATACTACTACTCACAGGAGTGCCTTTACTGACAAGATGCGCATGAAAATCGCATTAAATTTTTTGCACAGCCCTATAACAACCACCCAAAACATGTAAAAAAAAAAAAAAGCATATCAACACCTTGGTAACACCCTAGCAACCACCTGTAACACCTTAGTAACCACATAGGAACCATCCAGAATGCTTTATTGACCACCCAAAACATCTCAGCAGCCACATATCAACACCTTAGTAACACCCAAAACATGTCAGAAACCACATAACATCCACGCAACAACTTAGCAACAGCCTGAAACACCCTAGCAAACACATAGCAACCATCCAGAACATGGCAACAAACACATATGAACACTGTAGTAACCACCCAGAACATGTCTATAAGCACATAGCAAACAGTATCATGACTTACAATACTGTACCGGGTGCACTACCGAGCAAGTTTACTCTGGTAAAAAAAAAACATATATTTAGATCTGGTTATGTGATGCAAATGACAAAATGTATTAGTTTACAAATCATGCAGTGTTCTGAGGTCATAAAATAGTTTTAAGCAACGGCATGAAAATAATTCTTTATTAATCTATAATCTAAGACTAATCATAATTTGTGTAAAAAAGGAATACGTACTGTATGTACCGTAGCCCGGTCCTGTCAACACTGCACTGGCTCCCTATCAAGCATCGTATAGATTTTAAAATATTGCTTATTACTTATAAAGCCCTGAATGGTTTAGCACCTCAGTATTTGAATGAGCTCCTTTTACATTATAATCCTCTACGTCCGCTACGTTCTCAAAACTCAGGCAATTTGATAATACCTAGAATATCAAAATCAACTGCGGGCGGCAGATCCTTTTCCTATTTGGCGCCTAAACTCAGGAATAACCTACCTAACATTGTTCGGTAGCAGACACACTCTTGCAGTTTAAATCTAGATTAAAGACCCATCTCTTTAACCTGGCTTACACATAACATACTAATATGCTTTAAATATCCAAATCCGTTAAAGGATTTTTAGGCTACATTAATTAGGTAAACCGGAACCGGAAACACTTCCCATAACACCCTATGTACTTCCTACATCATTAGAAGAATGGCATCTACGCTAATATTTGTCTGTTTCTCTTTTGTTCCGAGGTCACCGTGGCCACCAGATCCAGTCTGTGTCCAGATCAGAGGGTCACTGCAGTCACCCGGATCCAGTACGTATCCAGACCAGATGCTGGATCAGCACCTAGAAAGGACCTCTACATCCCTGAAAGACAGCGGAGACCAGGACAACTAGAGCCCCAGATACAGATCCCCTGTAAAGACCTTGTCTCAGAGGAGCACCAGGACAAGACCACAGGAAACAGATGATTCTACTGCACAATCTGACTTTGCTGCAGCCTGGAATTGAACTACTGGTTTCGTCTGGTCAGAGGAGAACTGGCCCCCCAACTGAGCCTGGTTTCTCCCAAGGTTTTTTTCTCCATTCTGTCACCGATGGAGTTTCGGTTCCTTGCCGCTGTCGCCTCTGGCTTGCTTAGTTGGGGACACTTCATCTACAGCGATATCGTTGACTTGATTGCAAATAAATGCACAGACACTATTTAACTGAACAGAGATGACATAACTGAATTCAATAATGAACTGCCTTTAACTATCATTTTTTCATTATTGACACTGTTTTCCTAATGAATGTTGTTCAGTTGCTTTGACGCAATGTATTTTGTTTAAAGCACTATATAAATAAAGGTGACTTTGACTTTGACTTTGACTTTGTCAAAATGTACTGTATGTAGTGTGTTTTTACAATGAGCCTGTGTTAACTGTTGATATAGGTTTGTGAATCTGATTTATTGTCTTACAGACAAACTAAAATCTTGTCTAGAGGAGACTGAACTTATCAGGTTCATTTTAGTGAATAATGTAAGCTCTGTCATTATGTTTTTTCATCCTCATGGTGTTTCAAATATGAAAGTGGCTATTATTTTCTTTCTTTTCTTTTCCGTGTGTTTTTTTTTTTTTTGAGCTTGACAGATGTTGTCACAAATTGAGGGTAAATAAACTGGTCCACGATTTATTCCTCTAATTGCCCCACTCAACACATTTGAGTCACTTTAACACTGCAGCTTTCCACTGTTACAAGCAGCTGGCTTTTACACACTGAGAGATGTTCAGCCACTTCCATTTATACCTTTCTGTAGCATGTCATAAAGAGATTTGTCCACTTGCTGTAATTAGTCGTTACCATGACAACTTGCTTCCACAGGAACAGCCCCTCCCAGCCATAAAGCCCCTCGCTGCCCTCGATGGGCAGAAATGAATTTCCTCACTGGGGCAGGAACCAGGAAAGGAGGGCGGTGTGTGTGCACCCAGTCAATCGTCCAGCTCCAGTACAGGAATCCAGCGGCTGATGCTGCTCATATTTCAGCCTTGGTAAAGATTAGCTGTCAGCCCCAGAGGAGATGTATTGATCTGTTTTCCTTTTTTTCTGCCAGCAATCACCTGACAAAGGCAGCAAGGAGGGTTTCCGTGAGTGATGCTCGTTCCCATCTCCACCTACTGTGTTGGATATGGGGGGTTCCAGTGACCGCTAATGCCGGGATATAATTAAACCATAAACTTTACATGAACTTTCACTCTGAATCATGTGTTTCATTCATTAAGATGAAAAGGGTCATGCACAAACAAACATATTTTTAAAGTATCCCTAAATCAGGACCTTCCTCTTGTTTGCCTGTAAAAATATCAAAACATCTTAATTCTTCTTATCCTGTTGTATTGGCATATTTTTCCACTTTTTTCTTCACCTGTCAATGGAATAAAACTATTTCGTTGTGTTTTCCAGTAAAAATATTCTTTATTCAATGTCTTTGAATCAAATGCCTCATGAACTTTAGGAAGAAATTACTTTAGTTAATGCTATTCTGAATGATTTATCATTGCATATTATTCCATTAAAACGTTTGCCTTTATGAGAAGAAAACACTTTGAAATGAGGTTCCATTTGTTAACATAGCGTTAACATGAACCAGCAATGAAAAAAAATCTGAAGTTGTATCTGTAAATATTATTTCATAGACCTGAGCTAACATATAATATCTATTATAAGGTTATTTATAAAATTAATAAATGCTGTAACAAATGCAGTACTCATAAAAAAATGTCTAGCAACATTGCTCAAAAGTTGCCCCATGTATCATCACCTTAAGAGTGCTGGATATACTTCTCATCTAAGATTTGGACAATAGCAGTGCCCGATTGACTGATTCAATCATCAAAGTGTTTTTGTGAGTTATAGCAATGTTGTATTTTTATCTTAGGGTTTCTTTATGACCAAACGGAATCATTGTCTCTGCCAGTCTGTCTTTCCATGCCTCTCATACACTGCTGTTTCACCTACACATCACTTGATGCGGGTGTTTGACTTTGCTTAATTATTCACACTTATGACTTAACCTATAAATCATATGACACTAATTATATGTTGGTTTGTATATTATGGAGACTGAAGTGACATTCTTTTATGTTTCCTTTCATAGACCGACAATATGTATATACAAACTCAATAGTAGTTAATGCTAATGAATTTGTATGAATATCCATGCTCAACTCTCTGTGTCTGTTAATGGTTATCACATTAACGGCTAGTTTGAGGCAAATATATAAATTTAAAAGGAAATGTTAAACTCTAGAAACATTAACCGAGGGGGTGGAGGTGGGGGTGGTTGTTGTTGATAAGCTCTTATTCATGTTTGGCTGTTTTTGTTCCCGAAAACAGATTGTCAATGAACAGCTGATATCCAAAAGAGTTTGATGCGTAATGTATTATGATATAAACATGAAAACATGACGTCTTTTCATACGAATAGTCCTCTGCACAGCTTTCAAGAAATCATGCCTTTCTAAGAACCAGAGCCTAAGTATGGATTTTTATCTTGCCAGTTTGTAAACTATTAGCCTGAATACTAAATATGTGCTTACAGACTGCACAAAACCATTTATTGTGCAATTCTTTCAGTCCCATCTCATAACAGTGATTTTGAAATTAATATACTGAAAAGATCAATTCTGGTATTATCACCAAGTTTCAGTGTGCCTTAAATATTCATGAATCTCTCTATTTGTTTTGTGCCACACCTGTTTTATAGAAAAAGTTTTGGTTTTGAAGGCCAGTAGAAAAATGTCTAACAGTATTTATTTTGGTGATGTGGAAAACACATATGAAATCATGGAATCCATTTATTAAAAAAGGGATTTATCTTATTATGTGGAATATCATGGAATTTATTTTGAGTAAATTATGACAGAAAAATATTAATGTTGTGTAGTATAATGCACTTCTGAAATTAATGATAACAACAATAATAAAAGTTATTAAACTTAATATCACACAATTTTTCTTCCATATCTGTTGTACAGTCAGACTGTTTCTGTTGTGTGTGATGCTCCATATGTGCCTTCCTTGCCCTTATTTGGTTATCCCTGTTCCTGCTCCATGATTGTTTTCAATTTGTGACCAATCACGGAAAGTAGGGACACAAGTCGGTTCTGGGACATTTTGAGTTATTCACAGATACTGAAAGTGTAGTCTCCAAGCTTTCCAATGATGTGTAACACATGGAAATCTGATAATATTTGGAGAAGTTGTGGCCATTTGAAGGTAGGCACTCAAAAAAGCTCAAAAGGGAGAAAATGGCCTCTAAAGATTGTGCAGTTCTCACCTGTTCTCACCTACTGGGAGTGACAATAGGACTCATTTACATCTCGTTTAGATAAGCCATACCACCTGTAAAGCTCACCCCTGTAAAGCTGCATGGTTGCATAGCAACGACAGACGCAACAGGAAAAATGTGGACCGCATACTATTATTAATAAGGAAAATGTGCATTGTAAATGTCAGTAATTTATATTTTTGATTTATAAATGATTTAGAGGCTGAAATATGTGAGTTTTATATTTTTATAAAACTTTTTTTGTCAAAACTCTGTTTGAACTTGTAAGGGAAACAGGTCACTTAGCCCAAAGGGAATCATTTAAGATTTTAAAGGGAATTTGAACAGAATCACTGTTTCAAGGCTGATCACTGAGACACCCTGCGATTCACTGAACGAGCCGTTTAACATCAATTAATATTAATATCCAAAGAATAGTGAAAACACTATCAATTAGCACAGTAACAAGATCGGCAGTTTAAGACATTAACTTGTAAGCACATAACACAAGATACTTTTCTTTTCAATATGAATAAGGCTTTATTAGATAAATCTAAGACATATAAACTAATCTAACACATAAACGCACGCACTCACACATTCACACAAGTTGCAGGAAGATAGAAAGTTAGGAAAGGATGAGTTTAAGAGAATGGAAATGTGGAATCCCAAGTTTACAGCAATACGTGAAATTGCGTAGACATGAACAGCCATCTATCACTTAATTAACCCTCGCATTGAGTTCCTCGATGAGGTTAAAATTATATTAGATACACCAGTACAGGGGCGTCGGACTGGGGATGGTTGGCCGTGGTTGGGCGTTGGCTGAAGACGTGGAGTTGTGGGCTGGTTGAAGTTGAACAGGCACTCGAGGTCAGACTCTGAGACACGGCGTTACAAAACTTAACTCTGAACACGAAACTCTAAAACGGAAAAGAAAAGAAACTAAAGTAAAACGACAGAAGTACAGTTTGACGAGACTAGGTGGTGTTTCTTCTCATCGTGGCTAAGTAGCAGCAGGCGTGTAGGCCAAAGCACGCTGGAACCGCGCTCAAAGAACAGTGATGACTAAAAGCATGGCTAAAAGCAAAAGCTAGGAAGCAAAGCTACAAGCTAAAAGCAAACTAAAAGCAAACATGACTAATAGCAAAAGCTTGTCACGGTGTCTGGTCTGTGTTTCCCTGGGTCTCCACTAGTGGTCTCACTTCCCTATAGGCACCTCACCTCAGGCACTACATTTCCCACAAGGCCTTGTCCCTTCATCACAGTAATTGCACACCTGTTAATTGCACTCAGGTGTCTTCACTTCATAGTCATTATCCTGCCTATTTATACCGGTCTGTTTTCTGTCTGTGTTATGGAGTCCTTACTTTCCATCACCTGGTTTCCTTGCGTTCCTAGTATTTCAAGTTCCTGTTCCTGTTCTTGTTTGTTTGTTTGTTTGTTTTTGGACTGATTTTTGGTTATGACCCCGGCTTGTTTTGATTCTGATTTTGGATTACCCAATAAAACACTGCTCTTGGATCTCTCGTCTCCTGTGTTCCAGTCGTTACAAAGCTAAGAAGCAAAGCTAGAAGCTAAAAGCAGAATTTTATGGTGTCCTGAGTATTTAAACTGGCCTGTTGGCCACACCTCAAATGTTGTCTTGACCAATCAGATATTGTCTTGGCTCGGGGGTATCATAAATCATATGTTATCTTATCAAGCACGTGGTCCGAATTTACCCACTCTTGCAGGGTTTAATTTTGGACATGATTCCTATTACAAGAATATGATACATTTGACAAATAACTGATGGTCAGGAATGTCTCAAGCAAGCAGATCGAAGCACAAACATACTAAACATGGATATGAATCCTTAAGCTATCCATTAGTTATTAAAAACATACACAATAAGTGATTATAACATGATAGTCAAATGTGTGGGTTACATATAAATTAATACGGAGTTAAGCGATGGACTGATATTCATTTATAAGTAATTTTGCGTTAATTGTGGTCCATTTATATCTTGAAAAGACAGTTTCTTTGCCATTCTCTGACATAAAGATTTTTGTGGAGACCAGAAGGTTAAAAGGCCCCCCTTAGGAATTTCAGTCTGGTTTCTGCTAGGTGGGGGAAGTCAATCCAACGATCTTGTTTATTACTCTCATGGGTTTTGCATCTTGTTTACTTGCCCCAAATTTGACAATCTCTTCTCCAAGTTGAAATTGTCAATAATTGTTCTAGTGGTGTTAATGTTGAAAGCTGTTCTGTGAAAGATTTGGTTGGTTGGTTATCTTGCTTCGGACTTGTGGAACAGAATGATTTATGACCTCCTGTTGCCTTTCTGAGGAATTCGGCTAGTGTTTCAACCACAGTCCTGATTGACTCTTTAATTTGTCTGGTTTGGGTCAGATACGCTACAAACTTGTGCATTGTAGATAACGTTGCAAGACACTCCTTTAAAATCTGGCCATAATTTTTAATGTTATTATTTTAATGTTTTTGTAAACAAAAAGTACATATTGTTGCTAATTTTATTTGTTATTTGCTGGTTTTCAACATAATACTTGGTGAATTGATTTCATTGTGTAGCATTAGGACTTTTTGAACAGGATTCTGTGGACTAAACATGAGAGTTGTTAAAGTTAAAGTTAAAGTTTGATGTTTATGGAAACTCACCCCATACGAAACCGAAAAGTATTCTTGCAGATCTTATTGCCTCCAATGAAAAATGAAGTTTTTGAATGAAGTTGTTCAGGCACACTTTCTCTGGTCTTGTTTGTGGATGTAACAATCTCAGAAGTTTGTACTGTGCGTCTGTTTGCCTCTAAATGTCCAATAATTTGCATGTCCTGCCACTCTTTTTCCGCAGCTAAAGAATCCAGCCGTATGTTGTACATAATGTCTGGAGAAAGCTTCTGGCTCCAGGACTGTCAGAGAGTTCTCTTTTCTGCTCGTGTAGCATTTACAGTCAAAGTTACAGATTTTCCCCATTTCTCTGTCTTTATCCCCATCAATAATACGTATAATAAGTAGCCACGCTTCCCTAGGAGGGCGAAACAAAAGCCGGCTTATCCAGCATGGAAATACACACAGACAATGACACGCCCCTACTGCGTGCTAGAATCTCCGAAAAACAAGCCGATTTCAACTTCAAAATGTACGCCTTGTGAATATAGCAATACTGCTACCGCAAACACGGAGAGGCTTCTTTGTGATCTCAACTACCAGATTCTGCAAAAAAATTAAAATCACCAATTTTGAAGAAAAAAAAAGCTTCTTTCTTATTTTGCTCGAAAGTTGTGCTGCCGGCTTGTGTCACTGGTTTCCGTGATGAGTCACATTTGCTTCCAGGTGTGTCTCATCTTCCCCTGATTTAAGGAGTTTTTGTTCTTCGTCCCGTATTGTCCCGTATTGATCGTCAACCCCTCAGTCTACGTGTTTAATCCTGCCTATGTTTCCTCATTGTTTGCAAGAATAAATACCTTTGATGTGATGCTGTTCTGGCTTGGGATCACATACCATCACCCCGAGGAGTCAAGCACGCCGGCCCAGGTAGGGCTTCTGATCCCCCGTTAAGCCTAGGGTTTAGCCCAGAGAGGGCTCCTGTCCCCGAGTTTAGCCCAGTGAGGGCTCCTGTCCCTGAGTTTAGCCGCGTGAGGGCTCCTGTCCCTGAGTTTAGCCCAGAGAGGGCTCCTGTCCCTGAGTTAGTCCTACTGAGGGCCTCCAAGGATGATATTCTCCCCAAGGATATTATGGGTCCATCCATAGTGGCTGGGCCGAGTGGTGAGGCCAAGGCCAAGGCCATGGAGGCCATATGGCCATGGCCTTCTGAATTCCCTGTTCCGTCATGTTCCCCTGTGTTCCTTACTCCGCCATGGCCTCTTGAACTGCCTGCTCCGACATGGCTCCCCGACCTCCCTGATCCACCATGTCTTCCTGAGCTGCCTGCTCCATCTTGGTGCCTGGATCTGGTACTGCCTTGAAGGTGTCCCCGTTCCAGAGTCTGTCCTGGGGGACCTCAAAGGCGGACCCCCCTCCAACCCCTTAATGTTATGTGGCATGAGGACTAGCCTAGAATTAAGCATGTAACACAACTGTTGTGCAAAAGTCATGCCAGAAGTCACAGGATACATGCAGCACTGTTTCCTGAGAATCACCCTCCTAGTTATTAATGCACTGTATGGTTCATCATGTCAGACATTTGTATCTGAATATGTGGACAGTCAGTGTAGTCAAATCTGAATGTAAAGAATGTCTGTCATAAATCAAAGCACGATGTCTGCATGTGATGTCACATCAGTCGGGCCCCTGCGGTGCGACGCTCTGTTACAGCCAGCAAACGAAACGACTCCAGCTGTTTAGCCTGAACTCAATCATGAGGTGCTCCACTGTTAATCTCAGCGCCTAGAAAAACACTAAAGATGTCTGCCGCCACTTTGCTTTGCGTCAAGAGCCAGGTATTTCTCTCTCCAGCGCACCGGAGTAACAAATCACATCTTGAGCTGTCCGTTTTTCCATCTGTCTATCCCTCCCCCTCTCGGCCAGCAGAGATTGATGGAGAGATGGAGGGAAAAATCAATGCTTTCCTGCGAGCTGTGTCATGTTTAGGGATGGCTGATGCATAGACGGCAGCTTTTCCTGTATCTCTGTGGCCACGGCCTCTCGTCCATCCGAGTGAAAGAAGCACATGGACGTGGCCCTGATTCACTCCATCTATTTCCCTTCCTCTCTGACCTGATTCTTTTTGATTTTCCTGCTTTTAAGTGTTAGACAGCAGGTGGTAGATGAAAGCCAATGTTCTCTGCACTAGTGGATCTCTTAGCTTGTTTTCTTCAGGGCTCTGTTTCCGCGAATATGACTTTCATCCCTATTTGTCATTTTCTGGTTAATTATACGCTTACACCATGCCCGTTGCACTTGATGTCATTTATCTTTCCTTTAATCAGCGACTCACTGCCATGCTCATTTGTTCATGTATACAGTCAGGGTCCGAAATTAACACCCAGCAAGCGCCAAATGAGAGGAAAAATAGGCTTTAGTGGAAAAAATAAATGTATCGTCACCACTGAATGGTTTAGGCTGAATCGCTACAGTATGTGCAGAATAAATAACATTCAGTTTTTGACTCTCAATAAAGGATAATTTAACACACACATCAGATCCTTGTAGCATTAGTGTGACAATGACGGCCAGATCTTCCCTCTTCCAGAAGCTCCTCATTTATCTGTGAAGCGGGAATAACGAGAAGACTGACAGCTCTGCCTTCCGCATCTCCTGTCCAGCGCTCACAGAGACGCCAGCCACTCTGACTCTTCCCAAGCGGAGAGAACACACACACATGCACGCGTTCCCCCTCGCTTGTTTCTCATCGATCTTGCCACTTTCTATTATTGTCAATCAGGCATTCTGTCTGGGCGGAAAAGAGCCGCAGAGAGTCAAGAACGCTGCTGCTCCATGATTGAGAGAAGCCTCAGTGCCACTGGAGCACAACTGAGGCCTGCCGGACACACCACCGACACCTCCCAGTTCCACTGGTTTCCAGGTCTGTTTTTGAACAAAATCAGTGGGAAATGTAATAAGACATATTCCTGAATCTCTTCGATGTAATGATAAGACATTGCTGAGTTTTAAATACATTCCCAGTGATGCTTTGCATATAAATCTGATGCTGTGTAATAATGTAGGATGGACAGTCCATGATTGCATTGCAGTATGCATCCTCCCAGAAAAAAAGGTTTTGTACATGCACCCTCTGTTCCTCTGTACTCTGTTATGCTGATATTTCCCCTTAAAATGTATCCATTTTCATATTTGAGAGTGTGAACAGCTCAATTTCACAGGAAAAGTACAGAATGTATGAGAACATACAAATGAGATCATACAAATTAGCCACTAATTCACCTACATGTAAAAGAGCTACAAATCGTCGAGAAAATAATTTTCTTTTATAGTCTTTTAAAAGTATTTAATTATGTTTGCACCAATATTGAACTTCAACAGTTAGGAAAAATATTAACAATAAACTTGAAAAATATGTAAAATGTTGTAATATTTTTTAACGTTTTTGAAAGAAGTCTATTCTGTGACTATCCAAGATTTCTTTTAATACCGTAAAAACAGTAATAATATGGATCATTATTACAATTTAAATAACTGTTTTCTATTGTAATTTGTGTTAAACTGTAATTTATTTCTGATTCGCAGCTGAATTTTCAGCATCATTACTCCAGTCTGTAGTGTCACATGATTTTCAGAAATCATTCTAATATTCAGATTTAAATAAATAAAGAAATTAAATAAAAATAACACGTCTGATTATTGTCAGTTTTGAAAACATAAAAAAACAGCACTAATTTGAAATATATATATTTTTAGATATATATTATAAATGTCTTTACTGTCTCTTTTGATTTATTTAATGTCCTTACTAAATAAAAGTATTGATTTCTTAAAAAAAAAAAAAAAAAAAAAAAAAGCTGCACCAACCCCAAATTTTGTGTCACAAAGAACAACAATTTTCAATGTATTTAATGTGGTGCGGTGCAGTGACATTTCATCTTATACTCAACTCCAAAACATTTTACTTAACTGAGCCAGCAAATGATCTAACATTGCATGGTATTAATGTTTTATAATATGTGACCAGAATTTACTCATACTGTATCTGTTCAAAGCTAATGAATACTAAACAGTCTGTAACAAGCTTGGAATAACTGAGCTCCTTATATTATAAAACCTATATGATATGCAATATATTACATGCTGAAAGAGTAAGTTATTTAGATGCAGATGATTTGTTAATCAACATGGCATTTCAGCACGTTTTGTCCCCTTGACTCGCCCGTGTGCACGAGTTCGGGTCTATTGGCGGTGGCGGGCGGCAGCCATAAGCACACTAGATTGATGGACGTGGCACCTTCCCTCTCTGCTGTAAAAGATTATCTGCTCGCCCGCTGGAAACAAAGCCGTGATGGAAATTCGTCGCGCATCATCAGCAACAAAATATCTACACACCGAGACGGGAGTGTGTCATTTTTCATGGGCTATATATTAAATAAAAAGAGCATTAAGGGAAGAGAGCAGAGAGGCAGAAGCGCCCGACACCTGAGTAATAGCACTAGTTAGTGTTTTTTAAAATAGGGCCACTTGAATGGGGGAGATTATTGGGTTTTTATTGGCTGTCAGGAAATGCAGCTTTTGGTGTACTTCACCCGCTGGAGCTCATACTGTTCTGATTAGAGTGCCAGAAAGAATGAGAAGAAATGGGATGGACGCTCTGAGTGGCTTCAACTGCAGATAGAAAAGGACAAGGAGGGAAAGATACTGTTTATGAGATAATTTTTTGAGGTTTTGAAGTTGATTAGCTGTATATGGGTCAAAGACGTTAAGATGTCCGCATGAAGGAAAATGTACAAAAGTGATTTTGTGTCCATAGAAAGCACATTAAATGTAAGTAGAATGTCTACTTTTACGCTTTTAAATATGTTTTTGGAGAATAAAATGTCAAAATTTGGTTGAAATAATGTTACATTGTCGTTCAGTGTAACACAATATTTATACATATCTGATGTGTACATATTAAAATATCTAAATGAATAATGGAGCATACTAAATTTTATTGTGTTTTAAATTAGTACAAAATTCTTACTGACAAATGGGCAAAACCTAGGATAGTGGCAAATGTTAAAAATGTAAAATTACAACTCATTAGTATTTGGGGTGAAAGTAATTAGTCTTTTAATATGTCATAAATAGATTTTTGTTGTAAATATGCCTGACAAGATTGTTACACTGAATGACATTTTACTGGGTGTCTTCTGTAAATCAGGGCAAAATATATGATATTTATTTTTTGCTCAGAAAAACAAAAACAAAATTGCAATTAAATAAAACAGAAAACTTTTAGCATTTTTTTTTGGGGGGGGGGGGGGGGACTACAACAGTTAAAAGCAGTATTACACTTTTTTATGCTTAAACACTTTTTCGTCTTTGATCCATATATATAAGTTTATTATTAAAATATAATTTTTATGAAAAAATTCACAAAAATACTATTTTCAAATTTCATATGAAATGTGTATTTTTTTCCTAAACTTGTTTTACTCTAAAACTGCAAGAATATCAAAGTCATAAACAAACTGTGTTCCAAAGTTGAAGTTGATTTCACAATTTTTTTTTTTTTTTACAGATTTTTCATCCAAGATTTTGTTTGGGCTTTTCCTTTCCATTCATTCTGGTGGAATGACCTCTCAATCTCAATTCGTACAGCTGAATCTTTACCCATTTTCAAGAAACCTCTAAAGACTCATCTTTTTCGACAGCACTTAACCAACTAATACTAGCACTTTTCCTTTTCTTGTCTTTTCATTTATTAAAAAAAAAAAAAAAAAAAAAAAAAAGAAACTGGCTATGCGTTCTATATTAGACTAACTGAGACTTTTCATGGCACTTGTATAATGTTGTTATTCTCTTGTTGACCTGACTGCTTCTATTGTTCTCATTTGTAAGTCGCTTTGGATAAAAGTGTCTGCTAAATGATTAAATGTAAATGTAAATGTAAACCCTGGTGATGTGTGTCCCGGTCAGAACACAAGCGTGACAAGACAAAAACAGTTCAGGAAACAAAGGTTCAGGAAACAGTCTTCCATAAAATGCAGTGCACACATTTGAATATTTGGGTTGAGCTGTTCTGGAACAGTGTTGTAAATACAACTTAACCACTGATTTCTAGTTTTGTCTTCTGTTGGAAGGCCAAACTAAGTAGTTTCACTTTCACAATGAAACACACAGCGTCTCCACGACATGGCGCCGGTGGCAACAGCGAGAATCAAAGTTACACCTTTTTTCTTTAAGGGGAACATTTGGGCGGTGTTATGCAAATCTTCCCATATAGTGACGTAGACGTGGGAGCGTGTTAGAGGGGAAGTTGTGGCCTAGTGGTTAGAGAGTTTGACTCCTAACCCTAGGGTTGTGGGTTCGAGTCTCGGGCCAGCAATACCACGACTTAGGTGCCCTTGAGCAAGGCACTGAACCCCAAAATGCTCCCCGGGAACGGCAGCATAAATGGCTGCCCACTGCTCCGGGTGTGTGTTCATGGTTTGTGTGTGTTCACTGCTGTGTGTGTGCACTTTGGATGGGATAAATGCAGAGCACGAATTCTGAGTATGGGTCACCATACTTGGCTGAATGTCACTTCACTTTCATTTATAAAGAATTTCTCTTTGAGTTTGAGACTTTAGTGTTTGCAACTTTAGGGATATTGTCTATTCACAAACAGCTTATAACATTCCAAAGATAAATAAAACTTGAAATCGCGTCATATGACCCCTTTAAAGAGACACACAACAAAACTGGTCACTGTAAACAGCTGATTTTGACTAAGTAAAAAGGTTGTTGTTCTACATAATCATTGAGGAATTAACCAAAGTATGTTGCAGACAAGAAGACCCTAAAGAATCACACCAACTTGTGGAAATGGAAAAACATGTTTGATATTTACAACTTTTGATTGGACTGCCTCTGGTGTTATACTGGTGATAGCCAATGAGAGCGAGCAAGTGTCATCAGATTCCCCCATTTTATGACGACCTGGCAGAGGTCTTTAGCAAAACCAAGGCAACCCAACTACCACCTCATCATCACTAGGACTGTAATATTGATTTACTCCCCAATGCCATCTCGAACTGAAACCCAAACCATGGAGCATTATATTGAAGAGGCCTTGAGTTCTGGATTTATTCAGGACTCTACATCACCAGCTGCAGCAGGGTTCGTCTGTATGGAGAGAAAAAAGATGGAGGACTGAGGCCCTTTATTGATTATAGAGGACTGAATAATGTTACGGTAGAATTCTGATACCCCTTGCCACTGGGTCCTTCAGCCCTGGAACAGCTCCAGGAGGCTACAATATACACCAAACTCGACTTATGGAATGCGTATAATCTTATCCGAATTAAGGATGACGATGAATGGAAAAACTGCCTTCCTCATCACTAGGGGGAACTATGAGTATCAGGTCATGCCGTATGGATGTGCCAACACTCCAGCAGTCTTCCAATCATACATAAATGAGATCTTCCGAGACCTCCTTAAGCACTACGTCATAGCCTACATAGATGAAATTCTCATACTCTAAGTCAGAAGCAGAACACATTACCCATGTCAAGACCATCCTCACTCGGCTACTGAATAATCAATTCTATGTAAAGGCAGTGAAGTGTTTTTAGTTTCGCGTCAGGCAAACAGCGTTTCTTGGCTATCACATTAGTCACCAGGGTGTCAAGATGAATGAAGCCAAAGTCAAGGCAGTCACGGAATGGCCACTACCATCCACCGTCAAGGAGCTGCAAAGGTTCTGGGGGTTTACTCATTTCTACAGGCGATTCATTAGGAACTACAGTATGGTTGCTTCCCCTCTGACATCACTTCTAAGAGGAAAACCCTAAAAACTCAAGTGCAATGAAGAGGCCATTCAAGCATTCAACACTCTGAAATTAATATTTATCACAGCCCCCATTCTCAAACATCCAGACCCCAATCTCCTCATTTATCGTGGAGGTGGATGATTCAGACTCAGGAATCTGAGCCATACTCTCCCAATGCCATGGCCAACCTGGTAAACTTTATCCCTGTGCATTCTTCTCGAGAAAACTTACAGCAGCTGAAAGAAATTACAACGTCGAAAATAAAGAACTATTATCCATAAAAGCCATGATTGAACAATGGAGACACTGGCTTGAGGGAGCAGTCCATCCTTTTCAGGTGATCACTGACCACAAGAATTTAGAATATATCAAAGGTGCCAAGAGACTCAACCCACGCCAAGCACGCTGATCTCTCTTCTTCACTACATTCCAACTAACAGTGACCTATCATCCAGGCAGCAAAAACAGCAAAGCAGATGCTCTCTCCAGGCAGTATGACCTTCTCCTCGACAGTCATACTCCAGAATTTATTCTTCCCCCGTCTGTAATAATTGCCACAATTACCTGGGATATCATGGAGGAGATACAGCGAGAACAGCTCCTAGAACCAGATTCTGCAAACTGCCCATCTAACACACATTATGTCCCACAAAGTCTACATCACAGGGTAATTAAATGGGTCCACATCTCTGTCAGCTCTGGCAACCCTGGAATCTCCCACACTTTGCACCTGTTACGCAACTCGTTCTGGTAGCCTTTAATGTCCAAAGATGTTACTGCTTATGTAAAAACCTGTCAGGTCTGTGCCCAATCCAAGACACCCAAGGAGTTACCATCAGGACTCCTTCAACCTCTGCCCATTCCACAACAAGCGACTTGGCCACACCCTCCCTACCAACAAGGACAATGGGTCTGGCTCTCTACACGGGACCTCAAGTTGTGGCTACCAAGCAGGAAGCTCAGCTCAAGGTATCTTGGTCCTTTAAGATTCTACGAAGAATAAATGAGGTCACATACCAATCAGAGCTTCCTGCTAACTACTGTATCTCTACCTCCTTCCATGTTTCGCTGCTTAAACCGGTCCACCCGGATACTGACCCCAATCATGAGACTCAGGAACTGCCACTGCTGCTGGACGTTGATGGAGCACCAGCCTACAACGTCAATGGACTGCTGGACTCTAGAAGGAGAGGGGGTCAGCTCCAATATCTGGTGGACTGGGAGGGCTATGGACTTGAGGAGAGGTCATGGGTAGCTGCCAGCAACATTCTGGATTCCTCTCTCATGGAAGAATTTCATTGAGCCAGACCTGATCTACCAGCACCACGACCACGGGGACGTCCACGTCGAGTGCCCGACGTTGGATTGCCCCATTGGATTTACTCCCTGATTGGACTGATGTTTGTGTTTGACCTATTCGCCAGCCTACTCGTCTCTGTCTTTTAGATTCCCCTTGTGCATGCTGAAAGTTCGGACTGCCATTACGGTACTGACTCTCTGCCTGGTTTAATGCCTGCCTGGTCTGTAAGATCTCTCCCTAATAAACTTCTGCAAATGGATTCTAATACTGCCTCTGCCTCCTGGTAACATCATGTGGGTAAAATGTAATTTATTTAAGCCACAAAATAAAGTTCATATACTTTAGTAAAATGTCTAATGAACTACACAAAAAGCAATTTGAACTTGATTTCTCAGAATTCTCTCTTTTTTATCATGTCCAAAAATTAAAAAAAATTCACCCCTCACATACATTATCACATCTGTCAAGAACTTAGGCTGGTTGTTGGTTGGAATATTAGAAGTAAAAACATTGATATAACACGGTCATGATGCTCAATCATTTTACTTTCTAGAATACTTGAATACTTGCCAGCTTAGACATTAAATAATAATCATCATCATCTTACAATCCACCCGTTTTAAAATCCACATCATTTGAATATCAAAACAATCTATATCTGTAAAAAAAAACAACAACAACAACATGCACAATACACCGTAATATTAGAAGTAATAGTAAACAGAGGTCCAAGACACAATTCCCTGGAAGATCCATACTACCAAATGTTTTGATTATGTCATACACTTTCTGAAAATGATGGCTTGAGCAGCTTCAGCATGCTGTCTGTCAGAGTCTGTAATGTACCTTGCACATAGTGTATGTGAGAATAAATTTGTTCTTCAATCTGTGAAACTGACAGGTGATTTTTTACTTCTTAGTTGTTGAAAAGATTAAAGCAAATCAAAGTTTTATAAAATGCTTAATTTTTCATTTAAATATAATAGATTTTTACATGATTTGTTACATTTAATAATCCCTTTGCAGATCTTGAGACATATAGTTAGCAGTCGATTCATCAGAAGCATTTATTTATGTCAGATAAATGTTTCGTAATAGCTTTGTGTGTGTGTGTGTGTGTGTGTGTGTGTGTGTGTGTCCGCACGAGTTTGAAATGCTGCTAAAGCTGAGAAGCCTCGAAAGTGTGATCAAGTGAAAAAACGGGATTAGGCCCCTGTGAGATGTCATGAGTTCAGTCCACTTTCTAATTGATCGTTGTGAGATGCACATGAAGAAGACGTTAAAGTGAAATGAAGTCATAACAGTGAATAGAGACATTTATTAGGTCAGACACGGAACCCACCAAAACGTTGAGATTGTTTATTGATTTTTGTGTTTTGGCTGACTGCTCCAGTGTAATCGCTTGTGCTGTTGTGGTGACCCAGACCCTGAAGCCCCCGACCGCAGACGAGAGCTCATGCACTTCCAAACACGCCGCCAGAAATCTGCCAATCAGCCTCGTTAAACGAATATTCCTGTTAAATATGACTTTTGGTCAGCAAAAGGCATCTGAGGAACAATTAGCACAGAAAATCATTTTGTCTGCAGATCATGGAGGTGCAAAATGATTAGCAGGCAGAGAATGTTTCTGATTGGCTAGTTTCGAGAGGTCTGTTTTTTTAATGCTGTTAAGAAATGGATCTGATTTCAGGGAGGATGGAACTTTTATTTGTGCTATTACAAAAATAAATAAATAAGCATTATTATTAAAATGCAGCAATCTATTCATACTCCTACAGTAGACAAAAAGCTTTACTGAAAAAAAGGCTTTTCATTTTATCCAAGCATAATAGAACTCAGGTGTAGAGAACAATGCACTGTTGCTTCGGGTTCAGGAGAATCCTTATGATTTCTGAATGGCAGAGATGATTGTTGCCTGTGCAGTCGGGCAGTTATAATATCTACCAGCAGGGCGTCACTAACCGATGATGATAATAAGCAGTTTCGTTTGCATATATGCACTTATGATGACTATGATTCTGGCCTAAGAGACACACAGAAACAAGACATTCAGTCAACAATCAGGATAAAGGAGAAATAAAAAGGGGTTAAAAAGAAGCAGAAGCAGAGGAAGAGAGGCACTGGAGCGCTCCGGGAGAGAGGGAGGTCATGTAATAAGTGTGTGGTTATTGATTGTATTGTCAGCGAGGCCGCGCAGGGTCCTGTGTGCCGTGGACTTCAGTCCATCTGTGGACAATACCATCAGTCACAGCTCACTGCCCCGTCTAATAAACCACCAGCAGATTCATATCAACCTTCAGCCAGCTTTATATGTGTGTAGAATTACACCAACAACTGCGATTAGGCACATTTCTAAAACCACTTCTTCCTTGGGCCTTAAAACTTCCAGGCATGGTCAAACTCAGCGTGAACTGGACAATCTGGACGAACATCTGTCAAGATCACACTGATGTATGCAACAGTTTAAGGCCATTCATGTCAGCTAAATCAACTTTAAGATGTTAAAGGTATGGTTCACACACACACACAAAAAAAAAAGATTTGAATGAACTATTCCTTAAAGATGGATATAGTAATAACACCTAACTATTACAGCATATTTACTGAAAAACCAAGAATAAAACCGACAAAATGAACAACAAAACTCTCACAAGAGAAAAGCTGTGGTTTTGTCTCATTTTGAAATGAAACGTATAAATCACATATATTACATTTAGTGATGTTCTAAAATGATTTTGTTTATTGAGAAAACAAAACTGAAATGAAAGTTTTCATTTAGTAGAAATCTGAAATTAAACATTTTCAAGCAACATACTGTATAAATCTCAAGCCATAAAGTGATGCACTGAAAATTAACTTTTTTCCTAGAAAATCGAAACTGAAACGAAAGTTTTTATTGGGTCTGAAAAGTAATGCTTATTTAATCAACTAATTAATCAAATTTCAACAATCACTTACAATACATATAAGGATCTTTTAATCCTTTTTTAATGATTTAATAATGTTTCTTGTCATTGTTTATATTTATATTACAATTAATAATTTAAATTGTAGCTCCAATAAAAAATCTTAATAAAAAAAAAAACTTGTTTTCATGACAGATTTATTCAAAAATTATATATATATATATATATATATATATATATATATATATATAATTTTTGAATAAATCTGTCATGAAAACAAGTTTTTTTTTTAATTAAGACTTAACCTGTTAGTGGTCTATATATATATATATATATATATATAGACCACTAACAGGTTAAGTAAAAATATAGTATGTTATATGTGCATGTATTTAGCAAAATGCTATTTTTTGTTTAACGTTACGTGCTATGTTGTTTACAAGCTGTTTTATTGATGTCTTTTCATTCGTTGAAACACTGATTAAAATGAAAAAGGATGGAGGATTGTGATAATGTTCCTGCAACTTCAGAGTAATAAGGCATTTCCTACTCATCAAGTATGCAGTCTGTCTGCTCGATTAAATATTCTGTCTCTAAATCTTACCGTTTTTCAGCATCTTGCTCCATGAGTTTTTGTGGAGTTAAAAGTGTTTGACTTTGAGAGATATGTCTTGAGGCGTGTGGTTCTATTCTTGTTTTTGAGCGCTAGAACACATCCTGATTCTCGCTCTCACAGTCATGCAGCTCTATGTTCCCAGCATGGACACCACGGCCCATAAATGCTAATGTCCTCCACTTGCCTCTCTCATAAAGCCCAATAAAAGAGCCCCATAAATCCTTCCAATTAGCACTGTCTATCAGCGCCGTTAATTGGAGAATGGAGACTCGTTGGTGGGTGACCTTGCATGTCAGAGATGATACTGATGGCTGATGGAGATCAGTCTGTGGTCAGAGCTCAACACTGAACCGCAAAGGGCTCAGGAACGATTTAAGATGATTTCTGAAACATTACACTGTTCTGATCACTGTACAGTGTTCTTTGATCAGTGATTTACACAAGGCCTATTGTGGATTATTACTTTTTAATAAAGAAATGCTTTTGTCCAACACCACAGTCATACAGTTACAGAAAATGAATCAACATTCTTATGATGTGTGTCAAGTAATCAGAATTCAAATCTTCAACAATGACATTGTACAGCAGCAGGGTACAGGTTTTCCCAAACGGGGATTCATGAATTGATGAAGAGCTAATAATTCAGGAAGACAGGGCAGGACATATGGTGGTCCGTTCCCCTTAAAAAAAAAAAAAAAAAAGTTCAGTTCATTTACATAGCAGCCTGGCAAAGCAGCATTTGACAGCTTGTGGCAGCCAGAGTTTTAAAATGAATTAATAACACTACTGGGGTCAGTGAGATCTTTTAGACTAAATCAATACTTTTATCCATCAAGGACGCATTAAACCGATCAAAAGTGACAGTAAACACATTTAAATGTTACAAAAGATTTCTATTTATATATAAAAAATAATAAAAAATAAAATAAAAGGGTGTGCTTTTGAACTTTCTATTCATCAAAGATTAGAAATGTTTCTCGAGCAGTAAATCATCATATTATTCTGATTTCTGAAGATCATGTGACACTGAAGACTGGAGGAATGATGCTGAAAATACAGCTGTGCATCACAGAAATACATTACATTTGAAGAGATAGTCACACAAAACAGCTGTTTTAAATTGTAATATTTCACAATTATACTGTATTTTTCATCAAATAAAAGCAGCATTGGTGAGCAGAAGAGACGTCTTTCAAAACGATAAAAAAAATCTTCCAATCCCAAAGTTTTGACCAGGACTGTAAATTCAATCAGTATCACGCATTTTTCACAGACAGTCTAAACTCAAATGTTTTCATTAAAGTGTCAGTAAAAGTTGTGACCTCAGGAAGACAAATGAAACATTGTATGTGGAGTTATTATATCCAGTACATTTACACTGACGTATCCACTGAAACAGTAACTCATGTAAATGTAATTGGATTGCGGATGTGACCTAAAAGAAGCAATCCCTCAGTAGAAGTTAGCTAGTTTTGAGTTACTTTATCATCTTTGCCTTGAATAAACTAAAATAATTATTTGACTTCTTGAGTTTGACGAATGCAGTGCATATGGTTATGTCTTCTTGTGATTCTGACCTGAGCTGACCTGAAACAGCTTTTTTCTCTCATACGGCACATTCATCAGAACACAGAGGCATCTGGACTCACATTACCAGCAAACTTAATATGACAGGTCAGAACATAAGAGCTGTAACAGCGCTGGTCGTCTTCAGACACACCTGTTCCTGTGTGCAACCGATCCAATGTTTGAAGTGACAATCCTGATTATCAGACGCTCAAACACGCTCTTATTATCGCCCCCTGCTCAGCCCCGGACTCTTTTTTCAGGCCTGTGGAGATTCAAAAGGCCCAATAGCAGCAGTCATCCGCTGGTCTCCGGGAGCTTTCAGCAGCTATGGGACGGGGTCCTGCTGTGCCGCTGTCACTGGGTTTCACGTTTCGAGGGCCCACACTGTCCTCCACTGTGCTGCCCGTGTATCTGTCTGAATGGGGCTTTTGACGGGCAGAGCCGTGTCTCTCAGCGGCCCCGGCCCGGCCCAGAACAGGGCAGCGCGGGTCACGGCTCACACACCTGGCAGGTACGGCTCACCACGTGCCACGAGCCCAAACAAAAGCCGCTCTGTACCGGCCGTTATTGCGAATGATTCTCATCTCTCACTGACCGTCCGCTCCACTCTCTGCATTCATAAAGAGGAGGAAGATTAAAGAAAAAGAGCGTCATGCATATACATGTGATACATGCAGGGTTATCATCATTAACTAAAACCATACATTTATTAAAAACAGATTTCTTTTTTTTAGCTTAAGTTCTAAAACAACAAATTGAAACTAAAAAAGTCTATAAACTATATATATATATAAATATATAACAAATAGTTTAATTTAATATATAAACTAAAATAGTAAATCAGTGATACTAACATAATGCTTCACAAAAATAGCCCTTTTCCAAAGTGAGCTGTCACCTTCACACATCTTTCAATATTGTTTATAACTGTTAATTTGTGTGCCATTGTCAAAAAGAAGTGTGCTTAACTGTACTGATGTGCACTTGTAGTGTACTTCAAATCGTAACTGTTTAACAAACTGTACTTGCAGATAATATTGATGAAATAAGACTTGTGTACTTAGTTAACTGTTTCTCAATACAACTATGTACTTTGCAATTTCAAAGAAAGTATTACTTTTTTACATAATCTTTTGTTGTGCTCTGTAGTACACTTATTTTGAGGACTAGCATACTAAGGCACGTGTAAAAGTATTTAACTATAATTTTAACTGCAGAATGCTATTCAATGTTACAAGTTGATATAATTAAAAATGTACTTAATTGCTACTTTCATTATAAATGTGTAATTACAAATATATTTAAATTTATGAAACGTTTCAATAGAAATGGCATTAAAGTATATTTTAGTTGACCATAAATGCATGTCAGTAAATTCAGCAGTACTTTAACTATATTTCAAACAGAATACAAGTAATTATGAAATTACATAAAGATCTACTGAAGTGCATCAAAGTTCAGCTCATTTCATTGAATATAAATTTAAAGTAAAACACTTTTCATTTAATTGAAATTAACATGCAGTTACGCACCAGAACCCATTACATTCAGTTCACACTTAGGTATATTATTTCCATAATAAGTATGCTTTTTAAAAGTGTACATCTTTTTCAAACACATGTACCCTTATAATGCTCTCTAGGTAGGGAGCGCAGCAGGTTCTGAGAGTGTGTCGTCCTCCTCCATGCTCTACTGCAGTTCAAAGGCTGATGAGTGAATTATCTGTGACAGGAAGTGCATGTCAGCGTGTCAGTGCTGTGGGCGGCACAACCGCAGCTTAAAGCGGCCTTTGCTTCTAATCCACATGAAGAGAGATTGATAGAGAGCAGGAGAGACTCACTCACCCATGCTTTTATTTATCTCTCTTTATATCAGAGACTCCAATGAGTGTTGTGGATGAAAGCAGTGTCCCTTTCCTGACCAGGTCATGACAGGCCACACAGACATCACAGTCATTTCAAACCTGCATGCCCTTATTTTCTCCAAAAAAATAGGACGTTTTCAGCATTTTCATGCACTAGAAAAGTAAAATAGAGTAGTGATCACAACTGTCATGTTTCAAAATGACAAAAGGTACACTGAAGTCTTCTAAAGTTGTAATGAGTCAAAAAGTTTCCACTTTAAAGTGGACTCAACCCTCATTGTAGTTGCGATGGTGTCCACATGACATTATCAAACGGAATAACAACAACAAAAAAAAAGTTTATTATTGTTTTGTTTGTAACTTAAATATACAAAAATATTGCTTTTGTAAATTATACTTGTATTGTGCGAAAAAATACAATAAAAAATTATGACCGTTATTTTACAGTACTAATATTTGTCCACTGCTATCCAATATGCGGTCCACAAGAATATTGGAAATCATACAAATCTGTAAATAAAATGTAAACCTTGTGCACATGACATTCATAAAAGAGAATTAAACTTGCAGCACATGCAGAGAAGTTCGCTGAATTTACTGTGAATCAAAACATGAGATACTGAAAACACCGGCTCAAAGACTTCACGTATAAATGAACACGGTGCTGTGCTTCACTCTGAAACACTCAGTGCATCAGTTGTTTTGTTGAAGTCCCCTAGTGTGCTTCCAAACAATGACAACATGCACATGTACAAGCTAAAAGCACTCAAAATTTACAGTTTTTCACTTACGGAACAAAAATGTTTATGATATCATTCTTCACTTGAACATCTCACCAGAAGACTTTAGAGACTTGAACACGCAGTCTGTTTTTACCAATCTAAAAGGATTTGCTTTAGTGTTTGGGCTCAGATCTTGTTCCTGTAATTTTGTGGCAAATTATCTCACATTATCCTCATATTCAGGGTTGAATTTCAGTCCAGACCCTAAAAAACGGTTTCTTCAGCTGTGAATCTACATTATTCTCCATAAGTCTTCATGCTGACTCACCTGTGGCATGCTTTTTTTGGACAACTGAAGCATGCATTGAAATGATGTTTCAGCACTGATTTGTTTTAGAAAAACACCAGCCATTTCACTCTTGCCATTCAGAAACAAAGGTTCACATTTGAATTCTTTGAGGCAGTCCCATGTTGCATTTCACACATCAGGGCCTAATGGTGTCTTATTGGTTTCTTTCAGAGTTGTTGTGATCATGAGCTCGTTAATCCAATTTCCCTTTGCTGTGATGGAATGCTGTGCTCTGCACTTACTTTATAACCCAGATAAATCTGTGGCCTGTCGTCAGAGAAAATGTAATCTGTCATGCGTCAAAGTGACACTCGCTAACCTGCTGGTTGTTAATGATGATGTTGAAGGGCACTCCACTGCTTTGTTTGCCTTCACCAACACCTGATGCTGAATTAATTAATTGCCTCCAATTAGCTGGTGCATGGCCGTGCCAGGTGAGTATCTTAAAGAGAGTTATGGCATATTAAAAAGCGGGGAGGGACTACATTAGGGCTGACCTTTTCCTTTAAATTACTGATATTTGAGAGTTAATAACGGATTCAATGAAAAGCAGGGAGGCTTTTTAGTCTTCAAGTTAAATCGGGTGCTCTTCTGCCAGAAGGTCATTAATTATCATCTTTATAAATGAAATGAAGAAGATGTCAGCTCTTGATTCCTTCTATTTTGTAATCTACTATCGTGATCACAGATTAGTGAATATTACAATCCCGACAGAGACCCTGTTTATGACCTTTCTGTGAATTAACTGTGCATCTGCAAGTGAGGAAACGTCTTTCAGGAAGAACTGCAGAAAGACTGGTTTCTTCTGTAGATCATTTACAAAGGAAAAACTATGCAAACAATAAAATGCAATTACCTATATAATAAGACAGAATTAAAACAGCAATATAAATAGACTTATCATTTTTAAACGTAATAAAAGACTGCCTATATTATAATGAAGGGGGAAAAAAAGAAGGAACAGTTTACCCAAAATTAGAAAATGTGCTGAAAATATCCTCATTCTTAGGCCATCCCAGAAGTAGATGAGTTTGTTTCTTCATCAGATTTGTAGAAATGTAGTAATGTAGCACTGCATCAGTGTCTCATCAATGGATGCTCTGCAGTGAATGGGTGCCGTCAGAATGAGAGTCCAAACAGCTGATAAAAACATCACAATAATCCATGCACACACAATCCACACCACTACAGTCCTCCACATTTAAGATATCGGTTCTGGTCAAAATAATCCATAATAATGCTTACTTCAGTGAAAAAGTGGTCTGGTGTGAATCAGGAGAGAAATCTGCATAGATCAAGCAATGTTTAAAAGCCAAAACAGCTCTAAACAAATATGTGTCTGGATTTTGATGTGAGAGACAACAAAGAAAGAGATTTTCACTGAAGGAAGCATTGTTATGGATTATTTTGTCTAGAAACTATTTAAAAAAAAAAGCCTTGATGGATTTGTTTCTTACAAACATGCAGTTTTTGTCTTCTCCAGATGTTAACTGATGGACTGGAGTTCTGTGGATTATTGTGATGTTTTTATCAGCTGTTTGGACTCTCATTCTGACGGCACCCATTCACTGCAGAGCATCCATTGATGAGACACTGATGCAATGCTGCATTTCTCTAAATCTGATGAAGAAACAACCTCTCCACCTCTTGGATGGCCTGAGGGTGAGTACATTGTCCGCTCATTTTTGGGTCAACTGTTCCTTTAAGTAGTATGGCATAATCATTTATTGTTATTTTATCAAACTCAGTCCATGCCCTGTTAATAATTTTGCCTACAATTGTGGTACTGCTTATGCAATTCATGGTAATAGTAATAAACTGCATGTTTGATTATAAGGATGTTTTTTTCTCTTTTATATGATTGATTATTGATGTGATGTATGATTGACTTTTTTATATGATTGACTATGTCCACTACTGATGTCCAACATACAGTAATATCTCGGTCCTTAAGCAAAACCATATTGCCTAAATTTATAAAAGCATTGCATTTTATGGGCCGGTCACATTAAAGTAATGGCACTCGGACACACACACGCCCATACATCCTGACCTGCGTGCTATTATTTATCTCTTATGTTTTCTTATTCAGTTTGACGAATGAGTGACAGGTTGACACCTCATTTGGCAAGATTAATAGAACGACACAATATTTACGGCGCCGAGACAGCCAATTATCCCACCATCTATCACCAAGATTATCTTTCTGATTGAAAACTACTCGTCCATGTAATCAGAATTATTTGGAATTAGTAGGAAATTTACGGCTTCATGTGTCATTTTTTCTGGCTGGTGGTAAATGAGAAATATTAGATACATAAAAAGAATGCAAGATAGGGATTAACCCTGTATATATATATATATATATATATATATATATATATCATTGATTTTATTTCCTTTTGGCTTTGGTAGAGAGTCTGGATGAAACACATCTCAACTAGCTGCTCTGGGAAGATGAGCGACGCAGACACAAAAATGAATTGCTGGCTGATATTCACTTTTGGATGACATTAAAAGAGTGATGATTTGTTTATTGTCTTTAATTCCTCATTAGTCTTTTATCAGAGGTGATTACAAACAAGACAGGCTTTTTCTGGGATGCTTTCTTTGTTCATAAAGTGATGTTAAAATACTGATATTTCTTTGAATATATTCAATATGTTCATTTTAATATAAGTTCATCGTGAATTCTACCATTGTTTTGACTTGTTATACTCTGGCCTCCACTTTTCCAGGTTCAGTGTTACTGCTGATGTTGATATAAAACACTGTTGTAAAATGTTAAGAGCCTGGGAGCATTTCATTTAATTACTTGGTAAAAGTATTGACCAGTGACAGCAATATATATATATATAAATTGAGCTTTAAGCCATCTCTACTGTGCTCCTATATTAAATGGCCAGTGTTTATTCTTATACAGGCTTTCTAATATGATTTTAATTGTGACGTTTTATCCCCTTAGGTGCTCTGGGACTAGAATCCTTTTGGCGTTAAGTGTAGCTTGCTTTTAAAAATAGCAAAAATTGTCACATGTATGGTTCCGTATCGACGCCAGAGATCTGTAAATAGGATTAGCTCATCCCGATATAGAGCTTTCACAACTAGTTTGTTTATTTTTATCTTCTTAATAGGAAGGTAGTCTTCTTAAAGGGTGCCAAAATTATCCGGCAAATAGCTGACAATGAAAAATGAAAGGTCTCTAACGGTTATTATAAGCAATCTGTCTGCATTGTGCCACAACGTGACTGCTGTGCTTGCGATACCAATGGGGTGACCTCACCGAGATGTGAGCTGAGAGTCAGCATTTCATATCCAGGCCCAGACAATTCTCCTGCATAACATTTCTTCCACTTTACATTCATTCATTAGCTGTTTTTTTTTTTTTTTTTGTCTTTTCTTTTCTTTTCTTTTTTTCTTCCAAAAAATATAAATAGACATTTTATGATATATATATATATATATATATATATATATATATATCTAGACATTTTAGGGAAAAACAAGAACCCATCAGACATTTAAATAAGAAAATAAAATATGGCCAAAGACAGAACCCTGTGGTACACCACAGTCACTGCTGGAGACCATCTACCTTCAAGGTATTGTACAGAACAAAGTTCTTGGGACTGGCAATAAGACCTACCAATATTGAACAGTGAACTGTTTAGATTTAAAGTGATAAAAAGGGATTATTATTATTTTATTTTTTTAATAACATTTTATATTAAGTTGTGCCTCTTTAGAAGACTTGGATTAAAACCCTTGATTCATATGGATTACTTTTACAATGTTTTTATTTACTTTTTAAAGCTTGAAAATGTTGATTATATAGACTTTTAATATATTGACAAAAAAGGAACTATTTATGGATACCTATTAAGGTAACACCCTTAGCACAGGTAATAATTTAGAGAGAGGAAGAGAGCAATAACAGACAATTACTTCCTCTCACAGTTTATTGTGAGCAATTAATTGTTATTCATTAATATTTGAATGGAATTTGTGCATAATTATACTTTAACAGTAACCTTAAAATAAAGTGTAATCTTACTGAACAACAACAACAATATGTAATTAATAATAGTAATTAAAATCTATGTACATTTTTAACACATGTTGGGCTTTCAGTTGCAGTAACTTGTTAGTCTTCCAACTGATGAAACATTATACACTGTATATGAATATTGTTCTAACTGCATTGTTATTCCACTCATTCCACCCCAGAGAGCAAATTAACAGTTTACCCACATGCCTCCTCCTGCCCTCCTCATGCCCTGAGTGGCATTTGTATTCTGATAGTCTGTGTAGCTGTAGTGCATGTTGTGTGTGAGACGCTGCTGAAACGTTGCATATGTAAATGACCAGCGCGGTGAGAGGCCGCTGAATGAAGACTTCCTGGTGTGGTTGCCACAGCGAGGTTGCGACCCTGAAACATGGCACAGAGCGCGTGTCTGTCTGCCTGTCTGTCGAGGCCTCTTCAGAGAAGGGAAGAGAGTAATAAAAGAGGAGGAAATGCCACTCGCTCCCTCTCACTTGTTGCTGATGAAGAACTTTGTCAGAGACAGAAACGCATTGCACAAACTAATTAGCATGTGGATGTGAGCATATTATGCATACACATTTTAAATGCAAATGCTTGCTTCAGAGGGCAGTATTCTCAATAAATTTGTTACAAACCAACACAATATAGAGTTAATATATTACATTATTTATGTAAAAACAAAGAGATCATTTTAGTATACAGTAGTTTGCTGTAGTTTATATCAGCGGTTTTCAATTCCAGTCTACACATTATTTATGTTTCTCTTATGGCTTCAGATGTTTGTTCTATTCGAACGTAAGTGCCCTGCAAAGTGGACATCACAAGATATTCTGCCATAATTCCAGTTCGAAGCACACAAATATGTCCCATTTAAAATGCATTGAAGTGAGCGAGACGTGAATTTTAAATTGTATTTGTTCATATATGATGTCTATGATGTCGCACTTGTCCGTATTAAGACGTTGCGCAGCGCAAATCTGTGAATGAATGTTTCGAAGTAAGATAGACTTCACATATCCCTGCTCAGGGATTGGGAGCAATGAACACTGTGTAGCGACCATGTTAATGGGAACACAGTTCATGCATGAGGCTCACTTCTAACGAGCTGGTTATCTGAATCAGGTGTGGTAACAAAGAGAGACATGCAAAATGTTGCAGACCTGTGGGGTGCGAGGAATGTAATTGAGAACCACTGGTTTATATACAGTAGTTTAGGAAAAAAAATAAAAATAAAGTAAATTCCATGTAATGGTATTTGGGTTCAGATATCTGCCCATAATGCACAACAACCAATGACGTTTGTTCTTATGTGTGATGCAAGCACATTTTTGGCTACATTGTAAAAACACCACCAAATGGTCATACGAGTCAAAGATTACCAAAACGTATTGATTTGTTCTGTACTTGAACTATCGAATATTTGTTAATAAAACAATGAGAAGAAGATTGTTGCTGTTAAATTGACACTTAAAATTTGTAGCAGGCAAGCCATTAGGGTTTGGAGCAGGCATGTTACGCAGCAGCTCAGCATTGTGGCATGCAGGTCTACTTCTAAGAGAAAAGTTGTAGGGGATTTCTGTGGTGTTCATCTCCTAGCCTGGGGAATCTCGGTGGGTAGGACTCTCATTTCCTCATCAAACACTGGGCGAGTGATTTGGAATATTTATGAGGCTCCCAATTTAAGTTAAACATTTAACAAAAAGAAAGCAATTTAAATTATACAGCAGAAAGAGTTAAGGTCCCCATAGAGGGGCTGCGGTAAAATTTGAACTAGAAACACTCAGGTTGAATTAAAGCAGGAATTCAGTGAAATGAACCGTATAATCCTGTCATCTTTAACGGTCTAGATTTAGAGGGCATTAGTCAGTCAATAAAATGTAAATTCTCCAATGCTGACCACACTGCATTTGATTGTATTTGGTGTTTTGGGTACAATCAAAGTGTTCCTAAAGTAAAAAATGTGTTAATTACTAGAGCTCTGAAATTACTGCTTCTTGGAGGCTTAACCATGTCAAAAACAGGTTGTGATTTGACAGGATAAGTAGAAGTGCTTTAGTAACGCCACAGATTATCCCGTTCTGATCTGTGTTATTCTCCCATGAGGATCAGAGGAGTGTATGTTGGTGCGGTTCACGTTATCACTCCAGACGTCTGTCCGCTACAGTTTAGTTGTCTTCCCCGAGGGATTTCTCCACATCTATGAATCAGGTGGCGCGGGAGAGACAAATTCAGCCTGTTTGATCTCCAGCACAATAGAAGGTGTCTGACTAGATTTAAGGGCATGGAAATTACAGGCTGAGCAGTGACTGTGGGATTGGAGCTGGTTAGATGTCTCTAGAGAGTCCAATTATCAGTGGATGATTCTCTGAACTATAGGGTATTAGAATATGACAGTTTGTACTGAATTGTTACCCAATTGTGTGCAAATTTTCTTATCATTGAGATGCTATTGTAGTTTGTAATTTGCTTTTAGTTTGGTACTTTAATTTTAATTTGAAAGTTTTAAGAATTTTGTTGTGTTGTCATTCTTTTGTTTTTGTTTAACTATTTTTTTTTATGTTCACCCCATGTTAGTACATAAAGGTAAACTATGTATTTTTATGTATTTTTTTAGTTAATGTTTATTTCATTTTATATTATTTTTAAAGTAATGAAAATTAGAATTACCTAAACTAAATTCTACCTGTCCGACCATTACCACTTTGCTTATTTAAATTGTTAATTATCCAATTAAATGCGTGTAAAACATGGAGTGCCACAAGGATCTGTCAAAGGCCCTCTGTTATTTTCAATATATATGATTCCCTTTTGGTAATGTTTTTAGAAAATATGGGATTCATTTCCATTAATAAGATGATGGTACTTAAAGGCTGATGATGATAGGCTGTACATTTCAACATGACCAGATTATTTTATTTTATTTTTTAATTAACTAAGCTAACAGAGTGTGTTAAAGATGACCAGTATTTTTAGAAAGATATACTGTTACTACGTCATCTACAGTAAAAATTTTGGGTGTTATATTAAGGCGGGCGTACATGGTGCGAATTCGGATGGTCGGAAGATCGTATGTCCACGCACACGGCACGAGTGAGTTTATCTGAAAATCGTACGGACGAGATGATATACGACACGATTTTACAACCTGCGAATTCCAGAAGCAATCGCACGAGGTTGATAGATGCGTTCGACTTGAAGCACCGCTGCATGCACAGAAGGATCAATGTATGACATTAAAGTACCGCAAGAGCGATAAGAGAGCACACATATCCAATGCATTCGAATTGCTCTCGCGGTACTTTGATGTCATACAGGTGATCATTCTGTGCAGCGCTGCTTCAAGTCGAACACGCCTGATATAACTGCTCTCCGTCTCTCATAACTGCATATAAAATATTGATACGAGCCGTGACTGTTTCCTACACGTACAGGTTATTTTTCAGCAATCGGACACCGGGACGTTTGGTCACCCTGTGTGTGTGTGTGTGTGTTCTTGTATATGGTTTATAAATATCTGAAATATGTATTACAATGTAAACATGGTTTGTGAGGACAATTCCTGTGTCCTCGTAAACCAAATGACTTAAAAAAATACTATACGGTGTTTAATAGAAATTTTAAACATGCATTTTCCGTGATGGATAGAGGTAGTGTATGGGGATATACAGTATAGAAAACCGTTACGTCTATGGAGAGTCCCTGTAAACTACATATGCCTGTGTGAGAGAGAGAGAGAACTAAAAAGGCATTGGAACACGTTGCTAGAAACATCATACAGCGCTCGCTGTTCCTGTCAGACTTCAGCGAGTTTATCCTCCTGGTCAATAGCCCACATTTGCCGTGGCGCTGCCGTCTTCGTCTTTCTTCTTCTGTGGTTTTCCTAGTTCGTGATTGGTCAACTTCAGATAAATCAACAAATCGGCTCGTTCAACCGCGCACACGTCACGAATTCAAACCGATAGCTCACAAACTTTTTAGACATGTTTAAAAATGATCGGGAGGTCGGGAAGTGCTCGTAAGCCACTCTGCTCGGCTCGTAATTCATCGCAAATGATACGAGCCGTGACCATACGAGCATACGCAATTTCCACACAATTGAAAAAAATCAAAAAATGCGAACCCGTATGACAGCCAAAATCGCACCGTGTACGCCCGCCTTTAGACAGCAAATTGCCTTTTGAAAATCATATTTTACATCATTTTATTCATTTTACATGGTACAGAAAAAGCATTCTTCCATCTAAGAAACCTCGTCAAGCTACATAAAATGTTATCTGTTTCTGATGCAGAAAAGCTAGTTCATGCATTCATGACCTCTAGACTGGACTAACTTAATGCACTTCTAGGTGGTTGTCCTGCATCTTTAACAAACAATTAGGTAGTCCAAAATGCAGCGGCTAGAGGCCTTACCATGTCTATAAAACATGATCGCATTACCCCAATTTTACAAACTCTACACTGGCTACCTATTAAGTTTCATATTGAAAATATTACAACTTACTTCAAAGGCCCTAAATAGTGTATCTCCTGCAAAAAATTTTATCTTATTAGTTATATCAAAGTGCAGTAAAATTAGATTGATGGAGTTATAAATAGCTACAGCTGAGTCCTTGCACGTTAAGTTTGCTGGCTCAGGTTTGTGTTGGGTGACTACAGACATCCCACATCAACAGCAGTGGTGCAAAGGCCAATGTATTTCTGCTCATGAAGCACAGAGGTCATAAGATATAGCAGCCATTTTGCTTTGCTGCCAATATCGAGTTGATTTTTGAAGAGCTCGACTACGCCACGTAACATAATGTTCTGGACAGCAGCGAATTCCCCTCTGCCCTCAAAATAGTCCATGTGCATCATCCTCAACCAGGCCAGCGAATCAATAGTTCCATTCCTATTTCAGCCCGTCCTCCCACATCCCAGAATAGGACAGCTTGCAAAATCCACTCGCTGTGTCAGCTAATTGCAAACCTATTGCTTTAAAACGACATATGTGCCACTGAGACGTTGTTGCAGATAAGCAGTCTATAGCTTCGCTTACCTAGAGGTCACCAGATGCAGCACTGGCCAAAATATCTGTTTCCAAATCAGGGAGAGTCTCAAACCTCTTCAAATGCCCCCTGAATTCAAAGGGAGTCATCTCCCTTTGAATTCAGGGTTTTCAGCTATTACAGTTAGCATGCAGGGGGGTTACGGGGGTCATGACCCCCCCAAAAATCAGATCCAACTAATATAACTAATATAACCCCCTCAATATCATCACATCATTCAGATTAAATGTATGAATGAGCTGCCGTAGTCTTAAATTAATATGAATTAGAATTAATACAGAATTAATACTTTTGTTAGTTTTCTTGATTAATTTCATTTGCCAGCAAGAAAGATAGTATTATTATTTAAAATATTCTGTAATGTACCCCCCCACCCACCGCACCGACTACTTGGTATTACTAAAGTCTCAGGTATTACCTAACCCGCTTTCTCTTCCAAGTTTGTTCACTATTTTGCGCAGTCGATGGGATGAATAGTTGGAGAGAGCTGACGGAAAGATGAAAATTACACTGAAAGGCAGCCAGACAACGATTTTTCATTGTTTGTCGACACCAGCCAAAAAAAATCCTGACCAAACGGAGGTACCCCTAAGTTAGCTGTTAAGTTAGCTCAGCGTTTCTCAAAGTGTGGGGAATAGAGACATGACAAACAGGTTTGGTGCCCATCTTTTTAATTCCTTTATTTATTGACCATACACTCAAAACAAAACAAAGACACATTTAAATGTTAGCCTTACTTAACCTTTTAACACGTAAGTTTAAAAGTTTTTCAAGGCGACCGCTATTGATCATAGTATCGCTTTATGGTTCACATGGAGACGAATCATTCATTGTTTGTCAGCGCTGAATGACTGATGATCTGCTTTTATTTTCTTTTTTATTCTAATTTCACAAATGTGTTAGCTATAGCAGGATATATCTGATATTCCGATTGTCAAATATGTGCAAGTGGATGTGTTTTGTTGTTCAAACACCTTTAGTTGGGCTGTATTCGCAATGTATTTTAGGTATCTATCTTATTAAAATACCTAAAAAAATACGTAACGTTAAATTATTATTAGGAATTTACCACCTCCGGTTCAATTTGAGATGGTTATTATATATATATATATATATATATATATATATAATTTTTTTTTTTTTGCATGGAGTTTGCAAAGTGTCAAAATGAATCAAAGCACAACTAACGTTAACATCAGTCCACACTTGTATTTTCTCAGTTTCTGAATTTGATGTTATCAGAGGCTAAATGCAAACACAATTTTTTTTTTTAATCTACTTTTGAGTCTTATTTCATGCAAAGTGATAATATAATTGCACTTTCGATCCATTGGCATTCTCATTAATCTCAGAGAGCTTTTTATATAAGTCACAATAATGCCATGGAAGCTCTTCTATGGCATCATTGTGACTTAAAAAAAAAATATCTTCAGTGAACTGTTCTTAAAATAACCATTTTTAAGAACATTTTAATAATCTAAAGCACCCTTTCCACTATAAATAAGTATTTTGCAAATTAATGTTAAAGGTATGAATGAAACCATCCATGCAAATGAACCTTTATTTTTAAGTACGTGGAAGAGCAATTTTAGGTGCTCCAAAGAACTGTTCTTAAAAGATAGAGTTTTTTCTTAGTGTGAGGAACATTTTGATAATCTAAAGAACCTTCTTCCACTGTTAAGAACCTTTTGTGGAATGGAAGGAAGGAGAGTAGGCTCTGATAGTGTAGTTACAGCATTAGCAAGGGTTAATGGGACCATGTTAACCAGCTAAACCTAATTAGGGATAGGCTTGGGACTATGTTCATTTGACAGGAATATTGTTTCACAAGGTTTCCAAACATTTTGACCAATGAGTTTCCGTGACTTTTCCAATTGCTTGTGGTTTCTGGATAATTAATTTTTTTTTTTTAGGAACAGAGATTGCACCCACAAAGAGCAATTTCTAACTGATGCAATATATTGAAGATGAGCATAACTGATTTTCCATTGTTTTAGAATGGAGTTTAATTTGGATCAGGTTTTGATTCCAGGTGGAGCGAGAGATGTTGATCCAAGAATTCATCCTTCTTGCGGGCGCTGTGTTACACGTGATGCATGCACAGATACACACAGTCCTGCTGTCACACACACACACACACACACACACACACTCAGATACAGATGGACAGACGTGCCACAGAAGGCAGCATACTGTTCCTTGAGGCTATGAAATGCCAGCCACTGCATCACTTGATGCCCTAAAGGCCTGACAGACAACACTAGTACAAGGTGAGTCGATGGCTTTCTGACTTACAGCTCAACATTTTTCACCAGAAACAAGCCCCCCCCCCCCCCCCCCCCCTATTTTAAAATACTATATTGAATGTTTTGAATGGTGGAATTTGTTCCTGTAAATTAGTTTTGACTTTCATGCTGTTTTACTATAGAACGACATCACGAATGAAAATGCAAACAGCCTTGTGATAGAAAATATTTTATTTCACGGTTTTAAAAATTAGAATATTTTTTTAAGTCTATAATAATTTGATCCTATTACTCTGCAAACAGTCTCTGATGTCCACTGACCGGTTCAGCCAATGGTGTGTAAACAATCAGCAGCAAAAGCAGATGCATCGCATGTGTTTGAAAGCAGCGGCCCAAGGCACGCCTCAGGCTTTCCCAGCAGTCTCTGCTCTGCCAGTTCTCCACGAGTGGATGCTCACAGCAGACATTAAGCGGTTAATGCTCAACTAGTTTAGTGATATCACATGCGGAGTTATTGACCACATCCTCCTCCCCACAGCGGATGATTGAGCTTTTAGATGTGTATCTGCACCATTCACAGACCTTCTCCGTCTTAAACAAACATTGTGTAATCAGTCACGGGAATACTCAAGCAATATGAATCAATTTGGAAAAAAGACTTTCCACATTAGTGCTGCTGTCAAGCACAAATTACAGTGAAAGCATGCTGATGAAATGAGCTGATTGGAAAAGGTTTGACTTAAGCAGGGCCATTGCTAGAAATTCATGCATTTTGGGTGCCTCTCATTTCCTGCAGTGTTGTGGATGGTAAATCAGAGACTTTGTCACTCAAAGCTAAAATACCCGGCCAATGGCTCTCTGAAACCAGGCTGAGAAAGAGAGGCCAGAGACAAGAGCAGTCGGCAGGAGCGCAGGGACTGTGCCAACGCAAGCAGCGCTGCAGTATTAAAGAGCATCAGAAAGCTCAGGAGCACACAGAACACACATCCACTGAAAGACTGAAAAAATGACATTAGTTCCAGATCTGCATTTTTATTCCAGTCTTACAAATTCACTCCAGTTCTGTCATGAGCATCAGTTTGTCTGTATTTCACAAAAGCTTTGAATGCAGCTCATACGAGTCAGAACTGTCTGTTTATATACTGTACAGTCGTGGCCAAAAGTTTTGAGAATTACATAAATATTGGAAATTGGAAAAGTTGCTGCTTAAGTTTTTATAATAGCAACTTGCATATACTCCAGAATGTTATGAAGAGTGATCAGATGAATTGCATAGTGCTTTTTTGCTATGAAAATTAACTTAATCCCAAAAAAACCTTTCCACTGCATTTCATTGCTGTCATTAAAGGACCTGCTGAGATCATTTCAGTAATCGTCTTGTTAACTCAGGTGAGAATGTTGACGAGCACAAGGCTGGAGATCATTATGTCAGGCTGATTGGGTTAGAATGGCAGACTTGACATGTTAAAAGGAGGGTGATGCTTGAAATCATTGTTCTTCCATTGTTAACCATGGTGACCTGCAAAGAAACGCGTGCAGCCATCATTGCGTTGCATTAAAATGGATTCACAGGCAAGGATATTGTGGCTACTAAGATTGCACCTAAATCAACAATTTATAGGATCATCAAGAACTTCAAGGAAAGTGGTTCAATTCTTGTAAAGAAGGATTCAGGGCGTCCAAGAAAGTCCAGCAAGTGCCAGGATGGTCTCCTAAAGAGGATTCAGCTGCGGGATCGGAGTGCCACCAGTGCAGAGCTTGCTCAGGAATTGCAGCAGGCAGGTGTGAGCACATCTGCACGCACAGTGAGGACAAGACTTCTGGAAGATGGCCTGGTGTCAAGAAGGGCAGCAAAGAAGCCACTTCTCTCCAAAAAAAAACATCAGGGACAGATTGATCTTCTGCAGAAAGTATAGTGAATGGACTGCTGAGGACTGGGACAAAGTCATATTCTCCGATGAAGCCCCTTTCCGGTTGTTTGGGGCATCTGGAAAAAGGCTTGTCCGGAGAAGAAAAGGTGAGCACTACCATCAGTCCTGTGTCATGCCAACAGTAAAGCATCCTGACACCATTCATGTGTGGGGTTGCTTCTCATCCAAGGGAGTGGGCTCACTCACAATTCTGCCCAAAAACACAGCCATGAATAAAGAATGGTACCAAAACACCCTCCAACAGCAACTTCTTCCAACAATCCAACAACAGTTTGGTCAAGAACCATGCATTTTCCAGCACGATGGAGCACCGTGCCATAAGGCAAAAGTGATAACTAAGTGGCTCGGGGACCAGAATGTTGAAATTTTGGGTCCATGGCCTGGAAACTCCCCAGATCTTAATCCCATTGAGAACTTGTGGTCAATCCTCAAGAGGCGGGTGGACAAACAAAAACCCACTAATTCTGACAAACTCCAAGAAGTGATTATGAAAGAATGGGTTGCTATCAGTCAGGATTTGGCCCAGAAGTTGATTGAGAACATGCCCAGTCGAATTGCAGAGGTCCTGAAAAAGAAGGGCCAACACTGCAAATACTGACTCTTTGCATAAATGTCATGTAATTGTCGATAAAAGCCTTTGAAACGTATGAAGTGCTTGTAATTATATTTCAGTTCATCACTGAAACAACTGAAACAAAGATCTAAAAGCAGTTTAGCAGCAAACTTTTTGAAAACTAATATTTATGTAATTCTCAAAACTTTTGGCCACGACTGTACAGCAGCAAAGTTTGTTCTTTATTCAAACATATTATTAAAAATAATTGTGCTTGTTATTATAGTATCAGTGATATAGTATAACATTTTTTGTTAATATTTTTTTATTAGATTTTATTTTAATATTTTAGGTTTTCATTAGAACTTTAGTAGAATTTTAGTAATTTTGTTGTGTTTTTGTCATTATTGTTATTATTTTAAGTAGGCAAAATGTAGAGCACTCAAAGAAGACCGGCGAGCATTTTGACTGGAGGTTGAACATCACCTCAATGTATGAAAGTTCCAAAATAATCTCCAAATGCAATGGAACTTCCAATTAATCTCCAAAATTGGAACTTCCAATTTCATCCTGCATTTGCGTATATGGAGGATCTTTCTGGAGTCCGAGCATGTCATTTTTAACACAGTACCAAACACACCACACATGCAGTGAAGACATTTCTCAATCTCACTGAAACATGTGGAACATTCTAAACCTGAATCGAAGCTGATGAATCAATATCAGCACATGAACTAAGCTTACTGAGTATAGCCCAGAAGAATAGAGGCTGTAATCGAGAACCAATGAAATACTAAACACTGATTATATTATAGCAAGTGTGTGCTTTATTTTGATGGTTTTGCTTTTTTTCCCCTATATTTTTAGGGCTAGTAAATATGAGATCTATTCCATGACAAGCTTTAGTTTGCCTGTAGTTTTTCCAAATACTTTTTGCCTCAAGTTTAGTGTTTTATTTCTCCTAATAACATACACTTCATATATTGACACTTTAATTGAACATGTAGGGTCACTAAAACCAAATATTGTGCAAATATCCCCTCCAGACATCACTTTAGGCTACTTCTTTGTGTCAGTGCAGTGTGAACATTTACATATTTGACAATGAAACAGATTCCCTCTGCAAATGACTCTCTGATTCGATTTTAAAGACCTTGATTTATCACCTTTTTTGCAGCCGTTTGTAACTTGAGTGTGCGGTTTCACTCGTTCTAGTTATTTTACTAGTACAAAAACTGTCCATTCTGCTGCTTTATATATCACAAACTGGTATTTGTCATCATATTATTTTAGTTTATTATCATACGCATAAACAAAATGGTTTATAGATCATAATTTTAGCATTCTCTGCAGCACAGAAGTAAGCTGTTTGCTGTGAATATGTGCGACTCTTCTGATTCATTAGTGGATGTATGTGGGCCCTCTTGGGTTTTTCTGATACTTTGATGCATCAGGAGCATATCTGTACAGCCCTCCCCCTTAATGCTGAAATGACAATGACATGCTTTCTAATCAGGCACGGTGTAAAATGTCCATGTGAATTGCAGTCATCAAAGCCGGCCAGCAGTCCATTAGCAAGGCAGGAAGAAGATTGTCTCTGAAATGAAGTCATTAGTTACGCAAACCCCACGACCGAGTGCTTGTTTGGATGAATCGGTCTGATCTATCTGCTGCCGCGATGACTGTTTTACAACTGTTGATGTTTTATGACTGTTCCCCAGTGAAGCGGATACTTCTCGTGCTGATCAGAGTCTGCCGTCGGTCTGAATGGCCCCAGTTAGGGCAGAAATTAGGGCCGAGGAGAGGGGCTAATAACTGTTATTAACCCCGCGCGGACGTGGCCGTGGAGCGAGCGGCCCGATAACGAGGGCCCGCTGTCAGAGTTCTGAGGTGCGACGCGGAGCCACTCGCCCCCTAGGAGAAGCTAACTTATTAAAATAATGAATTAGCCCACCAGATTACTGGAGCCTGCGGCAAAGGCAATTATCCCTCTCCAAATCCCCGGCCGGGGCTCCCGACGCTGCCATAAAACAAGCGCTCGCAAAGCACAGCAACAGAAAGCCCATTCCGATGAAAAGGCTTTTAATTAGGATCCCTCCCACCGCGGGCGGCCCTTTATACTGCCGCCACAACACGAGCCCTCGATGAAGAAGAGAAGCGTCTGAAACTGCGGGAGAGCGGCGTGCAGAAATGATGCGGGAATATCGAACAGGAATGAAACTGTAGAGATGATTGAGCAAATTGAGTTTGTGTGTGTGTGTGTGTGTGTGTGTGTGTGTGGCCCAATAAGAGTCATTAATCCCACATGCCAAATCTCAAAAGATAATAAGTGACATTCACTCTAGGACTATAACAGGAGAGCGGAGTACTGTTATAATAATAATGCATCAAATCAAGCCATGTAATAGTATTTCAAAATAAATAGAATAATAACTTATAAACTGAGGTGGAAAGCCTTTCATTAGTTAGTGTAGGGCTGCAGCATTCTGGATGAAACGGATGTTGCAGTATTATTTTTTTTTCTGGAATATATAGTGCAATATTAAAAGATGACTTGAATAACCCTATTTGTAAACAATTAATTATTCAGAATGATTATGGTTCTCTGCATGGAAAATATTTACAAATAAATAAATAAAACGTTTTATTCATGTTTAAGTTTTTTTATTCATTCCAAATAATAACAATATTGTTTTTGATATTCAATATGTTCAAAATAATTATGATTTTTTTTTATTATTATTGTGATTATTATTTAATAAATATATTGTAATAATACTAGTGTTAAAATAAGACACTGAGTATTTAATAAAAATTATTATAAAAATACTAATATTTAATTTCTTTATTTTCAGTCGTTAATTTTGGTGAAGACTGTAAACTCTCCTGTCTATAAATGCTTCTCATTACAAATTGGGGGTCAAAATTATGTTTCCAAATGCACATCATAAGCAATGTATGAGTGATGGCTTTTGCAGCAGTATTTACAGCAAATTGAGCTGCTCGAGTGTAAATGAATACAGTGCTGCGCTTCGCTCTGAAACACTCATGCATCATATATTTCTTTAATTAAATCCCAGCTCTCGGGATGTGATAATTACCTGGTTTGTGTCTTTGTGATTGGCAAGTAAAGTGTCCTGTGCATTTTTACATTCACTGTAGACAGAAAAATGACTGGAAACATGTTGTGTCATGCCTTGCTAGTGTGAAACTGTGGTTTCTATCAGCCAAATGAGAGTGAATGAAATATGAATGAATGAAATAGGTCAGCAGCTACACTGACTAAAGGGCCTTCATGCACGTGGTAACAAATATGCAGTTATAATAGTGTTTCACACATGTTCTGCATGGCAGGGTCAGAGGACTGCAGACTGAGCAGTCAAACTGAGCTAATGTATATTAGGGTATACTAGTAAAAGTACATACATTCTCAGAAAAAAAAGTTAGAAAAGTTGTCACTGGACCTGTGTTTGTGACTCTGGTATTTTGATGTATTTAAAGCACCGTAAGTAATGACAATGAAAATATTGTATATCACAGAGCATCTCTGATCTCTGAACAGTTATATGTCACACTGACTCTAATAACGCTCCATCAACAGCACACAGAAGTGTTGAAGGAGTCCGTCCAGCTCAGTGTGTTTCAGGCTGCCACTGAAGCACAATCAAGAGGCCCTCCGACCCCCTGCCATTCATCACTTTTACACATTAGCCAGACATGGGCAGGAATATGAAGGAGTTTCTTTACCGTGAAGGATCAGCATGGGAACATCCATTTTAATCAGCAGGGAGATTCACCACTGTGTGTTTAACAGTCTCTGAACTCTCTGCTCAACGCGGCTGAATATCTTACAGCTTTATCCTGATGGCCAGCTGCAACACATACGAAACCAATGAGAAATAATGATGAAGTATTTGCAACATATACAGACATTTCAATTAATAGCAAACTGTATCACTGTATGAACACGCTTGCATTAATCTGAGCAACACCAAGGAAAACCACCGCTGATTTTGCTCATATATGATTAAAGTTAATAAACGACATTGTTTGGTGAGGAAATGATGCAAGTCAGTTAAATGAGGTAAATTCTCAGAGCAGACGTGCATGAGCTGCCGTCGCATCAATCTCAGTCGCCATCATAGACACGCAAATTGAAAACTAAAGAAAGTCATTTTGTGCCCAATGGAAGTGTTCCTGACTAAATTTTGTTTGCCATTAAGAAGTCAATTAAGTGTTGGACCGCTGCTTTGAGACTCTTATAAACCCACACACTCTTTAAAGGAACAGTTCACCGAGAAATGAACATTAGCTGAAGATGTGTTCACCCTCAGGCCGTCCCAGATCAGGATGAGTTTGTTTCTTCATCAGGTTTGTAGTAATGTAGCATTGCATCAGTGTCTCATCAATGGATGCTCTGCAGTGAATGGGCGCCGTCAGAATGAGAGTCTGATAAAAACATCACAATAATCCACAGCACTCCAGTCCATCAGTGAACATCTGGAGAAGACACAAGATGAAACAAATCCAGCATTAAGATGATTTTAACTCAAATACATAGTCTATAATCCATTATAACACTTCCTCAAGTGAAAAAGTGCATCTGCTGTTGTCTCTCACGTCAACATCCAGACACAGATTAGTTTAGAGCTGTTTAAACGCTGCTTGATCTGTGCAGATTTCTCTCCTGATTCAGACCAGAACACTTTCTCACTGGAGGAAGTGTTATTATGGATTATTTTCTCCAAATCTGTTCATCATGAAGAAACAAACACATCTACATCTTGGATGGCCTGAAGGTGAGGACATTCTCATTTTGGGGTGAACTATTCCTTTATGTGTTATTTGTGAATGGTGCATTGCTGGCTTGTTCTATGTGAATTATCTACGTATAAAAAGGAGGCGAGGTTGGCACGGAATAAAATACCAGGGACTTCAATTTAAATGTGCATGATGCAGCACTGTATAAGTGCAGATAACATCTGGTTGGTGAATATAACACTGAAATATGGCACAAATGTATACAAAAGTGAGCTCGACTTCCCAAAACATACAGTGTTTTTAAAATGTGTGTGTGTGTGTGTGTGTGTGTGTGTGTGTGTGTGTGTGTGTGTGTGTGTGTGTGTGTGTGTGTGTGTGTGTGTGAGGTAAAGAAGTGCACAGCCATCCTTCATGCTGGTGTTTGGTCAACTTTAGTCTGGTGAGCAGAGCAGGACAGTGAAGGTCACACACTGGCAGACTCTCGTCCCTCTCTCTCTCTCTCTCTCTCTCTCTCTCTCTCTCTCTCTCTCTCTCTCTCTCTGTCTGTCTGTCTGTCTGTTTTTTTTCCATCAATTTCTGTAAAATGATATTTTCCTCTGCCACCATGCATTCTGTTGTTTTCTTGTCTGAGATTTCTCTGTTGTGTTGTTTTGAGAGGTACTGTCGTCCTCACGTGTGTCATTTCTTTTAAACTGTAAGTGTGTGTTGTGTCTGTATCATGTGCTTTCATATTTTTCTAGATTTCTAGACTATTGGCTTCGAAAAATTGGCTTCAAACTGGATAAATTAAGAATCTGACCATGGCTATTGATATATTTTTTCTATTTTTCACATTTAATATCATACAGCATGATTATTTCAGTGAGATACATTTTAGGTTCATTATTCCATAAAAATAAAAAAAGGAATTTTATCATTCAAAATAACTTTTTTTTCTAACTTGCAGTGTCACTCTTGCCATTTTATTGATCCACTGATATGCTATTATAGTTCTTTAAAATATTTGTATTTTTTTTCATATTTAATTTTTTATATTAATTTTAGTTCAAGTTTAAGTAAATTTGTTGTGTTCATATATATATATATATATATATATATATATATATATATATATATATATATATATATATATATATATATATATATATATATATATATATAATTATTATTATTATTTGCTTATATGTCTATATAGATTTTATTAAGTTTAGTTTTACATTTTTGTTTTTTCAGTTTCAGTTATTTTAAGACTAACTAAACAAATATGAGAAATGTCACCTTGGCTACTAGATTAAATTTTTTTTATCTTTTATTTCAGTTAATATTTTATTCAAGTAATGAAAATGCTTTTCTTAATTGTTCTTCTTTTTTGATTTCAGTTTGATATGGGTGCATCTAAACGTCTTCAGTCCAGTCCTCGCACAAAGCATTGAATTACTTAGAGTATATTATTCTGTCATCTGGACTACTGTTACAATACAGTTAAATACTCTTTATTTTTACTGTTAAATAATTTTATTATGCTGCTTTTTTTAATTTGTGCATTAAAAATCACCACTATATTGCATAGAAAGCACAACTGAGACAACATCCTTTTGTGTTTCATTGAAGAAGGAGACAACAGGAATGACAATGAATCAATGAACTGTAGCTGAAGTTTTCCAGAAATAAAGAGGATGAAAATGGAGTTGAACGCAGGTGCAGTGAAGTGTCAGCGGTGCTGGCTGAAGGTCTCTCAAGCGTCCACGGCTCTTTTGTTGAGGAGCGTCACTGATAGCAGATATCCCTGATCAATAAAAGCTGTCCGCTCCTCTCTTTCTCCTCAGGCCTTTATTTCTGCTGCTCATCCAGTCATCGTGTGGATCTGAGTACATGCATGTGTCTGGAGGAGAGGAAGCGTGCGCCGCTGGTACTGTGGCCAGTCTCGGACCCCTTTATCAATCAGGATTTTAATTATACACATCCCAGCTGACAGCTAGATTAGAAAGCAATCGACGCTATCGGCCAACAAATCTAATTACTGTTTATTGACAGATAACAACGCGCTCCTTTCACTTTCCCAAATGAGATAAACTTCATTTTAGCTGCTTCTTGGTGTGAAGAGGGTCCGACGCGCTTACTGTCCACCAAAGACTTTCTAATGACCTGCTTGTTATGATGGGATTTACAGTTTTAGTGTCAGATGTGAGCAGCATTAACAGACTCAGTTCTAGCAGATGACCCTATGGGTTTTTCAATGGCTGAAACAAGAGAGCAATGGCAAATACAATTTAATTACAGCAAATGAGAAGTAAAAAAATTAAAGAAACAATAACACAATGTAGTTGGCCTATTTTGTAGAATCGCAGCCTTTACGTATTCATGTTAAACTCTGAGCGAGAAAGTCATTATTACTCTCCTAAATGAAGTCAGAAACTAAATGTAAAGCAGCCAAAACTAAATAAATGAACAATGGCTGAGATGACACCTTCACAACGGTTTTTAAATGTTTTGAAAGAAGTCTCTTCTGTTCACCAAGGCTTCATTTATTTGATTAAAAATACATAAAAAACTGTAAAAATGCTAAAATATTATTTCAGTGTAAAACAGCTGTTTTCTGTGTGAATATCTGTTAAAATGAAATTTATTTCTGTGATCAAAGATTAATTTTCAGCATTACCGAGGCTTCAGTGTCACATGATCTTCAGAAATCAGAATAATATGATGATTTACTGCAGTGTTGAACACAGCTGTGCTGCACAATATTTTTGTGGAAACCGTGATACACTTTAGTTTAGGATATATAAAATGATTTTGATCAATTTAATGCATCCTTCTCGAAAAAAAAAAAAATAGAATTTCTTATATATATATATATATATATACTGACTCCAAATGTATGGTAGTGTATGCAGTACGAGTTATTTCTGTATGACATCTAACAAAATATTATTCGATTGGCATAAATCAAAGTATGTTAGGTTATTACTAGCTGACTGTAAGATGTCAATAGTCAAACATGTTACCATGATGTCAAATGATTATTGAAAACTGTATATTTGTAGATTAATCCACATTAAAAAGTCTAGTAAAAAGCACATAGTGTCATGACCTTGAGCATAAGATTGACACTGGGAAACACACACACACACACTGATACACACACACACACACACACACAGAGACACACACACACACACACACAGAGACACACACAAAATCCGTAAAAAAAATTTTTTTATTTTTAAAAAAAAAAAATAAACTCTCAGCTGTGGTCAGAATGATTTCACAAAAATACAGTAAAAATGTTACATATTTACTGAACAACTTTTAAATATTATAATTTAAAACTGTAATTTATAAATAAGTTAAATGAAAACATTTTACTTCTCTGCTGAATTATCAGTTTACAGTTTTCACTGTGAATTTTAAGATGACTTTTTTTGCTTCCAAAAAATGGTACAAATAATGGTAACATTATTTTACTGTAAACTTAAAGTATTGTAAGGTTTGATCTATTACAGTTTTTCCAGTTTATCGTGTATGAACTTACAGTACCAGTTAACAGGTTTTGTTTGTAGTAATGGCAAAAAAGACGTGAAAAAATAACAAAAAAGACAAGTCTGTTATTTTCTGGAGACATAGTTAAAATGTATTAATTTAGCCTGTCACGGTACATTGCTGTTTATTAGCACATAAACACATTTTATGCACATGACAGAATGTCTGAAATCTTACAGAAATTTAGTTGAATCGGCTTTTTGAACTGGAAAAGGCACCCGTTTGATAGCATGAGCCATAAATGATGAGCGCTGGGCTTCAGTAGAGCAGCTGCTCCGTCACAGAGTTGATTTTAGGTATGCAGTGACACTCATGGACTCTTCTCTCTATCATTGCCACATTAGACACGTTACTGTTTAAAAAACCTGCGAAAGAGCCTCAGGTAAAGCCGGCCTAAATGATTGGATTATTGTCCTTCCATTTGGCGGCGAGATAATGACTGAATGATAAACATTGCAGTGTATAGATTTCCTGTCAGGCCCCATGAAGTAGACATCCTCATTTCTTGAGTGTTTCACCCCCCGTTCCTCTCTCACACACACACACACACACGTGCACGCCGGCATCCATTCAGAGATTCAAAAAGCACTTACGGCCTCCTGTCCAGTTTTGTTAAGTGAGTAAATCTGCAGCCGGACCGTGGCTTCCAAATGAAATTTGGGCCGATGGACTGAGTGGACCGAGAGGAACGGACGGAGAAACGAGCGCACCGGAGGGTGGATGGACTCTTATTTGGTTTAGCGATGGAAAGAAAAATGTTTGGGTTTTGAATTATGCAATGTTCGGAGGGACAGAAGTTCAGATTAATGCTTGATCCTGTTTGATCTGAGGACATAATTCACTGGGTCTTGTCTGTCTCCTGCTCTGAACGCCAGTGACTGTAACTCAGTTTGCCATGATGTCCTAATTCATTTACAGGGACTGCAGGGAAAAATAAGTAGGTATCAGGAGTTTGGAAAAGAAGCCGCTGTCTAGCACTCGTGACCCCGGGAAGCCACCCGAAATACACTCTATGATGTTTCCAGCTGTATTGGATCAACATGATGAAGGTTTATGGGAAGAGCGGCTATCCACGTTTATTAACTCAAGTGTTTTTATTTCTTCTGTGGTTCTGAGAGCATCTTGGGTTTCTTGTACCAAATGTTTCTTCTCGTTTGTCTTCTATAACTGACGGCAAACACAAATGCAAGCCTATTCTTTTTAAATGAATACAGTCTGCATGTGTGTGGCATGTGAAAACAGTGCATATTAATAACACACATCTGATAGAAACATATGATGGAAAGGTGTTTGTTTAAAACACTGCTGTAGGATTTACTTGAAACAGCATTCATTCAGAAATTGATAGTTCATTTCACAAATCATTACAAAGAAATGACATTAATTATTTGTATTTATTTTAAGTAGAAAGACCATAATAGAATTTTCTTCTAAAATGTACTCCAGTAATCTTTTATTAACATTTTTATTAAAAGTTAAAAAATATATTTCTTTACATTGTACATATAAAAGTCAGCTTGACTGTGTTTTAATTAATTAATATATATTTATAATGTTTTATATATATATATATATATATATATATATATTTTTTTTTTTTTTTTTTTTTTTTCAATGTGTTATTTGCCATTTATTTGTAATTAATTGTAACATTTAAAAGCTAATTCTGAGTGGAAACTGTTTCAAAGGAAATCCTTCACCAAATATTTTCAGTGTGCATTGTTGCAAGTTACATTTACTTGTTACATTTATTAGTTTGGCATACTCTTTAATGCAAAAGTATTTGTTATGGTGTTGCTAGGTTGTTCTTGGTGGTTGCTAGGGTGTTACTTACTGCACCTGTGCCAAACAATCCCGAAATACACATGTAGACCCTCCTCAGTGTAAATCTATGTGTCCATTTTATTGTACTGTATGTCCACTTGTTTTCCAAAAGTCAACCAGCCATAAGTTTTGAGCAATCATTCATATGTGGAGCACAAACGCTGCAGGACGAGTTACAGGTCAAATGCATAATAAGTAAGAGCAATAGTAATTGTGACGCTTGCTTTAGCAAACAATATTATACTCATAACTTATGGTCTCTAGTTCCAGTCCTTGCAAAATAAATAAAAAATCAGTTCACATGAGTGCTAATATATTTTGCTGTTATATAGATAAACTGTTATCAGAATATCTTTGAAATGAGTTTTCATGAAATACATTTGCTGAAGGAAGTGATTGTCTTGGTTTCAGTGATTAGTGGTTGTTGATTGGTGTTTAAGTTGTGGTGAAACAGCACTCCCTCTAGTGGAGTCTAGTGGAATCATGCACACTTTCATTCCCTGAATCAGATATCTTTCCTTGGGATGTCCCAGTGATAGGCTTCAACGTTTAATGAAAGCACAATTTCTCCCTTATCACTGAAGCAGCTCTGCTCATGCTTGCATGTCTGTCTTTTGATCTATATATGAAAAAGAAAAATCTAACAACACTTTTGCATTTTGTTTCTATCTCATTACAGTAGCTGCAAAAATCAGCAGCATGTTAATTTAAACTATATGATGGTCAAAACAGGCATTTTGAGACCTTTAAAACCTCTGGTCATGACATTTCAGCCAGTGATTATTACAGACAGCGGTCTCAGTCCAGACGCTCGTGTTGATCTTCTGATTTATTCATCAGTGAAATCTTATCCAACACAACTAAACAGTGCTCTAGTCCAAATATGCTTTTCATTGGCTTCTAGAAAATATGAAACAGAAACCAGGTAAGAGAAACCCTCGCAATGGCAGGGAATTTATAAAATAGTTGAGTAATCGAAATTAGTAGCCTATATGTTTCAGTAACTTTATTTTGATGGTCCCTTTTGAACATTCTGTTGACAATAAGTAATGTTGCACAGTCAGTAGACTGTTTGCTTAATATCCGCTAACTCTTTATATTCTAGGCTACTGACTATAAGTAGCCTAACTTAGCAAGTACATGTCTCAGTACTCTACATCTCTAATGTTTATAATCAACAGAATGTGTTAAAGGGACCATCAGAATGAAGTGAAACCTATGCTTTTTGAAAAATGTGCATGACTTGTGAGGTTTAAGTCATGTTAAGGTAACACTGGTTTAAATGAGTTGGACTGCGCGCTGGCGGGAGACTTGAGGAGGAGCTCGTACAAATGCTCGTGCAGCGGCGCTCCTCCGCGTTAAACGCGCGCACTCGGAGATGGAGACGCACCTGAGGAGCTCCGGGAGTTTGTGTCTGCAGGTAGCCTACACTCGATATCTCCGCTCTTCTGTTCTTTTCTGGAGCACTACATCCTGAAATATCGTTTCTGTCTTCTTCCTCTTGCTGTCTGTGCGTTATGGCGCTGTTTGAAGCCTCTGGAGAAACGGGAACTTTCACACACCGCGGTGTTTTGACTCGTTCATTTGTTTACTCAAAGCTTTATCGACTAGCTTTGGCTAATTGGCACTTGTTAATTTATTTAAATACGTTTATAACAAAACTGAGCGATCGAAAATTCACACACACCGAGTGTCTCTCAAACTAAATTCACACAGATCTCAGTGTACATACGTCTCTTTTTCTTTAGCAGTTTTTGTGCATTTGGGGGACATTTGGAAAAGTATTTATACATACAATAATATTTAATTGTAAATATTTTGTTTTCTTTTAGTGTTTTGTATGTATAACCAATTTAAATCTAGATAACTGGGTAAACGTGTGAAATCAGACAAATTAAAAGATCTTTGAGAGAAAAATCGGTGTGTTAGGAATAAAGTAGTTAACAGTGATACAAACACTGTGATCAATAATAAACAGCTTGGCTTTTTGCTGAGCTCTTCATTTATAATAGGGACTATTTACTCCCTGAAACACAATACACACAGATTATGTGCTTTACTGCATTTACTGATTTAATTGTGATATATTTAATATGACAAACTGAGTTCAAAATGAGAAGGAGAACAGTGATTAATCTATAACTAAAATTCTTGCTTGTACATTAAGTCATTTATAATAAATAGACCAAACTGAAAACACTGACAACATTATTTCAGCTCTAAATATGAATTAGCTTTTACCTGGACTCATTTTATTTCTTTATTTATTTTGTAATATATCTATAGAATTTGATTTAAATTAATTTGTGCATCATCAAGTGCAGTTTGCACATGACGTGTACACGGCTAAATTAAATCTAGAGAGATCTCATCATTTAACACAAGCACAATATCAGCGTTTGATATCAAATCCTGTGTAACATAAGACCAGACCTTAATAAGCATTCCAAAGGGATTGCACGCAAATCATATGGATTAGGTTCGTGGATGAATGACCTTTAATTCCATGTTTTTCAATTAAATTACTGTATGTCCCTGAATCCCAGAGACATCAATCATCTACTCCGTATCAGCCACACGCTGATGACGATGATGATATAGTTTAAAAAGCACATGCAGATTCTCTCACAACTATTTTTATTCTCATGTCAGAGCTTTGTGTTTTGTGATTGGCTTGTTATGTGAACCGCATGCGCACATTTACAGGCATCCATATATTGAACTGCTGTCAAAGATATGAGAATAGCCTATTTATTACAGTTACAGGAACACAGAGGTTATTTCTGTTTTTTTCTAACAGTATTCAGATATTGCAACATATATGCATTTGATTTACACTAATTTTGTCTGTCCTTTTATACATGAGCATTCAGACTCTTGATCTCTCTCTGAATGCATTGGGTTTGAGTTTTAAGGCTTGCAGTGAGTCCTGTGATGATCAATAGGGCTCATGTGATGTTTTAGTATTGATTATGGAAACGCGAGCCGCTGAATAGAGCAAGCTGGGGTTCAGGAGTCATGTGGTGTCAAAGGCATATGTTGACCTGTAAAAATACACAAATCAGCTCGCATAACATCTGAATGATGTAGATTCATCAAAAAGATTTATTTTGCAATGCATATCTGTTACCCAGCATGCTTGAGCCATGTGTGTGTGTTTTGTGGATTTGTGACACTCAGGAAGCTGTTCAAACTGGACACTTGTCATGTGTGTGTGTTCGCTATGGCTCTCTTCTGATTCTCTGATCATCAAATGCTATAGAGCAGCGAGAGCGACTGTGAAACACTATATCTGCATTCTCTGCATTCTTCAAGGCTTGATCAACACCGAGACTCTGGTGATTAAAAGATTTTCTGCTTCTGGGTATCCAGCCTTCGACTCACGACTTGAAACAGTCCAGCAATGTTTATGTTAAATGTTCAAATGGTTTAATGAAGTATAATTTCATACACTAAATTCGAATGGATCGTCAGTGTGATTATAACAGCATGCCAGATCTGTCAAATGCATCTCTCCTGTTTTAGATGTTTCATGACATTACATAAAAACAGACCATTTTTATTTTAATTTTAATAAAAAAAAAAAAAAGTTTTAACTTACAAAATAATAAAACAAATATAAAAGGTGACATTGATAATGTTACTGTAACATTGCCACTTATGTCTTGTATCATTTTTACAGATTTCAGAAAAGTGGACTTCTGAAAATGCTTAATATTTTTTTTTTTTTTTGTAATTTAGAGTAGTTTTTAATGAAAAAACATGCTTTTGAATAACATTTTACAGTTAACACAATAGGTAGATGACAACAGGTTTTTCAAATGGTCATTGTAAATAATCCTGATGTGTAAAATAAACAAAACAAAACAAAAAAAAATAATCTAGGATAATAAAAGGTTTCCTCCTCAGACAGGACAAATCAGTTGTGTTTTATCCGTCTGGTTTTATATATTTGCTTCAGTCTGTCGTGTGTGTGATGTCTGTGGGAGTATTTCAGCACACTGCACATCAGCCCCGCCTCCTGCTGTTTCCCCTCCCCCTCCCCAGTGTAGCCCCGCCCATCAGTGTGCTGAAGCCCCGCCCCCGAGTCAGCAGCCAACAGCAGCTGTTCCATATTCATCAAGCTCTTGGGTCTTAAAGAGGCCGACACTGAGCATGCAAACACTCATTTCTGCCTCTCCGCTGCTAACACACTCATCGTAGCGCGCTCTCCTGCCTCCTCGCTCACTCTCTCACTCTCTCTCTCACCGCTTCACCCCGATCAGACCCCCCCCCCATCACACACACACACACACACACACACACACACACACACACACACACGTGTACCTGAGCTGGCGGTGGGCTGTGCTGCTGGAGGGGCTTTTCACCGCAACTTTTCGTGGTTTCGGGGGGAGAGGCGAGTGTCCGGCGTCTCCTCTTTCCTTCTTCTCTTCCTCCTGGAATGCTACAACTGGGCTGATGGACATTTCCGAACTTTGCATCCCTGATCCTCTCAGCTATCATAACCAGTAGGTGCATCTTCCTCTTTCACGCACTAACACTGCTTCCTGTTTTCAGCATCAGTCTGTCTGTTTTTCTTCTTCTTTGCATGTTAATAGTACAGTTTTCTTGCACTGGTTGAACTTTCTGCTGCTGTGATTGATGCGTTTTCATCTGCATGGATGCCCATGCTACTTTCCACACAAATGTGTGATCCTAATGTCAGCAGAGTGAGGTTTAGGTTGCTTGTTTCTCGTAGTGTGTTGCGTGACGCATGCGTCCCAGCAGTCGGACGCTCTTCTAGAGTCTTTAGGGTTCGGGTGGGACAAAAGGCACGGGACAGATGTTCGTTTATTAAAGTAATTAAGTGAATGAGAGAGGTGTTTTGGGTGGTGGAGTGGCCCCAGAGGAGCGGCTGAAGGGGTCCAGGTGTCCCGGGGCCGTCTGAGACCACAGGCACTCGCTTTAGAAAGACCAAAAGAACTTACAGAAGATTTACTTGAATTTTTTACTGAAATTAATCTGCTTTGACTTTCTTTTCTTTCTTTTTTTTAATTCTGCATGAAACATTTTTCCTCCTAATTATCTTAAAGCACATTTTTATTTTGCATTTGAATTATTATTATTCTTTTAACATTAAGGGTGTGTATGTCACATACAGTAATATACACAAGGTTTTTAAATCATGTATTGACAAGAACAGTCATCTGTTCTTAGTACAGTATTTAACAGTAACTAAAACAGTTCTAATTTAAAACATTATCAATACAGAGTACTATGTGCGTTGATCCATTGATGGATTTCTGGATATGGATTTGTTCATTTACTCTCAGTAACGTGTCACACCAGCTGCTCTGATAGAATGAAATGGGCCGAATGTACACTGTCTGTGTGTTTTGGGTAAATTACACTAGATTACACTCTGCGCACTTTAGTCATCCTAAACACATATTTTTCCTAAACACACATTTTTAAAGCTGCTTTGTAGTTTTACACTAAGACGGATTACAAAGGTTCAGGACAGCTCAGATGCGCTGACATCTCCACGCATGTATTTCCACATCGCCTTTGCCATTAGAAAACCTTTATTTAAAATTACTTCATCTCATTTCTATTTAAAATTCATATTTTTAAGGAGCTCGTTTTGTGCAAATGACTCTCTCCACTGAACATTTACAATCTGAAATAGTGTAAAACTACAGTGAGATTTTCTTTAGTAATTCGTTATTTAGAGCTTTAACTATTTTGGAGATTTTTTAAAATGTTGAAAAGATACAAAATAATTTTTTCTTTATTTATTTGTCTGTCATTAAATATGTGTCTCATAAATATGACTGTAAGGGCTGTATTGCTGCTTAAACACCATCATGTTACACTTTAACGTGACCTACTGTACCAAATTATTTTAATACATAAATGTGTAATAGTGATACAATTATATCTCAATCTGTTTGCATAGAAAATAATAAAAAAAAAAATTTCATTATGTAATTTGCTGATGCATATCAATGTTTTTTATTTTATTATATATATATATATATATATATATAGTGTTTTTTGTGTAATAGAGGAACCTGCTTTAGGATTTTGACTAGCCTTATTGTTTATTTGTTTTAATAAAAAAATCCACTTTGTTTAGTTTTAGTTAGTTGAAGCATTTCCTAAAATATTTCAACAAATGTTGTTGAAGTGATTCAATAAAATGTGTGTTTTATAAAATGAGCATAAAGAGCATTGTAATGACTGGCTGTGTTCATTTACTGATGGACACTGCATGTGTGTGAATTAAGTGCGTGTCACACACACTGTCCTCAGATGCACCGAAACACCACCGGTTAATGTTTACTGGCATGTGTGCTGAGATTGATGCTGCTTTTGTTAGTAAAGCACATGCTGTGTGTTTGAGTATTCATGTGTAGATCCGTGGCCATGCAGCCGGTCACTTTCACATCTTCTGCACTCTGCTGGGATATTCAATATGACCCGGAGCGAAGACTGACTAGACGTATTCTCGCTCACTGCGGCCTCATTTCAGGCTCTCGGCCGGGATGACAGCTGGATTACGTTCGTATGCAGAAAACCTCCATAAGCACAAATTGAATTGAACAATTGTTTGACTTCATTACCGAGTTAGCGGATCGAGCGAATAAAACGCGTATCTACAGCATTTCCGTTTTCCCTCTTCCGTTTTATCGCATTAGGTTCAGAAAAAAGCAGCTGTGGGAATTGCATTAGTGCATCTTAAGTTAAAAGCTCGGCGGTCTTTGAGCAAGTGTTTCAGTGCTGTTGGGTTAATCAGATTTTTGCTGTCTGTGAGGAGATGCTATCGCGGGTAACCAAAGCGGCCGGCTCTGACACTATCCAGATGGGATCAGCTTACAGTAATTTGGTTTCAGAAAACATTACTCACACAGATCCATGGCTGTGGTCAGCCCACATATTCATGAGCTCTGGAGAGGGTTTCGATTCTCTTCACGAGCCCTTCGCCGGCCAGCTGACCTTTGGCCAAAACGAGCACGCTTCTCGATTCGCTGCATGGTTTTTCAGAAACAAACACACAGGCTCTGGGTACCAGCGGGGGATTGTTTTTGGTGAGCACAGAGCAGTGTTGTAGCCTGCCACTCACCTGCGTTCTTTCCGTTGCGGGTTTATTATCGACACATGCTCTGCTGAGGGTCTTTGGTGCTCTATATTTGTCATCTGTGCACATATAATCACACTCTAACACCTCCAACTCTCTCAAACATAAGATTGGAGACATATCAGGAGACAGTATTACTGTGTTTAACGTCCGAGGAAGCTTACCATTGCAATGAAACTTCTTTATAATAGAAAAAGGTTCTTTAGATTAGTAGTAATGAACTGCTTGATTAAAGGCTCTTTGAGAAACCAAAAATGGTTCTTCAATGGCATCGATGTGAAAGCATCCTATTGCAACCTTTAAGTTTTGTATTTAATGTAGCTCTTAAACAATAAAAGAATGGCACATTTCTGAATAAAGCATGTGTAAATTCCTAAATTGAATGTGTATTGAGGCAGAAGGGCTGTGTTGTAGTGTGAGCGCTGTGGTCTCAGCGTGTCTTCACCGTAGGGTCACTTTCAGCGCTCTCACACCCTGCAGCAGTCACCGAGCCGCCCGGCGTCGCCCATCCGTCCCCAGGTCTCACCGAGCTAACCTTGGCATCCTGGCCGTGTCGTGACAGCAGGTTTAAAAATAAACCCTGCTCCGTTAGTGTGCTGAGGATAATGGCCCTCCAACGCATGCCGCACGGGGGTCACACACACTCACACACTCACACACTCACTCAGAGGAGACCACAGAGGAAGCAGGGACGCTTTAGACAGCAGGGCTCGTCTGTAACAAATGCTAACTTTAGCATGAAAGTTTTACTGTATTTACAAAGTTGCAGTCTTGTGAATGTTTAACATCACCATTACGATTTTGATATTTTCTGTTTTAATAATTTTGATGAGGTTTTTGTCACCTTTTTTTAATAGGTCTATATAGTTTTTAATTTATTTAAATATTATTTTAGTTAATCTTTTTTTTAACTAAATGAAAACGAAAAATGCTGCTTTGGGAACTAGCTGAAATAAAACAAGTTTGCATACCTTTTAACAGATTCATTTTTTATTTTTTTTTAATTATTACAATTAACATTTTATTTTATTTGTATTTTTATTTTTGTTGTTTTATTTTAGTTTCCGTTAGCTACTATAACCTGTGTTGCATGTAAGTGTTCACATGCAGCTCAATGCAGATATGCATCGCTAACCTGCGGCCCGTCCGGAGCACTTGCTCTGTATGTGCATCAATCCCACGCTCTGAGAGTAAACGCCGGGTCCTGATTTGCTCGGTAATCAAATGTTGGGGGGAAAATGCTAAGTCCGCTAATTTACACTTCAGAAAAGAGGGGAGAAAAAACATGAGGCTGAATGTCCGCGGGGCGTTTATCAGAGAATGGTATTGGTATTGAGCAGCCAGTCGTTTGAAGGTTATGTTTCTGAGCAGTAATTGAAATGCAAAATAACATTAGGATCGATGGTTAGCTCTGTTTATTTATGAAATCAATATTGAAACGGTCTGATTCCAGCTGACAGCCAAACTGAGTGTGCTGCGTCCAGAGACACGGTCATTACCTGCACTGCGCCAGGAACTGGGTGGGATTTAGGAGAGGAAATGATGTCGCCACAGGTGTGTGAGATATCCTAAGAGTCTTTTAGGATTCTGTAGTTTGTGACTGGATCTTCTGTCCCAGCGCTTGGTTTGCAGTCATATCTATCAACAAAACAAAAGTAATTCATGTAAAAGTTTGGTTAAAATCATCAAATGTTTTTGAAGAAGTCTCTTGTGCTCATCAAGGCTGAATTTATTTAATCAAAAATGCGGTAATTTTTATTTATTTATATTATTACAATTTAAAACAGCTGTTTTCTGTGTGAATCTGTGTTAAAGTGTAATGTATTTCTGTGATGCTCCGCTCCAGTCTTCAGTGTCACATGATCTTCAGAAATCAGAATAATATGATGATTTACTGCTCAAGAAACATTTCTGATTATTATCAATGTTGAACACAGTTGTGCTGCACAATATTTCTGTGGAAAACGGTGGTACATTTTATTTTTCAGGATTCACAGATGAACAGAAAGTTCAAAAGATCAGCATTTATTTGAAACAGATATCTTTTGTAGCCTTATAAATGTCTTTACCGTCACTTTTGATCGATTTAAAGAGAACTTGCTGAGTAAAACATGAACTTCCTTTATTTTTTCAATCTTACTGACCCCAGACTTTTAAATGGTAATTTATATTAAAGTAGTTTCACCTGAAGAGAGGCCCAACGTGTCAACTTCTGATTCAACCAATGACGTGAGTTTGGAGGCGGGGCTTACTGTTAGACAGGCAATTCAGTTGTGTTGCAGAAAGGCACAATTCTCCTGTAAAGTATTATTGTTACGTTAGATGTTGTTATTCTGATGTGTTTTTAGTTGTTTGTCGATCCAAGTGTCAGTGTTGACATATTCACACGTACAGTGCTTGACTGCACTCAATAGTAAGTCTATTGTCAACACCCAAGTGTTTTTAATTCAGTGCCCTGTTTATACACTCGACAATAAGTGCGTCGCTCTACCGTTGCATGTTGACATCTGTCTAATATTACCAATTGGTCTCAAAATACTGTTCACTGGACACACAACAAAACAAAGAGAAACAAAGTTGCTAAGATTATTTTGTGCTTCTGACAGCTTACCAGTTGTGTGTTTCTGTATTCATGCACTCTTCAAGACTTTGGTGGTCTCTGTCTACGGTGTTTAAATCGGTGTGAACGCTCACAGATCACCAGAGGACATTACAGTGGAAATCTGCTGCAGTCAGATGACATGGAAAACCTCCTGCGCCAGTGACGGGGAGAGGATATTTGTACATCACCTGAGGTTGTCATGCGCTGCTCATTTGCCATCTGTAATTTTCCACATTGACTGAGTTGTGTTAGAGCTCATAATGGTTGTTGAAGAAGCAGCTTTTCTGTAATAATAATGATCAACATCTGGTCTCAGTGTATCCCTGAATGATTGCTGAACAGTGTTATTAAAATAAATCAGACAGAATAGTTGATAAAATAACAAAAGGCGAGGGCATACAGCTGCTTCGATGCTGATTTTGTTGGATTGGATGCATAGCTGTGAACAGACGGACAAATGCAGTTCATTAAAGTAAAGTAGTTTACAGAGAGGAGTGTAATAATGACACTGTTGAGCTGTTCGTTTAAAACGTTTGCTATTAACTTCTCTGAGGAAGACATAGGTGTCATTTGTTTTGAGCTTAACTAACATTTACACAAACACTACTACTTCGAGACCTAAATGTGTGACCGCAGACAGACAGAGGTTATAACATATATTAACATATATTAAAAAATAAAATAAATATAATAACAGGAGAGTTTCAGAGTGGCTTATTAGAACACTAGTGTGCAAGCTTTTTACCTACCACATGACATTAAAAGCTATAATTGCTGCTTTTTGCAGTGCAAATTTAGTTTTTGATGAAAATAACAGTATGTTTTCCGCAGTTATTTTTAGAGATGCATTGATTGCAGTTTTCTTGGCCAATTCTGATTTCCGATTTTTTGTTAGTGTGATCTGATGATACCGATTTTAGCTGATTACGATTGTTTTTTTTTGTTTTGTTTTTTCTAAGAGCTATTATTGACAGCATATACAAACAAAAATCTACTTTTCTTCAACACAATGTTTTACTTTCGTAAAAAAACAAGTAAAAAGTGTGTAATAAAATAAGAACAAATAATAAAAAAGAAACGACAGCAAAAATAAACGCAACAGAAAAAAATAAAACTATGAAACTAAGTTTTTATTCAGGTAAGAAATACTACAGAAATTAAAGTAATCAAATGTAAATTTTTATCAAATTTAATTTCTGTACTCTTCATTATAAAAATGTAATGCAATCAATGCTTTCCCTTAAAGTTATCAAACCTATTCAGTCTAGAGCAGAAAGTGGTTTCTTTATCTTTTGTTCTCTGATTAACATGAAAGACAGCAGCAGGAATATCTGTCCCTTTAAGAGTATATCCACAGACTCAGTTTACTGTTACACAAACATACCTTCTCTTTCTCAACTTAGGATGTATTTGAACGTTTTAGCGCAGTTAGCCACTCTTTTTGGTTTTTGTGGCTCACAAGCTTTTTGATTGTGTGCTCCACTAATATAGATCAGTGGTGGTGCGCGCGAAACCTGCGGGAATGACTAATATAACGCACAATACAAGCAGTATTTATCCAGAGTGAACGAGACGTGTGAGAGAGAAAAGGTTGTTGGAGAGAGGAGAGCGAGAATGCACGTCTGATGTTATTGCCTGTGCTACTGGTAAAAAAAAAGAAAGAGACTGATAGGCTGATTCCGATCCGGGCCAATCATGAGGAAAATCGTCCGATCCCTGGCCGATCGATCGTTGCATCTCTAGTTATCTTACCTACGGATCGATACATTTCTTACAGATTTCTGCTCGTTTGAAATCGCTTACAGATGAAGTAACACTGTTAGATTACACTTGTTTGAACGCTTTATTGAGAGAGCGATTGCGTGTGTTGTAGTACTTGTTTAACTCAAATATTCAGTATCGAGAAGGAACAACTTCCCGCTCATGTCCACTGCGGTCATCATCTTTCTGATTAGAGGGATCCATCTCTGCCAAGCTGAATATGTTTAACATGTGAATTCTTGCTAGATATATGCAATTATATTTCGGGCCTTTGGGATGAAATGTACTCGACGATCTGACTTTTAAAATATCTGCTCCTCGCTCGAGTCAAAATCACAGCGATCCGCTCCCAAACTCTGATTGTGAGGAACCGTTGCTGTCAGGACAGTTGACTGCAGGCGCAGGCCAGATATTATAGTTTTATTACATGTATTGCATGTATTGCATGTATTGCGTCAGCTGTAATTGACACACATTACTGTAACGCTGAAGGACTCGTTCAGTGGCGTACACGTCTCATAATGCAGGACTGGGTTACGGTTCGTTTCTGTCTCATGCTTTAGGATTGTTATGGCATTATGTAATTGCAAGCTTAGTTCTCAGAAGACGGTATGAAAATAGACATTCGTGGTTTATCTTTATATGTGAGGGTGTTTGTGCAAATAAATGTGTCAAGCCATACACACACAGTATAAGACGGTCTGAATCATATACTCATCTGGCTCTGTGTCTTACATTAGGAGCATATTTGATTTGGCAGCTAATTATTTAGCAGAAAAATGAGGAATATGCATTATTTCTAGTGTAAAGAGGGAAAAAAAAAGGGGAACGAATTTAAAAAAACCTTCCCAAGTGTGCTTCACGCGAGGAATGAACTACTTTTTCACATGATGAACTGTTCAATTCAAGAGGGAGCTTTACCGTTGGGCTCACACACTTTTACATGTTAACTCTTTCACCGCCGCACTCGTCACACTGCCTGACTTACACTCCTTTATTATACAGTATATGAGCTCATTGTGTTGAAACTGCATCACCTGGAAAGCTGCAAACTACTCAAGAATGTACATTAAAGCTAATAGACTGGACAGTATCTTTTTAAATATATGACCATCAGATTTACACACACACACACACACACACACAGAGAAATACTTAATAGCTACTCTTTTCTGTTGCAATAGACATTTGTGTAACTCTCAAAATACATCATTTTGGGGAAATATGGGTTAAAATGGCTTAAATATCGTATGTTAGAAAATTAAATATCCATTAAATATTCTGCATTTAAAACTTTAACATTAAGATTTTTTTTTTTTTAGGTTGGGAGATTTTATTTTTATTTTATTATTTTTTGTTTGTTTGTTTACATTACTTTATATTACATATTAAGATTTTTTTTGTAGTTATATTATTATATTTTATTGTGCTATGTTTCGTTATTTATATTAAATTATTTAAGCATTTTGTTTTTATTTTTCCTCCTTATTTAATATAGTACACACACACGCAGGTACTGTGAAAATAAATATAAATCCCCATCCTTTATTTCACTTAGTCAGAAATGTAATAATGAACAGCAGCTTTTAACTAAAGACATATGCAGAAATTAAATAAATCCATAAATAATTGGCAGTTCATTGAAATGATCCTCCAAATAAACTGATTCATTAAAATGATTCAGTTTAGTAGTTTACATCTACAAAGCGTGACAAAAATAAACCAGAGATGCTGTTTTTATCACACTTTGCTGCTAACCTTTTTGCTGAAAAGTGCTTTGTTACTGGAAAAGCAATGCAGTTGAGTGTTGTTAGTTAGTGACTGTCCAACACTGTGTACATTTACTTGAAATTATTGGGAGGCCAGTCTGTGTTTTCCCTTTGATTTCACTTTGATTTGAGCAAGCTGTCATTTCTGAGCATGAATTGTGTTTGCTGGGCTAACGGGCTGATGGCTGGCGGCTCTGTGTGATGAGGGCACTAGTTACAGACCTGATGTGTGCGTCTCTCCTCCCTCACATCCTGTGACAGGATCGATAGATGCGATCTGTTTCTGGGCCTGCAGCGGGACGTCGCGTGCTAAAGGCTGTGGTGTTGTGCGGCTGGGCTCATAGTTTGATAAAGACAGCAGAGGCGATGCAAGGCAGACGCACTAAATTGAATCCTTGGCCCCGGGGTTTAACTGGGCCGGGCCGGTCTCTCCTCCTGCAGTAACCGGGCACCGTCACCAAATATTGATCTGTCTCTCTCTCACCTTGTTGTTTTCTACACTCCTTCTCTTTCTTTCTCCCTCCAAGGCTCAAACTCTAAGCATCTCAAAACTGAAAAGTGTTCTGTAGTGTAGTGTGACATGCTAAACTATTTTAAGTCTTTTAAAACTCATTATTATAGAATTATTATGAGGTCATGTCTGTTGAGAGATGACACTGAATATTAGTACTTTCAAACTATGTGAATAATTAAATAAAAAAAAAAAAAAAAAATATATATATATATATATATATATATATTTAAAATAAATACAAAATTAATTTGTTTTTAATAATAAATAAATTACATGATATATAATATAATTTAATATACAGAAAAGATATTGTGTGATAATATTAATATTTCAAAACAATATGAACATTAAGCTTTACTCCGAAGCCAAAATTATACATTTTGTCTGAAAAACTGTTTGTTTATATAAAAAATGTATCTATATATATATATATGTATGTTAATAAATACTTAAATATAATTATTTAAAAAAAGAAATAAGAATAATTGAAAAAATAAGTAATTTGGTTTTACATTTGCAATCATTTACAGTACATGAATGCTTTGGTAGATGCTTTTTATTTATACTTTCAAAAAATGTAATTGTCACACATAGCACCATTTAAAATGTTGTAGTATTGACAAAAAGTTTAGTAAAAATGATATCTACAACTTCATTCCACCCTGAAATTGATGGACGTGTTATGTGTCAGTGATTCTTTACTTCTGTAATAATTCACCTGCATGCATTCAGTTAATGCTTTAATCTGAAGAGACTTCAGTGCATCTGAGCTACACATGTCTGTGGTTACTCATGACCTCAGCATTACTCCAAAGATGCAGCATTGCTGTAAATGAACTCATTCGTACTGATGAGATAGAGCTAACTTTACCCTGCTGATATTTTTACATTGAAATCAGCACCCTTTGGAGCGACGATGCTGAAAACATCACAGAAGCCTGGTTGTTGATGTCTGAAGGGCACAGTCTTCCTCTCTCTCTCTGTCCATTTCTCATTGGCTGTGTTCCACCTCCTTAGATCAGTCGCTCATAAATCCTTGTCAAATTCCTCCTTCGCTTTTTAACAAAGTGCTCGTCTTCACCTTTCCCCTTCTCTCTGTTTATCTCTGCACTAATGAATGAGCGGCTCTCCACTGCGGGCCACAGATTAAAGCGGCTCCCAGGGCCCTGAGCGAGTGCTGCGTTCCCCTGTTACCACGCTTCACACACACACACACACACACGAGTGAACACCCCCGGGGTCGGCCTGAGCCCCGTATTCCCTCGGTAGCTGTTAACCTGGGGCCTTTTTATGGGCAGACATTTCCAAGTGTCCCTCGGTGGGCTCTTGGTCCACTCGCCTGGAGCCCTGAACGAACCCCGTTTCATTTGCATCAATGAAATAGAGCTCTGTACTCTAGAGTCCACTGCTTGGACAGCGGATGAAATAATTCAGAATATTTGTTAGTGGACTAAACAGTGTTTGTGCATGAGTCCGAGAGCATGTCAGGAGTTAATTGAGTTCGTTTATCAGCTGCGGCCCTCTGACCGATCTCCCCTCCACCCGCCGGGGCATCTGATACCGTGTGTGTGTGTGTGTGTGTGTGTGTGTGTGACCGTCACGAACCCGCTGACTCTATAAGACTCAAATATGAAAGGTTCACTGCATTAGAAGAATCCAGCTTTTAACTTCTACATACAGTATGCACTACCATTCAAAAGTTCTTCTGCTCACTAAGGCTGCATTTATTTGATGAAAAATACAGTAAAAATTGTGAAATATTTTCTAAATTTAATATAACTTTTCTGTGTGAATCTCTGTTAAAGTGTAATTTATGTCTGTGATGCTCCGCTGTATTTTCAGCATCATTCCTCCAGTCTTCAGTGTCACATGATCTTCAGAAATCATGAAAATATGATGATTTGCTGCTCAAGAAACATGTCTGATTATTATCAGTGATGAACACAGTTGTGCTGCACAATATTTCTTTGGAAACTGATGCATTTTATTTTTAGGATTCCACAAAAAAAAAAAAAAAAAGTAAAATAAACTGGTGTTGATGAAAAGATGATCACAATGAAATCTACAATATACCTTTACTTAAAATCACACGCATTCCAACCTTACAAAAACAAGCAACATGTAAACCAGTTCATCTGTTGGATTACAGAATCATTTAACGTTTCACATTTAATTCAGTGTGTTACTTGCTGTTTCTTTGTATTTATTAATTTTTAATTATTATATAGTCTGACAGCAGTTTTGGAGGAGAGATCTAGTATAGTTGAAGACCTGTTGTATCCAGGACTTTGCTCAGGTCTATAACAGCAGATGTTTTCTGGGGAGCTGCGGCATGAGATCTTCAGGCTAACTGCTGTGCAGCGCTGTGACTCTAGTGCAATTCTATTACAGCGGCTGAAACTCTGTTAGTGTGAGCGGCTGGAATCAGATTAGGGCTGAACTGAACACGATGCTCGGTGGGCTCCACTCAGCATGAATTTAAATGGGTTGAGCGAGAACAAAAGCAGACGTAAGGGGATCGGCCGAGGAAGTGAACGGCTCCTTGGTCCTTCTTATGAATCTACAGCTATACAACATGAGGAATGTTGCTTTATCAGAGATGAATGAGATGAGAAAGAAAGACAAATCAACTACTGCATCGTCCTCTTTAGTTTCATGCAGTAAACACAATGAATACCAGAGTAGTCTGATTCACTAAAGAATGACTCTTCTGAACTGATTCCTTCAGTGAATCAGTCACCATCTCTTATGAATCACAACTCTTGTCCTGCTGGGTATAAATTAGTTTCTGTATGTAATAACTGTAATATGCTAAATAAATCATCGTATGATCATTTTAACCTTTACTAATATGTTATTAAAAATCAAAAGCTGATTTTTATAATATTTCATCGACCTGACAACATGAAATAAAAATTAATAATTGCATTTTTAACTAACATTAACATATAATATATTGTAACAAATGCGTTGCTCAGTGCTAGTTCGTTTTAGTGCATTAACTAATGGGACTTTATTGTGAAGTGTTAATGAGTTTTAATAATAATTTAGAAAAAAGTATTTATTATTATTATTTTTTTTAAGTTAAAGTGTTTTGAAGTCTTCCTTAAAAGTGCTGGAAATCTGCAGTTGATGTGAAAATTGAGCCTAGAATCATTCATGTTTATGAACATCCATAAGATGACATATTTAGCAGCAGATGTCATATTTTGTCATACAGTATCTGACACATTTCCAGTTCTATCAGACTCACAGAATGCAGTACTGATGCTGTGAGCCCATGTTTTATATATGAACGTAAAGACATTCAGACATTTATGCAATTATGCTAAGTGTCACCTTCAGCGTGACCTTTGACCCAGGGTTAAGCTCCCCTTGAAGTCTCGAAATAAAGCCTAAATGAAATTGCCCTGTATGCCTCTGATGCTAATATATGGCTGTTAATAATGAAATGAATGTCCAGAAAGGTGCAGACGCATTTATCTTAATTCAGCAGCTCTAAACAAACGCTGAAGGTTTGACTCTGAGAGCGAATGAATTCAACACAGGAACAGCCTCCTGCTTTCCACATAACGGTAGGGCTGGACGATATCACAATATATTTAATTAATTTCGGTCGATACGATATAATTCTGATATCGATATGAACACTATTAAAAAAAGCCTCATAAAAACTGCCAAGAATGGCCACAACAGATGTCTGTACCTACTCCTATAAAACTATATAATATTTTAGGGGGGAAAATGGCACAAATAAATAAAAATTCACCTTTTCTTTTTTTTTTCTTTTTTTTTTTTTGTTTAGCCTTCATACAAACAAGAAATGTGAACTTACTGTCAAAAAACATCCCAGGCTCAGCTTATTAATATTAATATTTTTAACTTCAAACTATAGGCAAACATACACTACCAGTCAAAAGTGTATGAACAATACAATTTTTCATGTTTTTAAAGAAGTCTCTTCTGCTCACCAAGTCTGCATTTATTAGATCCAAAATACAGCAAAAATATTTTTACTGTTTAAAATAATTGTTGTTTATTTGAAAATATAATTAATTCCTGTGATTTCAAAGCTATATTTTTAGCATCTTTACTCTTTACACATGATCCTTCAGAAATCATTCTAATATACTGATTTTCTGCTCAAAAATCATTTATTAATATGATGAAAACAGCAGAGTAAAATGTTTCACGTTTCTTTGATGAAAAGAAAGTTCAGAAGAACAGCATTTATCTGAAATAGAAATCTTATGTCACATTATAAATATCTTTATCATAATTTTTTTTATCAATTTAAAGGATCCTTGCTAAATTAAATTAATAATGTATGTAATAATAATAATAATAATAATAATAAATTGAATGGTATAGTGTATAATGTTACAAAAGCTTTTTATTTCAAATAAATGCTGATCTTTGGATCTTTCTATTTATCAAAGAATCCTGATAAAAATGTACTCAACTGTTTTAAATATTGACAATCAGCATATCAGAATGATTTCTGAAGATCATGTGTCATGTTTTATTTGTTTATTGTTATTATTATTATTTATTTATTTATTTATTTATTTATTTATTTATTTATTTTACATTTCAATCATAATATCATGTGTTTATGTCTAATCTTTTCTTGACATTTTTAGCATTTGAATCCATCTTGTAGATGACCTGAAAACTAAGGTTCACTAAAAAGTGGGAACTAAATATCTTCTCCATCTTACACAGTCACATTGTTTATTACACATAATTTGTACCAATATCATGATCATAAGCATCACTTGGCTTTTAAACCTTTTGTTTACATGGTTTCATAAAGAACCTTTAACATCTTAAGAACACCTTTACGTTTCACAAAACGTTCTTTGTGGCAAAAGAAGGTTCTTCAGATTATAAAAAAGTTGAGAAAGAGATGGTTCTTTAACCCTCTGGAGTCTAAGGGTATTTTTGGGGCCTGGAGAAGTTTTGTCATGCCCTGAAATTTGTGCTTTTTTCAGTTTCTTATAAATATCTAAATGGGTAAAGTCTAATCTCACTGTAATCAGCACAAACTGGGCTATAATAATATGTGAAATGCATGTATGTACATGATTGTGTTTTTGAGAACTTTGACTGAATGGTTCTTTGTGGAACCAAAAATGGTTCTGTGGAGAACCTTTTAAGCACCTTTATTTTTAAGAGTGACAGAGCCCTTTCACACTTTCAGCCTGTTAGTCTATTCTCAATTATAAAGGAGTTGAATCATGAAAACAACAGGTTAAGTAAAAATATTAAAATGTAATAGCGCATAAATATAGCAAAATGCTCCTCTTTATAGTTATTTTTCTTGCTGACTGATGAGCTTTTGCGATTTCTGGACAGCAAGTGTGCTTCAAATAATGAAGTCCACACATTAACAGAACACAGCACAGACCTAGACCTCAGCAAAAACTTCACTCGCAGTTTAATATTTTTAAACTGTTTAAGTCGCAGTTTGGAGCACATACATGCACATACTTCCACAATAATAATAATAATATCTTAGATAATCAACTGATAGTTAATTTCTTTAGTAATACTGAACTGAATAAGCATGTTATTGTACATCGCTCAGATCATTCTCAGCTGCAGACTTCAGCTGCAGTTCTTCATCAAGTCTCTGACTAACGAGATTTATTTACTCACTGAAGATGATTAATACAGCACTTGACGAGCTTTAGCTGAGATCCGGCCAGTCTCTGTGCAGCGTTCAGGACACAGCCATCACACACTCTCTGGCACAGGCCTTCTTTCCACAAGGTCAGTGTTTTAACAAGGAGCTATTTTTTATTATTTATTTTAGCCATTAACCTTTCTGTGAATTTCCAGAGGTGGTGGCACCTGCTGCAGCGTTGAATATACATGACACAAGAGGCAGTGAGACGCTGCAATGAGATTTAAGTTGACACACTGACCCCATCTCCATGGGCACAGGAAACCAGGGCGAGAAAATAAGGTTGACCTTCGACCCCTGGCTTTGAACCCAGCATCACCCGCACTTACAATTAAATCAGTCAGAGAAGCAGACTGTCTGAAGGAGGCCTGCGCTCTCTCTGCTCTTTCATCTAAATGCAGCCATGTAGTTTCACCAAGTCACGCTGCTCGCTTACAGTGTTGAGTTCATATTTTAATTTTAACTAAAATGAAAATCATTAAAAACCATCTTGTAACTTCTAATAAAATAACGTTTAACTGAAATAAAATGTAGAATTTTTTTTTAATTAAATTCAACTAGTTGCTAAAGAAATTTCAAATTTTCAATAAAATTAAAAGATAACAAAAATAACTGAAACACCAACATTCTTGAAACTAAAAGAAAAATAACAATTTTTTTTAAATATATATATTTTTTATTATATTAATATTAAGTTGTGCTTTGTATTATATTATATGATATTACATAATACAATTTTAATATAAATACAAACACTAATAACATCTTAACGAAAGTAAAATAGCGCTGGTTGGCAGAATCATGCTGTAACACAAGCTTCTACATATAATGCATTGTAAAATATTTTAATGCATTGATTAGGACACATGATGCTTGTTGTAAGTTCACATTAATAAATATAACCACAGTTATATTACTTTATAATGCTCATCTATTCTTTGTCTCACCTTTAGTAAGTATAATGTATAATGCATTCACAAGAAAACAACCACTTTCAGATAAAACACAGAATCTGCAAATACTATAAAGTGTCTTAACTTGGGTTACAATTATTTATGAAAAGATATCATGCATTACAAAGTGCATTCTGAATACCTACGTAATGCATTATACAGAAAGTGTTGCCGGACTTTCTTCTGATTCTTGCAGCCTCAAATGATTTTCAGCAGATTTCTACATTATTGTTATACCATTTACAACAATATTAGACAATATTTTGATTTGCTATGACAATCATAACATCTGTAAACATAAAGGTAAATATTCAGCAAAAGTGTTAAGGACCATATTCTAATTAAAACATTATTTATGGCTGCACTGTGAATCATATTCTAATTGCAAACATTATTTCTGCTTATCTCAAATTAAGCATAATTGCCTGTGATATTGTTCTAGTTGTTTATCCTGAAGACATTGTTTGTTTTGGCATTTATGTTATCTTGCACAGGTAACAAGCCTCCACTACAGCTTTAATGCCTGGGGTTGCTGGATGTCAAGAGTTTAAATCCACCAATCAGAGCTTTTCTCTTAAATCTGCACGTGTGCTGTGTAAACTGGGTTGCAGTGTGGATTTTGTTGAAAGAGTCCTGAAATGTTCTGTATAGCAACACCTTTACTGCACCTAATTGCACTTTTGATCTTATATTAAATGCAGCTTTAAAGGCACCTACAGCAGTTGCGTCCTGCGTCTCACGCCGCTGTGTGTGTTTCAGGCTGCTAAACAGGATGGCTGCTGAGGAGCGGCACATGACGTCCAGCTGTGGTTCCTACATCAAGACAGAGCCCTCCAGTCCGTCCTCTCTGGTTGACACGGCCAGCCACCCCAGTCCCGGCGCGCATTCGGACGCCAGCGGCGGCTACGGCAGCGTCATCAACAGTCACTCCAACGGCCTGGACTCTCCGCCCATGTTCACGGGGGGCGGGCCGCTGGGCGCGGCGGGGAGCGCCTGCCGCAAACGCTACGAGGACTGTTCCAGCACGTTACTGGAGGACCCCGGCTCCATCAAGTGCGAGTACATGCTCAACTCCATCCCAAAACGCCTGTGCCTGGTGTGTGGAGACATCGCGTCGGGGTATCACTACGGCGTGGCCTCCTGTGAAGCCTGCAAGGCCTTCTTCAAGAGAACAATACAAGGTATTTCATATGAATGTGCTGCTTTTTACACATTGCAGGTCAAAGGTTTTGAATAACTAACCAAGGCTGCATTTATTTGATCCAAAAATACAAGTAAAACAGTAATGTTATTACATACTGTGTTGGGAGTAACGCATTACAAAAGTGATAATATTACAGTAGTAGGCCTATATTACTTTTTGCTGTAATGCAGTAATATAACACATTACTAATAAAATTTGGGTAATAATTTTGGGTTATCACTTGTTACAATCTCAGTAACGCAATTAACAAAACATATTTTAACTCAAAATGAAGTGCTGTTGAGTTTGGTTCATAGGTTATTTGTGTGGCACGGCACTCTACGAAAGTCCACAGAAAGGAAACAGAGATGACAGAAATAAAACACGTTGCAGTTTCGAATGATCTGTATGTTTGTTTTTTTTGTTTTTTCGCTGTTTTGATCATTGCAAACATTGCAGCCTGTTCATTATCAGAATAAAACCAGAATTCCAGAAACATTATTAGAATACAGTCAACCAAACATATAGATAGACTGGTTTATTTAAATATTGTGTACTCGGACCAAACACACATTTGCTCATGTGACAAGGATGTTTTTTAAGTGCGTTAAGTAAGCCTGGTTTACATAATAAATAGTAGTTTAGCATTGAAATACATTGCAAATATGGACACATTTAATTGGAATAGTTCTCGAAAAGAGAGAGGTAGGCTGTGCTTTCAGTTTCTCATTGAATTAGTCTAATTTGTTTTGGCTTGTTTAGTAACTTATATTTTTAATTACTGTTTTCTTCTAAAACCGTTCAAAATTGCCTAAAGGAGGGAATGGAGATGTCATGTCGATGACCGACGAAATTGGGATATCGCTTCTTTAGACCAATCTACTTCAAGTGTAAACTAAACGAGCCGATGCACATTGGCATGCAATTATTGCATCCAACTGCCGTTGATCACAGCGTGAGTATAAGAAGGCAGCAGGTGCATTGCATACCAGGTTTTCCCTGAAGAGACGAGCCAGAGACCCGGCAGCTCAGTGGTGGTACTGCAACTGTGGAAAATGACATCACATCAATGACCGAAGAAATTGGGATCCCTACCAAAACGCCATGGGTGCTGCCCCTTTCAGTGCCCTATGCGAGCCGCCTGTGCCCCTATTAGGTGTAGGCCGGGGCTCAGAACAAGTAGTTCCACTCACCATTGTCAAAGCACTACCTCACTGGGTGAGACTGTATAACACTGGGAAAACGCACCCGTTCCGCTTGGAACGAGGATTCTGCGGAGGCCCCATCCTTCCCGAAGTAGTTTGCAGGAGCAAATACACATATTGCATCCGTTTAGGTGTATATGGAGAGTTTGAGGTGATTAAAACCCTCTTGGGAAGACAGAAGTCTGCTGGAGAAAGACGAGCTCTAAGGCTATACCGTGGACTATACACATATGAGTACCACTTAGGTTTTAATATGGAACCCAGCCTTCCATGGTTCTCAAGGATTCATCATGAAGGCCTTGCACCGGGGCCTCTCGGTGCCACTACCCATTTGAGGTGAGAACACGGGGGGTCCCGGCTTTACACGAAGGCTATAGAACCAAGCAAACATGTTAGGGGTCGCCCACCCCACAGCTCTACTAATATCTGTCAGCAAGGCGCCACGAGCCAGCGCCCAGGAGGATGCAACACTTCTAGTTGAGTGAGCTCGTAACCTGAAGCGGCAGGGCACACCCTGAGGCTGATAAGCCATGGTTATGGCATCCACAATCCAGTGGGTATTCCCCTTCTGCCGTCCTCCGTAACAGACAAAGAGCTGGTCTGAGGTCCTCAAGCTTTGTGTCAGCTCTTCGTGGCATCTCAATGCTTGGATGGGACAGAGCAAAGCCAGGGCTAGGTCTGCCTCCTCCAGGGGCAGCACTTGCATGTTCACCACTTGGTCTTTAAAGGGTGTAGTGGGAACCTTTGGCACGTAGCCGGGCCGGGCCTGGGAGTCAGCCAGCCCAAACTCTAGGCACGAATCATCAACCGAAAACACATGCAGGTCCCCTACCCTCTTGATGGAGGACAGTGCAAGCAGGAGCAGAGTTTTCAATGAAAGAAAAATTTGCTCAACTGAATGCAAAGGCTCGAATGGGCCCTGCTGTAGTGATTTAAGCACTAGAGTCAGGTCCCAAGAGGGTATAGAGTGGGGTCGGAAAGGATTTAACCTCCTGGCCCCTCTAAAGAACCTGATGACAAGGTCATGCTTACCTATAGACTTCCCATTCATGGGGCCATGGTACGCAGCAATAGCGGCAACCTGGACTTTGAGGGTGGAGGGAGACAGCCTTCGCTCCAGCCCTTGCTGAAGAAAGGAAAGCACGACCACAATCTGGCATCTCCGGGGTCTTCTCAGCTAGAAGAACACCACTCAACGAACGGGTTCCACTTCAAGGCATAAGCGTGTCTCGTAGATGATGCTCTTGCCAAAGTGATGGTGTTTACTACCTCCTGGGGTAGGTCACCTAGAACCTCTGCGTCCCATCCAGGGACCAGACATGGAGTTTCCAAAGGTCTGGACGCAGGTGCCAAATGGTGCCCCATCTCTGAGTCAGTAGATCCTTCCTCAGAGGAATAAGCCAAGGAGAGGCTGTCGCGAGGAGCAATAGTTCAGGGAACCAGGTCCGAGTGGGCCAATACAGCGCTACTAGCAAGACTTGCTCCTTGTCCTCCTGGACTTTGCACACTGTCTGAGCGAGAAGGCTCACTGGGGGAAACGCATATTTCCGTAGTCCCTGCGGCCAGCTGTGTGCCAGTGTGTCCGTGCTGAGTGTTCCCTCGGTCAGGGAGTAGAACAGCTGGCAGTGAGAGGTCTCTGGAAAAGCAAACAGGTCTATCTGAGTGGCTCCGAACAGTCTCCAAATCAACTGGACCATCAGGGGATGGAGTCGCCATTCTCCCAGAAGCATTGCTCAAGACAGCTCGTCGGCTTGTGAACAGCACGAAGTGACCTCAGAACCTTCCGACTCCAAAGGAGGAGGTGGCGGGCGAGTTGCGACATGCGACGGGAACACAGACCACCTTGTCAGTTGATGTATGCCACGGTCGCTGTGTTGTCCGTTCGGACCAGCATGTGCTTGCCTCGTGAGTGCTTGCAAAGTGACCTTTGAGACGGTTCAAAGCAAGACGCACCACTAACAACTCTAGGCAATTGATTTGTCAATGCAGCTGTGGGCCCGTCCAAACCCCATGAGACTGCATGCCCGTTGTACGTTGCACCCCAGCCGGTGGTGGAAGCATCCGTGCAAACCACAGCATGCCTGAAGATCTGTTCTAGGGGCACATGTCTCATATATAACTGGCTGATTGGTTTAAGTGGCTGCCATATGCCCCAGGAGCCTCTGAAAGAGTTTCGGTGGGACTGCTGTCCTGCCCTTGAATGTTTTCAAGCAGACTAGCGCCGACTGTGCACATTCCTCTGTGAGGTGTGCTGTCTGTTCGACCGAATCCAACTCCATACCAAGAAAAGATATCCTCTCCCTCCAATGCTGAGATCGACATCTGGTCAGGGGTAGGCCCACTGGATACCGCTTGTACGCTCTTTGAAAAGGGCCCGGCACATTCCGTGGGTTGCTCCACTGGATCAGAGGTGCAAGAGGAGTGATGGTCCCCAGAGGGTTGGTTCCCCTGCGAGGTTTGCCACCACTGTTATCCTCAAACCACCTGTGCTACTGCCAGAAGGAGTTTTCGTCTTTCGGCCGCCAGAATGAGACACGGATCGCGGCAGTGGCAACGGGACTCCGCACCCCTGAAGGTAGCAGAGCCTGGTTCGCGGCTGCAAGATGGTTATGTTCCCGCGAAGGCCACCTCAGAGTGCTCGAGGCAGTGATCATGACCATCACCCGTTGACAGGTAACGACCGCACCCAGAAACGCACAGGTGAAACGGCATCCTTATAAGGACGACCCGTCGTCTTTACAAAAACGCACCCGTGAAGCTCTTTTAGAGAAATTTGCTCTTTAGGAAATGCTCTTTTAGTGCTGAGGCACACAGGGGAATTAGCCACTTGCAACACAACAGGGGGCAGTGCAGCCTAAAGTGTGCAACCCACTCGACGAGGGAACGACCACTGCTGAAGCACCATCTTGCCAACACACGAAGATTCCGAGAGCTTGCTGAAATCGTAGTTCACAGCAGACACAGTTGAACAGAACGCTACTAACGCTCGGCTCCGGACCGAAAAGCTGGTATGCATTGCACCTGCTGCCTTCTTATACTCACGCTGTGATCAGCGGCAGCTGGATGCGATGATTACATGCCAAATTTGCATTGGCTCATTTAGTTTACACTCGAAGTAGATTGGTCTATCGAAGCGATATCCCAATTTCATCGGTCATCGACGTGACGTCGAGAGTGACAGACTGAAATGAAACAGCATTTATTTGAAACAGAAATATTGTAAATAATTGATCAATTTATTATGTCCTTGATGAATAAAAGTATTTTTTTTTTTATTAAATCTTACTTACTCCAAACTTTTGAACGGTAAAGCATATCAGAATGATTTCTGAAGATCATGTGACATTTAAGACTGAAGGAATGATGATGAAAATTCAGCTGCACATTACATTACATTTTCACAGATATTCACATAGAAAACAGCTGTTTAAACTAATAATATTTAATTTTTTAGTGTATTTTTGATTGACTAAATGCAGCTTTGGTGATAAGATTTTTGCTTCAAACAGGAATGAAACACAGTAGTCAAGTCAAGTTTATCTTAGCATAGCTCTTTTCAAAGCAGCTTTACAGTACATGTTTGTATCATACTCTATCAGTGGTGCAAAAAAAAAAAAACCTCTCCTCATATTTTCATATAAAGCAAACTTCCAGATTTACATCACTATATACATATTTCATTTCATGATGTAAGAATGAGAAACAATGAACCGTGGATGGCTAACTGTAAATAGAAAGACAATGTACATATTGACATTATCCTGACATGGACATGGTGATGTATGGTGTGGCGCCAGTGGCGACGGTACAGTAATCAATCCATTTGATCGCCTATAAGAGGTTTACTGTTACAGAGACATATGATGAGATGACCACACTGACCAGAAGGCACTAAGAGCAGATGAAATGGACAAACCAAAGGGTTTCACATTGACAAAATCTGGACCTCATTGTGTATCATTTTGGCCAAAAGCTGAGAGAGAGCATGTGACTGACAAGCAATCACAGTTAGGCTTGTTTTCTGTTTAGGGGCAGGTTTATTTTATTTATTTATTTATTTTAATATAAAAATAAATAAATTAATTAATTGCTTGAAATAAATGTTTACTTAAATGAAATCACAAAATATATAAATAAAATTGGCAAAAAAAAAAAAAAAAATCCCCCAAAAGATAATTTAAAGTCATTATTCTGTTAAGTGACAACGACACTGAATAGACATTACAATAATAGTAATAATAATTGCTTTAGAAATATATATTTTGATTCAACATAAAATTTGTATTATTATTTTATATAAAATGCTACTCTAAATATGAAACTAAAAGCCAGTAGGTGGCAGCAAGTCACTGTCTTAATGAGTGAGTAGTTGAATCATTAATTCAGCTGATTTGTTCAAAATCGTTGAATCATTAAGACGTGACTTGTCTTTATGATTGAATCACTAAATCATTGACTCATTCATTCAGTAGTGAAACTGGAGACTCACAACTCTTCTGCAATACAAAAGTATTGGCAATATAATAAATAAAAATACAGAAAACCATGGGTTTAATTAATGCTGTTAAAACGTAATCGATTCACATACCGATTCTCTTGCAGTTATGTAAAGTCAGCCAATCAGATTTGAGCTTGTTATACTGAGAAAGTGCTTTTGTGTGTGCTGACTCTATTCAGTTCCTAAATATACGTCATGTAATATTTGACTATTATATAACAATCAAAAAGAACAAAGTAATTATTTATGTTAAAGGCTCACATACGGTATATGTACAAGCATGCATACAAGCATAAGCAAACTGTCATGTTTGAATATGGGTGGGATGATCTGTGACTGACGGGTTATTTGGTTCTGTGGACAGATACAGTGTTTTCTGTGGAGTGCTGTGAGTGTTTTAAACTGAGCGCTGGAATGCAGAGATTTCTGTGGTGCGTGATGTTCAGGTCAGAACAGACATGCAGCATCACACTGTCAGATTGGATTGGCACAGACAAGAGGAGCAGTGTGTTCTGAACCAGATACTAATCACATGGAGTCGTGTGTGTGTGTGTGTGTGTGTGTGATGGCTCAGAGAGAGAGAGAGAGAGTCTGACTGACTCCAGTCACACTGCTCTGCTTTCATAAACCTTTAGCAACATGCATGTAGGAACCTCACTCATTAAGAGTGTTTCTTTATTACTTGATTGCTTCATGGAATTGCTTCATTCATTAATCGATTAATTGCATAAAAACCAACATTTCACAATGGCATACATGCATAAGCGTGTGAAAGCAGGACACAAGGTATAGGACACACTGATAAAAATATTAATGTTGAGTTTTAGTGATTAGTTGTTAACTCTTTAAGGCAAATCACAAATATCTTCTGAGGACCCTTTATTTCTTAATCTCTCAATCACTGCATTATAAATTTGGAACATTTCAATCTCATCTTATTGAGACATATTACTGGAGATATAGAGTTACGACTGATATTTCGATCATTTTATGTCAGTATCTGCTTTACTGTTATAAAGATCTCATTATTATCATTATCAGTATTTCATCTTACTTTACTAAATTGCATACATTTGCTCAGTTTGAGTCTCTGAATAAAATTTAGCAGTTTTTTCCTCACTATTCTCACTGTATCAGACTATATGAGCCAAAAACGGATCAAATGTGATATTTAAAAAAAAGAAAAAAAAAGCACATATGCAGAATTTTTGGTTTTCAATATTTTTTCTAAAGGCTCTGTTCCATTTTCTCACTATTGTTTTACATGTGAGATTGTACAGGGTTAAATCCCTACTGTATTTGTTCATTTCGACATACGGCATGAATTATGAATCACTGTGAAGACATACATGACTCCACTCTCACAGTTCAGAAGATCTCAGGACCGCCAGCTCTTAAACACACACTCTCTGATGTTGGCTGCGTTGTATCGGCTTTAAACAGTCTATGTACCTTGTGAAGGCAAACAATCACAGTCGTCCAAAAGTCCCCACTGTTGGCGGAACACGTGGTGTCCCTCAAACACATATTTAGTGTTTGGCTTTAAACACTGACAGATGCACAAAAGCATCCATGACAAGACACTCAAATAAACGAGCGCTTTGAGCAGAACCACGGTTTGTACAATTAAGAGGAGAAGAGTTACACGACGTGTCTCAGACGTCTCGTCATCCACCTCTCTCTGTATTGTCAGATGGTGATTTCCCTCTCTATCGCTGTGTTCTTCCTCTTGGAGCGCTGCCTGTAATGGAGCTAATCTAGAGCCGTTTGTCCGAGCCACAGGAGTTTTGTCAATAACGATCAGCGTTCAGCAGGAGTAATTAAGGCCGAGGCTTTTCATTAGGACGGGGGGAGGGGCTCGTCTCCGGGGACGGCCGGCACAATTAGAAACACAGGCACGCGTCGCCGGGTAATTTCAGCCACGGCCAGGAAGGAGGGGAAGAAACCCAAGACTTTCTTTAGATTGAAGAGGGACTGGTTTTTGTCTCGTGCCGGAGCGGGATGACTAATGGCATAATAAGTAGACGCACGACTCTGGATGAACGAGGGAGGATTTTAGGCAGAAAGTGGAAGAAAGAGGACAGGTTGAGATACTGAAGAATAGGGCTGAAGATGAGCTTCTGACTGAAGACAAGAAGGATCAGATGTGATTAAGAAAGTCTACAACGGGGTGAAGTTGAGGGTTTCCGATCATGTCAAAAAACGAGATCACAAATAATGCTTGTATTGATAAATATTGTATAGAATTTGGTCAAATTGGCAATAAAGAGCCGAAAAGTATCTCAAGCATGCTAGTACTGAGTTGATGAAACTGTAATCGCTAATGAACATTACATGAAATCCGAACCAAATTTCCTTACATTCTTATATTACTGAACAAGCAAACAGCATGTGAACTGCAACCATTTTAGTCCATATAGTGATAAACAATTATGACAAATGCAACAAGTCTAAATATAGCATTAATAAATATTTAGATATTCCAGTATTGCCTTCAGATGTTCATTTCATTTCTTTGTTGGAAGCAGGCAAGTGTTTGAGACTAGCACTCTTTTTCTTTTGTTTGAATAATGTTTACATGTATAACTCGCCTTTGCTTAACGAGTCAACAATGCATGTAGTTATGTAAACACATGTACATGCTTATTTTTTTCAGCATGAGGTCATAAACCAATTAAAAATATAAACCGATCTAGATTTTTGCTCATTCCGCCAATTTTACATGACATGTAAACAAGCAAATCGATAATACATTTTTATATTTTTTATGATCAAATTCTGCATTTGATATTGAAATCCTTTATTTCTTTCGGAATAAGACAAAAAAAATGTTCTAAAGTATATTTAATTTTAGAAATGTTTTTTAATTTGTTTTTATTTTTTTTATTGCCCCTGAAATACTTTTGAAAATATATTTTGGTATATGAAGGTTGAAACAAAAAATAATTTAAATTAAAAAATATATTTAATTGAGTTAGATATTTAAATAATATATTTAACTCCACTGTTCACAACATATATTTAACATATAGAATCAATTTATATGTTGGTAAAAAAAATGATGACCAACCCAAACACCTCCTTCAGCCTCTTCCTGCTGGCCATTTTCAGCACAGGTGTAAAAGTGTATGAAAGCTACATCTCTTTCTTCTATGCAGTAATTGAGGCTGACAGTACGCCTGTAAAAGTTAGGTTAAATTTTGATGAGGAAGACCTTTCATTTTACTGTAATTTACTTACTTGACCCGAGCTTCTCCCCAAACCATGGCCTGGCACCAGTCCTGAAAAACCATCAAAGAAATTAAAGCAGATGAATGTTGGGAAGAAAAAAAAAACACAACTTTATTCTCCAATCCTGAGACTTTTTATTTGAAGAATATAACTTTTATAGGATTTCTGAGTAGATCACATGCTCGTCCTCTTAAATGTTGCCTCTTGTTTACAAATCAAATCCTTATATGATATGAGCTACACATGCTTTCAATAGTACATTTGAACTGTTTGCTACCTTTGCACTGAATTTGCAGTTTTTTTTTTTATGTTTTTTTGTTATTATTATTTTTCTTAAATACAGTCCAGAGTAAAATTATAATAGTAATTGTGTTTATTAATAATAATAATAATAATAATGTATAATATATATATAATAGTTTAGCATTATAGTATTTTATTTGTTATTATTATCTTTGTTTTTAGTAGTGTTTTAAATCATATTGATATAGAATCACATTTTAAATCACAATCACAGCTTTTTTATCACAGCTAAATTTTCCACAAATCATACAGCCATAAATATTACATTTACAGATATATATATATATAAAATCCCCAAATCGTGCAGCCCTAACTAAGGTATCCAAAAATAGTGATCAGCCTTTTAATGACTTCTGCTCATTTCAGCTGTGGTTGTCCGCCTTACATATCATTCACTATCAGCACAAGGCCTAGTTCTCAATGTAATTTATTTTGGCTTTTCCTCTCTGCTGTGCTTTGAGGTCAGAATATTCTCTGACATGTACCAGACCTTATGCCAATAGTGTGTTTACGTGAGACTAGCAGCGAATCTGAGAGAGAATGAGAGCCGTCAGTCTCCTGGTGGAGTGCCAATCAGACGTCGCAAGATGCGCTAACCAACACAGCAATTCAAGACGCATCCTGCTGAAATGATCCCGCAGGGATGCATCCCAGAATAGGAAGTCTCAGCCTTTCCTTCTCCAGAAAATATGATAGGATGAAGGAGGAATGAGGCGCTGCACATTCTAGTTGTGGGAAAACCATGAATCAAAAGCGTCTGTTATCTGGAAATGTGTTTGATTAGCGCTGTTTAGTTGATCGTGACAAATGGGAAAACAGGAATAGGAGTGATCAGACTTTATCACAATCATTTTCACACCTTTATTTACCCCAAACCCAAAGAGATCTGCTACATTTGCATACTGATTTGTATAACCCAGATAAAAGGGGGAATGTCTAATTATTTAATACATCTTGGGACCCTCCACTTGATCTGTGCAATAATGTTAGCATAATTGCATAAGTTGGGAATGGGGGATGGAAGCGCTTGTGGAAGATTTCAGAGCTACAACTGTTACTGGCCTGTTCATTAATGGATTTACAGTATAACTGTACCAACTGCATGCACTAATCCGGTGTAAAATGTAAATGACTAAATGTGTAATTAAATAAGAAATCTTTAAAAAAGGTGTATCTGTCAAAAAACATAGTTGAACTGCAGACAGGCTGTTCTTTTGAAGAAGTAGTTCAATACTACATTTTACTAGACAGTGAAGATACTTAATATAAAATGTGTCCATTATAACAAATGTAATTTGTATTGGGGCTTAAAAGACAATAATACTGTTTCAGTAATACTGTGAACCCATGTTGGGGAAAGTTCGTTTTAAAAGGAATGCATTGCAATATTGCCTTACTGCATAAAAAGTAACTAAACGTGTTACTTTTTGTGGGAAGTAGTGCATTATGTTGCATTAGTGTTATCTTTTGTCACCTGGGCTGGGCTTGCTTGTTTCTATTTATGTTACAAAAATGCACAAGTTCTATTTTTGGAAAATGTAAAGGCCCTTTCACACCAAAAAAGAAATTAATAAGCCTGAGGCTAAAGGAAGAGTCTCTGAACTTACTCCCTATTTCTCACAACACGGGGACAAGAGTGATGTCTGTGAATAAATGGGCAAACAAATTAACTTGTGTTACTTATTTGGAAAAGTAACTCAGTTTCGTTGCAAATTGAAAAGTAATGTGCTACTTTTCCAGTTCCGTATAAAGTAATCTGATTACGTTCCGCGTTACATGTAATGTGTTTCCCCTTAACATGGCTATCAACATGATAATAACACTTAACACAGTAATTGATCTGAACTGAATCAACATTTAACTGAATTGATCTGAATAATGACACTATTGTCTTCTGTTAAGCTGCTTTACAGCTGAAATTCAATTTGTTTCATAATTGATGAATTTTGCAACATTAACACTATTACTGTGAATCTGCTCTGAAAACAATCTGTATTGTGCTTTAGAAATATAGTAACTGTCATTTACTGTCTATAATTTTTCATTTTGTAATCGGCCATTATGTTTTCTGTTTGGCCAATAAGTATTGGGAAAAGGACTTTTATTTTGACAGAGCTGAGCGCGGATGCACAGAAGCTCCCCGCAGTTTCTGATTTTGTGAAAAATACTATAATAGCGTTAAAAGTTGCTATCTGAAGAATAGTATATTTCACAGGTTTCTTATTTCATGACGTTCAAAATATTTTTATATGAATTAATTTTCAAATGATTAAGTTATTTAAATATTATGATTTAGTTACATAAATATATTTAATTGCAACACATTATTCACATTCATCTTTAAAGCAAATAATTTGATATCACACCATATATATATATATATATGGCCATAATTAGCAAAAAATCAGTGAGACATTTTGAGTGAACTATGTATTTAGGGTTACAATGAACAGACATATTTACACTAAATACACCCTAGTTGAAAACATATATTTTGTTATGAATAAAAAGACCTAAAACGCATTATATCTGTGCATCTTTTCACGACTTGGTTGCCCAACACAACCCATTTAACTCTATCCCATTGCTCTAAAACAACACTCTTTACCAACTACATAAAAGTTACACACTCATCAACACAGAGATACCGCTGTAGAGATGTTTTCGGGTGAATCCCGTTGTTGTCTTATAGCGAGTGTTGTCAGAGAGCATATTGTTTTTATTCAGCACACCATCTTCAGTGATCAAGACAAGCCTGAATAAATTGAGCGAGCGCTTTCCGCATAGACATTCAAACCACACGCTTGCACGAGAACAAGAGCGCTGTCTGCCGACTGTCATTCTGCATTTAGCCGTCGCTCCTGCCATTACCCATACATGTCCTAATTGAAATGCCTCGCCGCAGTTAAATGTACACAGACACAAGCAGAATGGCCGAGTGTATCAAGCACTTTGCCTATTGTTACTCGCACAATGCCACTCAAAAGGTTCTTTTATTGTGCAGGTATGAAGCGCTGAAGCGCTCAGCTTGAATAATGTATCAGTAGCTGGTTATTCTCTGTGTAAATAGCGAGCGAGCAGCAGAACCGGCCTCGGTTTGGGTCAGGTATTATGTAAAGCGCGCTGAATTTGTGAATGTAATTTGGCGAGGTGCGATTCGAATGTAAGCACTGAAAGCACGCTGGGATCTTTTGTTTTGAATCCTGTCTCATCTGTTTTGTTGGCTCATGTTTCTTCATCTTTGCAGCACACGCTGTCCCTGTTCTGTAGTGTCTCACAGCCACAGGCAATTTATCAAATTGAGTAAAAGATGATTTTATAAATAAAGTGATTTATAGAGCATTCTTTTGATCACTTTGATGGATGCGGTGGCAGGCTGTAAAACTCTCCTGCATTAGCTTGTTTTGGTTGGGTTATTTTTGGACGGGCCGACGGGAGCGACGTCCTGCGAGTGGGAAGCACCTTACTTTTCTCTTTTCTCTTTGTCTCCCACCAGGTAACATTGAGTACAGCTGTCCGGCCACCAATGAGTGCGAGATCACGAAAAGAAGACGCAAGTCCTGCCAGGCGTGCCGCTTCATGAAGTGCTTGAAAGTGGGCATGCTGAAGGAAGGTGAGAGGAAGTTGCTTTTTTTAAAAGTAATGCATTACAATATTGCGTTACTCCCTAAAAAAGTATAATAAATTACATTACTTTTGCGTTACTTTTTCTCATCTGTGGTTGGCTTGCTTGTTTGTTTTTATTATAAAACCGTTCTATTATTGGCAAAAAGTTAAAAGCTATAATCTATAATTATTTTTGCTTATTTGTATGGTTGAATTGGATCACTGAAGGTCAGCGGTAAAGACAATGATTAACAAAATGGGATAAAATACTTATTGGATTTTTATGTTTTTTAACATTTAATTATCACAGGTTTGCTTCATATTGTGAGTTTGCATTTCACTGCTTTTATTCATTTTGATGAATACCGAATGTGTTTTTGTGTAAGTGAGATGAGTAAATGCTTGTTCATATTTAGTCTAGAACCACAGTATTATCATGTTCATTAAACAAAGCCTCTGCACTCACTTGATGTCTCTCAACATGAGGAGAATACATGAAACAAAGTTACTGGAGTTACTTATTTGAAAAAGTATCTCGGATATTTTATCGTAAATTAAAAAGTAATGCATTACTTTACTAGTTACTTGAAAAAAGTAATCTGATTACATAACTCGCTTTACTTGTAATTATGTGTAATAATATGATAGATAAGACAGAACTAGTATGGCTATTAATAATCTTTCATTACACAAAAGTGTTATAATATGAAAGGCTCTTATATGGAGCGGCACAAAGTGCTTATGCGCATCCCGTGCACAGAATAACACGCTTAAAGCAACACAAGAGTCACAGCTCACGGCATAGAAAAGATCAAAACACAAAGAGAAGAGAAACTGATGCGTAGTGTATTATATCTGTGTGATCGAGTCTTTTCTTTGAACAGTTTTAACATTTCAGTTACTGTGTGTGTATCCAACAACAGAGCCTGCTGATTATCAAGGGATTTTAACGTCTAGTCCTAGGAAGTATACATACAAAAACTTTATGGTGCTTGATATGGGTTTGTCTTTCATGAGGCATAACAGTAACACACAGAATAGTATACACTAATATCGGGTTTGGATCCATCTCATCTGAACATTCCCAATCTGGCAAAAAATGGCAACATCTGAGCGATAATGATACAGAGGATCGGATTGGTGCACCCCTAATTTCATGAATTCAGATCCTATAGTGATATATAGTGATATACTGATCCTATAGTCTAATAAGTATAGTAAAAGCAGATTTATTGTGTCTTATAATAAGGAGAACATTATTTGTATTTTGTGTTGTTGATGTCAGAGTTCGTATGTCAGAAATTCATCTTTCGCCAGACAGATGAACATAGACAGCTTGTGTGACAGCGTCATCCTCCAAAACTATCAACAAGTGTTATTTAAGTGTTATTTTATAATTTATATACAAAGCTTTACAGTATTTTCTGTTTATTAAATTAGTTTTAATTTTAGTTTTAGTAATTTTGTTGTGCTTTTGTAAATTATAGATAGATAGATGTTGTTTTTGACACAAGCCGATAAGTCCATTCTAGCGAATCAGTGTGCTGTATTCAGGTCAGGTGACAAGGCACTTTCACTTTGAAAAGACGTGCTAGCTGAGAGGAGTTTGGAGGATGCATAATTTCGACGAACTTAATGAACCTGTGATATAATCTTCAGGGCAAAAAATAAAGATAAAAACTGAAATATTTTCACGAAACCTTGCAAAAGCAGCATGTTACAATGGTAAAAGTAATCACGTGTAATCGTGTAATGATATCCATACAGTTTATAATCACAACAACAACGTTTGTCAGGCATCTACACTTTCATTGAGATTACAAAGATTAAACAAGGGTTTTTCTTTTTGTTTGTTGTTGTTGTTTTTTTTACTCTAAAACATGAAATGTGGGGTTATCTGCTTTTTCAATAAAACTAATTTTAATATGTAAAAAAACATACTTTCAATGAACTTTAACTTTGTAAATTAACTGTATTTGTTTAAGGTTTTATTACGTAATCAAAACAACCCCAATGCAGTTTGACTGATATTACTTGGAATAAAAAATAAAAATAAAAATGCCGTTTTTGCAAATGATCTCTTCATATATATGAAATGTGTGTGTATGTATTTCTGTTTAGCTTTATTATTATTTAAGTTTTAGTAATGAACATAGTTTTTGTTGAGCACAGTGTTACTCTACATCACGCTTCTCACATGTTCCTGCTGTTCATTATTAATCGTGTTTCGCTCATTTTCAAACATGTCAGCTATTAAGGTTTTCCTTCACGTACATGTATGAAGTATTTTTGCCGTTCACCTCAGCAGATCATTCATTAGGTCACATTTTACTTTGTAATGTCATTTGTTAGCCTTTAAATAAGTCACAGGGTGCAAACCGTGGCGGCTCCATCAAACACACGTCAGCAATCAGAGTTGAGCAAGGAGCCAGATGGAGCCCATGCTTTCCAGAGACACACAAGCCATGTTAGACTCCTAAATGCTCTGGCTGGACCTGAGGGGCTGTTGGGCAGAGCTGCACTTGCATGCAGCAACACGGCACTAAATAATTGTGCCTGTTGGGCAGAGAGACAGAAATATGCTGAATAGGTCGAACCGTGCGTCTGACTAATAGAAGTGTAACAGTATTCCGACTGGAAAGGCTTCTGTCCCAGAGCACACGCTCTCTCCCCGACGTATTGATCTGCTAAATGTTTTCCGAACATCTCAGCTCTCTTCCTGCAGATGCTTTTTTAAAGTCCTGCCATGTAGGAAATTCGTGACAATTAAACATGCTCACAGATATTTCTTTCTCTCTTACTTTCCCCTTTTTCATGTCTCACGGCATTCATGTTAATGCAGTGAACACATGCACACTGATGTGCATGCAAGAGTAACATAAGAGCATGTGTGCTCGGGCTGGATTTGAAACAGGTTTGTAATCTAATGTGTGTAGTTCACCCACAATCCATCTGCGAAAGTGCTTCTCTCTATGTGGAGCTGAATGAAGTAACGGAATCTATTCCACTGCACGAGACACCGAGAATGAATCGCATTACTTGCTGATGAAAAATTAATGCAAATATATTATCTGGAGGAATAAGAGCCCAGAAAATAGGGAGGGATTGTCAGAAATGAATTATTGTGTTGAGACAAAAAAATGGCGCTTAAACAATAAGATGAAGTCTGCACTTCAGCAGCTTTGAGATGTTAGCAGTAAACAATATTGTAGAATAAATATATGAATCTCTGTTAAAGTGTAATTTATTTCTGTGATGCTCCGCTGTATTTTCAGCATCATTCCTCCAGTCTTCAGTGTCACATGATCTTCAGAAATCATGAAAATATGATGATTTACTGCTCCAGAAACATTTCTGATTATTATTATTATGTTGAAAACAGTCGTGCTGCACAATATTTTTGTGGAAACTGATACATTTATTTTTTCAGGATTCACAGTTGAATAGAAAGTTTTTTTTTTTTTTTTTTTTACTGCATTTCATTGAAATTGAAATATTTTGTTACATTATAAATGTCTTTACTGTCACTTTAGATCAATTTAATGCTTACAATAATAAAAGTATTAATTCATTTTTAATTAAAAAAATGACTTTTTTGATTTTGTTAGATTTTATTTGTATATTTTCTGTTTTAATTTTAAAGTTGTATTAGTTTTTTGTGATAGTTGTAATTTGTATTCTTTTATATATATTGTTGTTTATTTACTTTTAGTTTTATGTTTTAATGTATTATGTTTGGTTATATTAGTACTTTAAATAAACATTTAAAATGTTGCAATGGCACTAGCTGAAATACTTTTATATTATTTCAAAGTATTGGAATTTATTTATTCATTCTTTCAGTTTTGTTTTAGTTAATAATAATAACCCTAATATAATAAAACCACTCTGTAATATTTTAAGACATTTTGTCTTATGCTAGTGTTAAAATCACAACCAGCTTTTCCAACATCATATAAATTTGTTCATACATTTTGCAAATAAATAGGATGACATGAACAGGCATCTTGCTGGCTGTCCCGCGTCCCGCCTCGAGTGCAAGGTCACTGTCTGTCTCCGATCCGACTCTACGTGAGCGCCAAATCAATCAGGCCTTTCAAGGTGACAAGGAAATGAGATGCAGAGGGTCACGTCCGTCCACATCTACCCTCACCGTAAGAGCAGAGCAACGGCCGAGTGGCTTTGAGACGAGCGAAGGTCACACGCTGAATGCAGACATCTCACCTAATCATAACTTTACAAGACAGGACAGCATAGGCGTCAACTGTTGGAAACTTTCCTTTCTGTTTAAGGACATTAACTCAAATTCTCACGCTGCGTTTACCAGAGAAAAAACCTGAAGAAAGAGCATCTCTATTAGACTAAATGTTTAGGATTACTTAAGTCATGTGATAACTGATATGCAAAACTGAGTTTTATTTATTGTTTTATATCTGTTTTTGACTTTATATATATATATATCATATTTTCATATGAAAATCATATTTTCATATTTGTCGTGGACTAAAAGGCTGCTACACACACTTGTTCAAAAACGACATTTCAAAATCATTCAAAAGTATTTTTTGAAGAAATTAATTAATTAATTAAGGATTAATTAAATTGATCAAAAGTGACAGTAAAGACATTTATAATGTTACAAAAGATTTATATCTAATAAAAATGCTGTTCTTTTGAATTTTTGTTCATCTGTGAATCCTGAAAAATAAAATGCATCACAGTTTCCACAAAAATATTGTGCAGCACAACTGTGTTCAACATTGATAATAATCAGAAATGTTTCTTGAGCAGTAAATCATCATATTATTCTGATTTCTGAAGATCATGTGACACTGAAGACTTGAGGAATGATGCTGAAAATACAGCGGAGCATCACAGAAATACATTACACTTTAATAGATGACTGAAATAATGATAGAAGAATCATTTCAAAGCTGATAAAACTAAAGAGTTTATCAGCCACGCAGGGCTCAGTATTCTGGGCGCAGGATGTTTTCAGTCGTGAGATTTACTGCATAGTCCTGGACCCGCTCCATTCCCTCAAAACAGGAAGTGATCAATAAGAGGACTCAGATGTCAGGGACTACAGGTTTTTTTCCTCTGATCAATGGAAGCGAATCGGAGCTGGGAAGAAAGGAGCAGATACTATTGAGAGATTACACTGACGTAATCCAAAGACTCTTTAAACCCACAAGACTCACATCGCTCACATTCTCAAGCCTCATCTAGATGTCTGATTTCCATCTGCTGTAAAATCAAAAGAGAATTATGTGTTCGTCAAAAAGTTTTTTTTATTTTTTTTATCACCATTATGTTATTCTGGCCTCATGTTATTACGCTCTTTACAAAGAAACATAAATCTTCCACGAAATGAAAGTGGATAGTGATTTATTCTGTCAAAAAGAAGACAAAGGCACCGAAACAAAGCTAGAGGAAAAAAAAACGTATAAGTTTGGAAGGACATGAGTGTGAATAAATGATGACAGAATGCTCATTTAATGTGAGCAGTTCCTTCTAGACTCATATCCGAGTGTGAGAACTGTGTGTGTGTGGCGGTGGTTTCCCTTGAGGCCTCGTCTGAACAGGTGAGAGGATTACCGCAGGCGTGAACATGTGTTTTCCATCAGAGAGCCTAGATCACTGCTGGACGAGGACGACACTCTGTAGATCATCTCTAAAGAGAGATAGATGACTGCTTGATCACAAAGCACACATTCACAGTCTAAAGAAAGTGCAGACACGTACTGAACTTAACAGATCATGAGTCAAATCATCTATGTAGGGAAGGATGGTCGGGTCTGACTAAAAAAAAAAATTATTAATGATATATGATGTATGGAAGTTGGAGCTCTGGCTGGGAGAATGATTATGTAGTCAAAACTAAGAAAGTAAGATTTGAGAGTCCATTTTGATGTGTAATATACTTTTCCACTGTACAGATATGTCACCTTTCTGTGAAAGGTGACATACCATCAGAGGAGTCAAGCCGCTAGATAATTGTATTATCTAAAGGGAACTGACTGTATTCAGACAAGTTTTGATGCCATTGTCGCCGTATGATGCCTAAGAAAGTAGTGTTTTTAAGCACAGCACTGCTTTGTGTGACCACTGTATTTCTGCTTTTCCAGTGCATTTTCATTCTGCCACTTTTGTTCAGACCAATTATTTATGTAAGGGATAATGCATGGATAACTATTTTAACACACAATGTGGAGGTTGCCAAAATTTGTTTAATGCACAGCTAGATGTACATTATCCTGCTTATAGCATTTTCATCTGCCAGCATTGACAAGTTAAAGCTGTTAATGGTGTTTCAAATCAGACAGAGATGAAATAGTGCGGGTAAAATAACTTTTGTTGTAATGGATGAATAATAGCGTTGATTTGAATGAATTATCGATTAATCAATTGAGAGAGAGAGAGAGATATGACAGTTGTGTGTGTGAATTATCTATGTCTGCTTGTCTCTCTACAAACAGTGGAGCTGTGAGTTTATTTACTTCGGAAACAGTGTTTTACCTCCTTGTTGCTGAGGAATATAATGTAGACATTCAGTATCTAAGGTATGTTATTAATAAAAGTTGCAAGGCAGCGCTCACAACAAGTTTCTGAGCTCCTGATTTTTTTAGTGGAACAGTGCTACAGTATATCTAGTCTGTATGTGTGTGTGTGTGTGTGTCAATTAATTATATATATTTTAATATAGAGGGCCCTATTTTAACGATCTAAACGCAAAGTGTAAAGTGCACACTGCAGGTGTACTCAGAGCATGTCCAAATCCACTTTTGCTATTTTAACAACGGAAAAACGGTTGGCGCACCCGGCGCATGGTATAGACGGGTTGTCCCTATTCTCTTAATGAGTAATGGGTGTTTTTTTGGGGCGTAACTTGCAATAAACCAATCAGAGTCTCATCTTCCATTCCTTTTAAGAGCCAGTTGCGCTCATGCCATGATTTGCTATTTACACGGTGGAATTTGGCAAGCGCAAAGACAGAACACCTCTCCAAGATGAAACGGAGCTGCTTGTGTGCGAGCAAATAGATAGCCTAATTCTGATACATGCGATAACTATCCATTATGACATGTAGGCATTTTTACACACACACATATATATATATATATATATATATATATATATATATATATATATATATATATATATATATATATATTTAATTAGCCTACAAAAAATTATTATGCATTGCAATTCTTTAATTTTTAATGTTTGGCTTGTTTGTGTGCTGCTGTGCATCCTTGTGTTTAATAAGCTGCGTGTACGCATGTTGTGGACCCGCCTATAATAACACACTCTTAAAATTTCAAAGAAAAAACATTGCGCCAGACTTTAGACCAGGTTTGAATTTGTCTATGATGCACTCTATTTTCAGCTCCTTAAAATAGCAATGCGCCTGAACACACCTCTTTTTTAGACCAGCACAAATGAACGCAAATGCATTTGCTAATTAAACGGCGTGGCGCTGGATGGAAAAATTAAAAACTAGCAAACACACTTGTGCTGTGCCTTGCGTCGCATTGCGCCGAGTGTATTATAGGGCCCAGAATTTCTCGTTTCCTGTTCTCAGGGACCCATGGTTACATGTGTAACCTGAGACCTTCCCTTTCGAAAGGGAACTCCACGCTGCATCCTCTAGAGGGTGATATGGGAACGTTATACCAACACATTCAACATAAAACACACTCACACATATATGAAAACTGTTGAAAAATAAAACAAACAAAGAAAAAGGCGTTCCCTAAGTTACGCCTCCATCAGATGACAGGTGTGTCAGAGCACCCGTCACAAGAGAGCGCCAGAATTCAAATAAACTATATTTTGCCTGTCTTTCCCTTTTTTTTTTGGTGGATCGTCTCATTCTGTTTGTGATACTGTACGCTGCAAAACCATGCCGTTTGTTTACTACCAAGATGCTTCTGAGCATGAGTTATTCCATAACAGACACAAACAATACTGTCCCTGAAGAACTGAAACATAAACAAATAAATTATTATCCATATTACAATGTTATTGCTGCGTTGGACTAAACGTGCTCCATGAGATGTCGTTCAGTGGACCCTTACCTTTCTAATTAAACCTGGATTCACAGCTGTGGATGTGTTTATGACTCGTTATTACGACGAATCTGGTATGTACTGCGTTTTCATTCTTCATGTTTTGATGTGTACTGCTTACACAAATGTAGCAAATACATTCTTTATAAGCTTTCCATTGAAAAACTGTGATATTTCGTTGATGCTTCAGGCTTAGATCTTTATAATAATGTATAGTTTGTCAAGATTAAATTTGTCACGTTTCATTTAATCTATTCATAAACATTGACACGTGCGAATTGAGGGGTGTTGAGGACGCCGGCGTCGGGGTGCAGGCTAACACGTTAAGAGTGGAGGCCTCAGCATAATGACTCTCTAAAGCAAAAAGGGGCCTAACAACACTCAGCGCTGAAGACAGCGAGGCTCACAAAAAGGAGCCTTCATACCAATAGTACTGTCTAAACTGAGCTCTGGGGAGCGGAGGCTCCAGCAGACTGACTCTACTAACAGAGAGGAAGTCAACAGGTGCACCCTGCTCACCATAACCCTCCATGCTGAGGGGAGTGTGTTAGTAGAGACGCACTGGTTGAGTAGGAACCGAAGATACCAGGGTCTAACCAACTCAGAGAAAGGGAATGAAGCTAATAAGCTTAACCCTTACCGTACAGGATTGCAGACAGTGTATGGAGTCTTGTGTGCACAATGACCACTTATGTGGATTTTAGAAAGTGTGCAGAGGTGTTAGTGTGCAGACTTACAACTTATGTGGATTTTAGAAAGTATGCAAAGTGTTTCGCGTGCACACTTACCACTATGTGGATTTCAAACCCGTATCACTGCCCATGCCGGAGCTCTGAAGAGCGAGGGTTTCATCAGGATGACTCTCTTAAACGACAGGAAGCCTGGCACTCAACCCTCTTAGAGAAGCTCTTAAGAGTGGAGGCCTCAGCATGAAGACTCTCTAGAATGAGAGGTGACCTGACTACACTCAGTGCTACAGACAGTTAGCGAGGCTCACAACAAAGGAGCCTACATACCAATAGTACTGTCTTAGCGGAGCTATGGAGAGCGGAGGCTTCATCAGAATGACTCTCTTAAAAGAGAGGAAACCTGCACTCAATCCTATTTGAGCCCTTAATAGTGGAGGCATCAGTATAATGACCCTCTAAGATGAGAGGAGACCTAATCACACACAGCATTAAGGGCAGTTAGTGAGGCTCAGAACATAAGAGCCTACACTCCTCTTACTGCCTAGGCAGAGCTCTTGGGAGCAGATGCCTCAGCAGAATGACTCTCTAAAACGAGAGGAAACCTACACGCTTGCCCTGGTAGGGGAGCTCTTAAGAATGGAGGTCTCAGCATAGCGACTCTCTAAAGCGAGAGGACCTGGCTACACTCTGCACCAGAGGCAGTTAGCGTGGCTTAAGGAAAGAGCCTACATACTCATATCACTGCCCATGACGGTGCTCTGGAGAGCAGAGGCTCCAGCAGAAAAACTCTCCTACCAGCGAGGAGGTCAACAGGAGCACCCTGCTCACCATAACCCTCCATGCTGAGGGGAGCGATGCTTCAAAGTGTGTTAGTAGAGACACACTGGTTGAGTGGAGCCCAAGGTACCTGGGTATAACCAACTCAGAGAAAGGGAACGAAGCTAATACGCTTACCCTTATCATACAGGATTCCAGACACTGACCACTCATGTGGATTTTAGAAAGTGTGCAAAACTGCTAGCATGCACACTTACCACTTTTGTGGATTTTAGAAAGTATGCAAAGTGTTCACGTGGAAACTTACCACTATGTGGATTTCAGGAAGTACACAGATGCTCAGCATGTGTACTTAATTTCCTAAGCATCAACTCTGGGGAGCGGAGGCTTTGGCAGCCAAAAGAAAGCCTACAAATCAGATCACTGTCCATGACGGAGCTCTAAAGAGAGAAGGCCTCGCCAGGATAACTCTCTTAAACGAGAGGAATCCTTGCACTCAACCCTATTGGAGAAACTCTTAAGAGTGGAGGCGTCAGCATGACGACTCCCTAAAACGAGAGGAGACCTGACTACACTCAGCGCTAAAGACATTTAGCGAGGCTCACAAAAAGAAGAGGAGCCTACCTACCAATAGTACTGTCCAAGCGGAGCTATGGAGAGCGGAGGCTTCATCAGAATGACTCTCTTAAATGAGAGGAAACCTACACACTCAATCCTAGTTTGAGCTCTTAAGAATGGAGGCCTCAGCATAACGACTCTTTAAATCAAGAGGTTGCCTGACAACACTAAGCGCTAAAGACAGTTAGCAAGGCTCACAAAAAGGTGATAATACCAATAATACTGTCTAAGCAGAGCTCTGGAGAGTGGAGGCTCCATCAGGATGACTCTCTAAAATTAAATTAAACCTAACAACGCTCAACCCTCGTAGGGGAGCTCCTAAGAGCCGAGGTCTCAGCATAATGACTCTCTAAAACGAAAGAAGACCTAGCCACATTCAGCGTCAAAGGCAGTTAGTACAATGCAGAAGAGCCTACACTCTCCTTACTGCCTAGGCGGAGCTCTGCGGATGCTTCAGCAGAATGACTCTCTAAAATGAGAGGAAGCCTAGCACTCAATCCAAGAGTGGAGGTCTCAGCATAAAGACTCTCTAAAGTGAGAGGAGACCCGACTACACTTAGCGCCAGAGGCAGATAGCGAGGCTCAAAGAAAGAGCCTAAAAACTCGTATCACTGCCCATGCCGGAGGTCTGAAGAGTGAAGGCTTCAACAGGATGACTCTCTTAAATGAGAGGAAGCCTGGCTCTCTCCTTACTGCATAATCGGAGCTCTGGGGAGCAGAGGCTTCAGCAGAATGACTCTCTAAAATGAGAGGAAGCCTAGCACTCGATCCTCTTAGAGAAGAGTGGAGGCCTCATCATGACAACTCTCGAGAGCGAGAGAAGGCCTGACAACACTCAGCACTAAAACAATTAGCGAGATTAGAGAGCGACATTAACTGACAAAAAAGTAGCCTACAAACCAATAGTGCTGGCTAAGCTGAGCTATGAGGAGCAGAGGCTTCAGGAGAATAACTCTTAGACAAGAGAAAGCCTAACAACACCCAACCTAGTTGAGGAGCTCTTAACAGTGGAGGTCTCAACATAACGATTTTCTAAAACGAGAGGATACCCGACTACTAAATGCTAGACACAATTATTGAGGCTCACAATAGAGCCTACATACTAATAGTTCTGTCTAAGCAGAGCTCTAGGAAGCTGAGAGGATGAGGAGGCTCAAACAAGAGCCTTACAACTAAAAAAAGTGCCTTTTTACACCATTCAGGAGCCTCCTTCGCCAAAAATGTAGAAAACCACATTATACACTGTTCCTATTCTGTAAAAAATGGACAAAAAGGAGTTCTGGAAGAAAACCATTCCTCAACAGATTCCTTCCATGCCCCGCCTACAATTCCCGTGATCAGCCTGCTTAACTGCCTCGGCAGCCGTGAGACCCGAAACTCGGGTGAGAGGAGCTAAATTCTCAAAGAAAATAAGGCATTCTCAATGCAATCACACACCGCAGCGTGGCTATCTCTCCCTACACACTCTGATCAAACACTTAATTCCCTCAAGAATCAGGCAAAAACAGAAACCGCCGCAAATGTATCGCATTAAACTTGTTCAACTCCCCTGAGAGGCGAACGCACTCGTGCAAACACTGGCAAAAAAGCTTGAGTACAGACCTCTGCTCCACAAATGCAACAATGAGCGCATCCTTCTCTCGTGAGTCAAACACATATGTGCTTCGTACACAAGGTCTCCTCAGACAAAAAAAAGAGGATGATGTGTTCTACAGGTGCCCTTTTATATCAGCAGTCGCTCATTTGCAAGTTTATTGTCGTTATTTCATTCATGCTCCAACACCGGTCATGCTGACAGCATTCCCTTAGTGCCCTCTATAGGATGCAGCGTGGAGTTCACTTTGAAAGGGAACAGTGATTAAACTGACTAGGAAGCCAGCCAATTAGAATCAAATATTCAGACAGATCATGGTATAAAATATACATAAACATTTGTTAGGCTGAAAAGTATATCATTTTATAAAACTTTTTTATTTTTGTGAAAATGTTTATTGTTTGGACTGCAAAGTTGTTTAAATTGTATTTATTTTTATTGTCATTTTACAGTTTAGGAAGGCATTGGTGGTGTTTCAAAGCAACATTGATACCTAAAACATTGTAGTCCTGTTCTAATAACAGACTTTTCCAATTTTGCAAGATTTAATAAATATTCAGAAGAAAAATTCCCCATTCCCAAAAATGTTTACATTTTGGGGCATGTCACTGGGGCGGTAGCTGTAATGGGACCATTTTGTACGTTTTTATCCCTAAAAGGTGCATATTAGCATCTTAGAGTTGTAAAATGTACCCTTAAGGTACTACTTTGAATCTTTTAGGGGTGAAGAGGTCCCTTTGATGTTAAGCTGTTGTACCCCTAAAGGTCCCATTTTTTGAGTGAATTCAGAAAGTTCATCAATCCACAGTGAACAACATCAAGTTGACCTCTGGCAGGATTGTAGTGCGTGTGTTTTCACCTTTGCTGGCACCATCTTTGGGAAGAGTGCCTGATTGGGTCCGGTCATGCTAGAGAAGCCATGACACAGGTGTTTTTGGGTTATATGTCAGCTCTGCGTTGTCCTCGCCATATCTCTCATCACCGTACGTGAAGAAAAATGCCACACACAAAAGAGCTGCCAAACGCAGGGCTCTTTGAAATAGTGCTGACACGGGGCCTGTTCAGATGGGGGTTGTCTGCAGCCATGAATGGTAGAGTTCACCGTGGCCTTAGGACACGGCTCTATGAATTTCCTAGCTAAAAGCGGGTCAGCCTAAGCTCCCTGAGGCACTGCCAACCATCCCAGCCATGTTGACACTTTCCCCTCGTCCAGATGACAGGCACCCAGAACAGGTGAAACTACCAAAAATAAGGGCCCCTGCCAGGTCCAGCTACCCTCAGCGAACCACTGACAGGAGTTAGGACAAGCCCTTTTGCAGGGGCTTTACTCAAGAGGGGATTGTTGTTTTGAGAGAGGAAAAGGAGCCCGTGGTCAGCTGGCCCTCACGCAGTTACGGGCCAGAGGGCTAATCCACACTCAGATGCTTTCCGCACTGGCCCTAAGCCCTCTCTCTCCCACACCGCCACCCTCTTTAAAGTAATGACATTCGAGATCCACTCGCTGTGAATCAAGGGGCAGACAACACCGTAGAACACACTGGCTTTCAGAAATACATTGCTCTTGTGTTTCATTGAAGATATTCCAATTTAAGCTGCTCATTCCTCTCACATATGTGGAATCATCCAAAAGATGCATTCAGTGCTCTTATTGCCTTAACATTAATATCAAATGACAAAATTCATAACTCATTTTACTTTTGCATTTAACTACAGCGAGAAACAGAAAAAAATGGCCCCCAATGTAGGGCTTTCCAATTGGGGTTGAATACTGGTGTGAAATGTATTACTTTTTTTAAATAACAATATGAAAACAAACATTAGTTTATCTTTTGGAATAACATGCATGAGTCTCCCACTATTAACTATGACTTTTGTCTCAGTGAACTCCTAATTTGCTGCTTATGAATAGCTAGTAAGGTTGTTGTTAAGTTTAGGTATGGGGTTTAAGGATTAATTGATCTAAATATGCTTATGTTGAATAAGAAATGTATATGTGCTTTATAAATACTAATAAACAGACAATATGCTAGTAATATGCAGGCTAGTTAGTGAGAATTGGTCCTTAAAATAAAGTGTTACCATAAGATCTGAAAGACCTCATTATACTCTGATACTCTCATTATACTCATTACAAATCGACAGATCCTCTGGTGTGGAATGTGACATGAGGAGCATGTGAAACCATTCAAAAGACACATTCAGTGCTCTTATTCTATAGTCCCTCTAATTTTTTTGTTTGTTTGTTTTTTGTTTAGTTTTTCCTGCTGAGCAAAACATTTCTTTTATGCGGACATTTCGGCTATTTGAGCAAAAACATTCTTTATACCGGAACTGTACAGCACAAACACAAAAGTGTGTAACTTTAAAGGTGACCCATTATCCAAAAATCACTTTTATAAGGTATTTGGACACTGTTGTGTGGCTGCAGTGGGGAAACAACCAGCCTATAATGGTATAATTTTTTTTTTTATAAAAAAAATGATGGAGAGCCAGAGCCTGCTTTGACCGACAAGCCATCATCCCATGGAGCGACAGAGCTGAGGATCGCCCCGGAGCCAGAAACCATGATATCAGTCCAGGTGTGTGAGCCGGCAACACTGCCTGCCACGAGGGAGAAAGCCACAGAAGATGTGAAGGCGGAGAGGAGCTCTGCCCCCTGCACCGTGGCTGAGGGTAAACTTAATGTGGTGCGGCAAAAGAGGCAAAATGAGGAGGAGGATCTCATAGATAGGGAGTCTGAACTTGAAATTGAACTGTCCCCTCTCCAATCTCCGTCGTCTCTGCTGGTCCCATCCAGCCCTCCTTCGTCTTTGGTTTCCTCGTCCAGCCCTTAGGGGGCTATCAATCCTCCAGTGCCTGCTCCTACAATGTGCCCTCCATTGCCCGCTCCTCGAAAATTGTCTGCCGTCGACCATCCGCCGGCCTAGGACTCCACTCCTCTGGCTCCACCTCCCTCCCGCAGGCTCTGTCAGGCTCCTCCTGCACTCGGCTCCACCTCCGACCTCGATCGCTGGTGCCATCTGCTCGGCCTTGGCCCTCCAGATCCTTGGTGTCACCCTGGTTCATCGGCTCTCTGTCTGCCTCCACCTGCTCTGCCACCGTTGGTCGGCCAATTGGAGTCATCGGCCCTTCCTCCACCATGGCTCCTCCCTCCGTTGGCTCCACCATGGTTTGCCATCATGACTGTAGCCTGGGTCCCGCCTGGCTCCTCCTGCTCCAGGTTCCTCCCTGGCTCCTCCCTCTGTGGTTTCTGTCTGCTGGCCCCCCATTGTTCCATGTTGGAGGGAGGAGAAGGGGGAGTAATGTCACGCCTCTGGACTCATTATGTTGCATTTTTATTCCTCATGTTTTCTGTGTGACCTATTTTCTGTCTCGTGTTAAATTTGTCATTATGTTCAGGTGTGTATTGTCAATTACCCTCTTTAATGTTCCCCTTATAAGTTGCAATCTGTTTGGTTGTCCGGTCTTATCAATGTGTACATGTGTTTCTGCTTTCAATTCATGGATTATCACTATGTGGATTATTAAAGACATTGTATCATCCTCTGCCTCATTTACGTGCTTCTCTCCCACACCACACCGTGACAGAGTTTCATTCTCTTTTTATGAAATCTGTAAACCGCATTCACTGGCTCTAACTCTACAGCGACACCTACTCTGTAGTGGTTTGCTCGAGCATTGCAGTTATTTAGCATTTACTAGAAATTGGTCACTTGGCTTTCTCAACTAAGTTTTCATTTTTCTTGTGCGCGGCGTATTATTTCTTAAGCGCATTCGCGATGTAAGAAGTGCATGGTCGCACACATGCCCAGCTTAGAGGAAATACTGCTCTAATTGTCTTAGGGGTCAATTTGAAATAGCATTTGTAACTTGTTTTACTTCTACATTCAAGTACAGTGAGAATCAGAAAAACGGGCACCCAACATAGAGCTTTTAAATTTGGTTTGAATACTGGTGCAAAAGTTAATACTTTTTAAATTTGTTTTCAAATTGAATAACATCCACTAATGATATATATTTATGCATTTAGCAGACGCTTTTATCCAAAGTGAATTACATTGCATTCAGGCTAACAATTTTCTCCTAACATGTGTTCCCTGGGATTCGAGCCCCCAACTTTGCGCTTGCTAACGCAATGCTCTACCACTTGAGCATGAATGAATGAATAAATGAATGAATTATCTAGTAGCATCTAATTTGACTGTATAGCTGTAAGTTCACAATACATGTTGTACTGATCAAACCAGTGAGATCTAAAAACCTCATATCACACCCCGATCCATTACAAATCGGCCTTCTTCTTTTATCTCTTTCCCTCACCCTTACCCTCTTGCCTCGGGTGTAACAGGAAACCAAGTAACAGAGTGCCAAGGTTTAATTCCTGGCAGCATCTGTTTAATTATGCCAGTTACTGTTCTAATTAAAACAGGCACCTATGTACCTCTGAATCTTTACACCGGCTTTGTGATGGCTGACGGTAGCATGTGACATGGATTGTTTCTGCCTGGTCGACGAGATCTTTAGAGAAACCTGACGAATGGAAAATGCAGTCAAATGTGACAATAAAAAAATAAAAAATAGAAAGGAACACAGCTTAAACCAGCCTGGTGGTTTTATCTGACCTAGTTTGATGTTTTAGAATGGTTTGGGGAAACTATCTAAACCAGCTGAGACTAGTTTCAGCATGGATATTTTTCATGCTCATGAGAAAAACTAGACCACAGTGTTATATTTAATCTATTTAATGTTAGTAGCATTAGCATTATATTTCAGATTAGTTAGCATGACAATTTCAATGACAAGACAAAGAATGAGAATATGCCTTTGTTTAGGACTAAAGTTATGTCCTTTAGGTATTTTGTAATAATAAGCTTGTTAAGTCAAACCATTTGGGCCAGATTTAAATTATTTTACGGTCCGTTTGCTCAGTCCAATCTTTAGCATAATTCAAAATCATTTTTTCTCTCTCCCCACCGTCTGTGACTATCAATAAAAATATTAAAATTGTAGTTAGGAGAAATGAGGTTTTACTGCGACTTAACAACCATCAAATGATCTCCCGGAGTTTGCGAGGAAGAGTAGGACCATGGAGACCAGCGGGTAATTAGGTTAGTGGGTTGTCAGTGTCAGGAAATTGAAAGACAATCCTAATCAGATTTCTGTTTCTAGGGAATCAAATAATTTGTATAAGAAGAAGAAATCTCCTGATTTGACTTCTAAAAAGATAATGCAGTTTGTTGTCGCTGCTCTTTGTTGCACTTTCTGTGTCATATTTGATGAAATAGACATTGCAATTCAGATCAAATGCAATTAGCAGCTGTACATTTCTGGGAAAAGTTTAAAATGCAAAGTGTATACAGTCGAATGAACGTTTGTAAGGCTGCGGTCATTGCATCTGAGTAACGCTGATGCAACAGTGTCCAGCTCTTACGCTGCTGCTCTCATTTGTCGGCTGATTATGTGTGCTTTCCTCCACTCAGTGTTTTTCTCTTCTCTTCTCCTCTGTCCTGCTTGTGTTTTTTTTGGGGATTTACTATAGCATGTGATGACATACTAGAGTTTTATACAGCACAGACCAAAAGTTTGGACACACCTTCTCATTGAAAGAGTTTTCTTTATTTTCATGACTATGAAAATTGTAGAGTCGCACTGAAGGCATCAAGGGCTATTTGACCAAGAAGGAGAGTGATGGGGTGCTGCGCCAGATGACCTGGCCTCCACAGTCACCGGACCTGAACCCAATCGAGATGGTTTAGGGGTGAGCTGGACTGCAGACTGAAGGCAAAAGGGCCAACAAGTGCTAAGCATCTCTCGGGGAACTCCTTCAAGACTGTTGGAAGACCATTTCAGGTGACTACCTCTTGAAGCTCATCAAGAGAATGCCAAGAGTGTGCAAAGCAGTAATCAAAGCAAAAGGTGGCTACTTTGAAGAACCTACAATATGACATATTTTCAGTTGTTTCACACTTTTTTGTTATGTATATAATTCCACATGTGTTAATTCATAGTTTTGATGCCTTCAGTGTGAATCTACAATTTTCATAGTCATGAAAATAAAGAAAACTCTTTGAATGAGAAGGTGCGTCCAAACTTTTGGTCTGTACTGTATATATTTATTATTTCACTATAGTTTTAGTATAGTAATAGAGTTTTAGTATAGTATATAGTTTGATATATTTTAGACAATCTATATACACACAAAAAAAAATTCTCAGAAATTACTAGTGAATTTCACAAATAATTACAAAGAAAGAGCAAGTAACACTTTGAATTAAATGTAAGATTTTGAAGTAGAAACATTTAAATTAGTTTTTTTTGTGTGTGTGTGTTAATTTAGAACTTTTCTTTTTCAGTGTAGCAACCTTGATGTCAACTCCATCAGACAAATATAAATATACCGTTTTAGATTTTAAATAACTTCCCTATTTGTAGCAGCACAAAGACACAACAACTGCTTCATTTAATGTGATGTGCAACATGTGATTATTTTGCCAACAAGATTTTCTGTCTGACTCTAATATAAATGTAATGGATGGAGGTGAAAATGCAACTTTGCGAGAAAATAAAAACACAAATGCTTAATATACTAACCCAAAATAATTATGTTAATTCACAAACCTTTGGTCTTTGCCATCGCCGTTTCAGTTGTTATTTTTTCCAGTTCTCCAGATCAGTCCAGATTTCTGATTTAGAGCTTGATTTTAGGCTTGTGTGTACAGTATAACCCTCATCTGTCAGATATAGATTCAGATGCAGTCATTTTCTCATATTTAAACTGATGTGAATGAATAAACAAACAGCTCAAGTATTACAGGTTTAAGAGTGGTGAGTAATGTACACATGTAAAAGCATTCTTATCAAATAATTGGATAATAAATAAGATGTTATGTGGCATTTTTAGCGTGTGTGTTAGAAGCATGCAAAACTTCAATAATGTTTGTGTGATTTAAGTACGACTGCTCAACAGCTGTTATTTTACGGTGGAAAGTGGCCAGTTTTGCAGCTGATGGCGTATATGAGTGTTGTGCGGTTGGCGTTCTCGGCGGTGCTGCTGATAAGATTAATAATGAGAAGGTCCGTCTGTGAGTTCATTGACCCTGTGTTAAATATTCATCTGTTTAGATGTGCGGCAGGTGTGTAGTGTCACATATGGAGGCCTGACACCTCGGTCACACGCTGAGAGCGCAGCACTCGTCCCGCTGAAACCTCGCTTGCGTCTGTCTGCCTCTCAGGCTTGTATGTTGTTGTTTTGCTGAATCTGTCAGCTCTTTCCTTGGTTTAAATTTCTCTTAAAGGAGAAATGATTTATTTACGCTCTGATACTGTTACTATAGAGGCTTGTTTGTGTGTGTCTGTGTGTGTCTCAGAAAAGAAAAAAGAAAAGAAAATAAAAAAAAAACCTACAAAGAAAATACTGGGCCAATTGCAAATTAATATTAAAATATCACATATTTTACACAGATTCCCTCTTATTTCACATGAAAACAATGTACTTGTTAATGTGTGTTTAATCCCTTTTAGTGTTATTTTAGCATCATTATAGTGATAATCATACTGATACTGTTATACTTTTTATTAATATTATTAAACTTTTTATTTATTTTTTTTATTTTGTTTTCATTTTAATTTTAGTCAATATTGTAGTCATTTTTTATGTCATTTTATTTATCTATTTTTATTACATTTTATTTCATATACATGTATTTCAGTTTTAATTATTTTAGTGCATCAAAAACTAAATGAAAATGAGAAATGCTGCCTGGGCAACTAGCTGAATTAAAATAAGTTTACCTTTTTAATAAATGTATTATTTAATTACAGTTAAAGTTAATTTTATATCAAATTATATGAGTTTTTGATTAACACATACAGTACTTTCAGTAAAATAATAATAATAATGATAATTGTTTAGTAAGTCCTGATAGAAAATTGTAAACAATACAGTAACAATTAATTTGACTATTTTATTTAATGTAACAATGCTTTCAAATCTTTTTTTTTATTTATTTTTTTTATTACAATTGTGACCATGTCTCTTACAAGCAAGATGTAGAACAATCATATTACAATAACACTGTATATCAATAATAGAGTCTTATATTATTAATTATTAACTATTAATTATTAATTATATTATTAACATTATATCAAGTACCAAATGCTGTATTTGCGTCTGTTTCATGATACAGAACTTTGACACAGATGTAAACTTTGAAATCCTCTTTCAACGCCTTTGGTAGTTTGATTTCTCATGTCACTCATGTGAATATTTTGTCAAAAAAAGTTTATGCTCTTTAGACTCAAAACAACATTTTGTTCACAGATGTGATTAAACGTGTATTGATTTTAAAGTGTATTTCTGTGTGTGATATATCGTTTGTGTTCGATCAGGTGTTCGGCTAGATCGCGTACGAGGAGGCCGACAGAAATACAAGAGGAGAATGGATGCAGAAAACACAGCCTACCTGGGGCTCACACTGCCACCGCCAGCCAAAAAACCCTGTGAGGACTCACACACACACACGCACACACACACACACACACACACACTCACTCACACACACACACACACACACACACACACACACACACACACACACACACACACACACACACACACACACATACATAAACACACACACACACACACACACATACATAAACACATACATAAACACACACACACACACACACACATACATAAACACATACATAAACACACACACACACACACACACATACACACATACATAAACACATACATAAACACACACACACACACACACATACATAAACACATACATAAACACACACACACACACACACACATACACACATACATAAACACATACATAAACACACACACACATACATAAACACACACACACACACATACATAAACACATACATAAACACACACACACACACACACATACACACATACATAAACACATACATAAACACACACACACACACACACACACACACATACATACACACACACACACCCACCCGCAAACACACACATACACACTTACACATACACACACTTACACATACACACACTTACACATACACACTCTTACACATAAACACACACACACACACACACACACACACATACATACACACACACACACCCACCCGCAAACACACACATACACACTTACACATACACACACTTACACATACACACTCTTACACATAAACACACACACACACACACACACACTTACACTTACACATACACACACACATATTTATTTTAGTTATTAATGAAGAAATAATTAAATAAACCATAAATAACCTTGTTTTATAAACATGCATAAACACAAACATATATATTATCCTTTAAATGTTTTATTCTTTTTTTACCAAAAGTTTTACAGTAACTGCTCTATTGAATGTCACACTTGTGAATGTAAATATGTAAATACAACCTATTTGAAAGACATTCAACCATTCAGTAACATTCAGCATGGTTTGTTACTGTAATGTTTATCAGTATGCACAAACAGTAGCATAACAAAATATATAAATTCTCATCAGTATTCCAATAGTAAATAATAATTTGAAAGTTCTGATATATTGTAATGTATTATAATGATTTATTAATGAGTATGAACATGATCACACAATGGTAGAAAATGTATGTTATGGATAGTTTGTGAATATTTCTGCAGTGAAGCTGAAACAAATAGTTCAAGTTTTATTGTTTATCACATGTCCAGTGTAAATGCTGGTCCAGGTGATTTCACATCATCATGACTCTATTTGTGCCTCCTCCTCATCCTCAGTGACGAAGATCGTTTCCCATCTGCTGGTAGCGGAGCCAGAGAAGATCTACGCCATGCCAGACCCCACCATGCCTGAGAGTGACATCAAAGCGCTGACCACGCTGTGTGACCTGGCCGACCGAGAGCTGGTGGTCATCATCGGCTGGGCCAAACACATCCCAGGTCAGTGGAGGCGCTCTGGACACCAGCACACGCCCGACTCATTGTGCAAATCTATATTTACCACCTGCAGAGCTCAGATTATTATTTATTAACAAATAAAAATGCCATGGAGAATTGCCTAGAGACCTGTGCCTACAATATGTGTGAAAGCATTTAGCTGTGTGGCAGTTAAAGGAAGAGTTGTGTACACACAGTGCAGCCTATCTGTGTTGTGTTTTAGGGAAGATGGTGATCATTAGCTGGTTGAAGTGCTATCTAGTAAGGAGATTAGGAGGATGTTAACCCCCTTAATCACACACACACACACACACACACACACACACACAGTGCTGCGTCAGCACTGAAAGCCTTTCAGCAAGGAGCTTACAGTGACTGGATCACTACCCAAAAACACAGTCTCCTCAAACTGCTCCTCAACACACACACACACACACACACACACACACAGCTATCTGTGTGGGAATTGACATAGACTTCTATTTTTTTTATACAGATCTAAAAATATTTTCTATCCACTAAAACTACCCCTCACAGTAAACTTCTATTATTTTTACATTTGTCAGACAATAATCATTAAGCATTTTGTCTGACAACAGGCTGAACACACGATATGTCAAATATTTCTGGTTATTGTGGTCCCCACAATAGAGGATAAACTTGCAAACACACACACACACACCTTAAATTCTCTCTTTACTTTTTTTGCCTAATCAGTGCTGTGTACCTTCAAAATCTTTGTTTTGTTTAGCTTTCTGTTTATTATATATATATTTAATTCAGCTTTTCAATAAATGTATTTGCTGTCATTACATTTTCAGTATAAATATATCAGATGTTAAATTATCCCATATTGTTCAGTAGTATTTTTCCGTTTACATAATAGGACTAGGTGTTATAATTCCAATATTCAGTGTATTAAACAGAACAAGCACATATTGCACATTTACAACAGACATTAGTCTTTGCCTGTGCCAGTCAGTGATGGAGAAATATGATTCATCTGCTCTTTAATTGGGCCTTTAATTATAGTATCTGTACTAAACAGCATTAAATTGTTAGTTTTCAAGCCTGTGACAGTGCTCAAGAAGGCAGGTTATGACAGAGCGTTTGCTGAGATTCTTTACTTCACTGACCACACTCAAATCAAAACTGACCCTCTTCATTTATTTATTAAGACTACGTGATATTTTTTAATAAAAAAAGTCAAGACACAGTTCACAGCTCATAAGGTGAACTAATTCTTTTTTTTTCAATACATTCATATGTAAGCAAATACACTTCTACACTTACATTTACATGTATGTACATACCTATACAGGTATGTGCCCATGCATATATGCACAGATTTCATATGTTTTGTAAATATTAAGAAAGAAAAAGGAAAAGAAAGAAAAACTATGTACATATAGGGAGTAAACTTTCTTTACATAGGAATTTTGATTAAAAAAATTATATCAGGTCTATGAGATGCTGCATATTTGATAAATTTTCCCAGTGTAACACAAATTGTTCCATTTTGTGATCTACAAATGCTGTTATTTTCTCCATTTTATAAATATCCATTGTAATATCAATTCATGCATCAAGGTGATCTAATTCTAAGTGAAGGAGGCAGACATGTAGGATGGGGTTTGTTTTTATCCATCAAGTGTCTTTCAGATGAGGTTTTCACTAATATTATTAATGTACACGCGTTACACACTGGTTTTCTGTACTCACGGGTCCCTGTTCGCACCTGTCCAAAGTACAATCATATTTATATGTCACAGTGAAGCCTTTTATAGTGCACGTTAGGACACAGCGCTTAGACTCCCATCTCATCTGTCAGTCAACGGCCATAAACAGCCTCCTGGTATGGTCAGGCCATATCGAATCAGCCGTTGATTAATTGTTAATTAATCCCTCCGCTGAATGTCTGGGCTCCGGTTGGCACGGCAGAGAGAGGAGGTCTCTGTAAATAGTTTGAGTGGCATCTCATTAAAGCTGATGTGTGGAACATGTTGACAGACGACTTTTTTGCTGCTAAGGTGCTAAAGACCTTTGACATACATACACTAGCTTCTTGTTCTTGGGTGGGTCGCATTTCACTCTGTCTGGAGTTCCCTTATGCTCATACTAACGCCGCTTCACAGTAAAAACCACACGATCGCAGTTCTGATGAGGCCTTGTGGAAGCTTGAGAATGGACAAAGCTGCCATGCGTAATGTGACGGCTTACCTTTCATTGGAACTGCAGAACTAGTGTCTGATGATTTGGACGTGTTCTGGACAACAGAAGCTGTCATATGTGGTTTGGAATAAGGCTTTACATTCCGTTACCAGTCAGACACCGTAGCCCTGTCAGATTAGACAGCTGGTGATCACCTGCCTCCAGACCCCTGACTCCTAGGGCCGGATTTTTCCAGCATGGAATTCTGCGGTGAGGATGTGTAGAATTGTTTCCCAACCTGAAGCGTCCGCTGTGGGAAGTCACATGGCAGGATAGCTGTCTTGCTTTCAAAAGATGTCATTCTGATTGAAGAGGAGCGTACTGAGTTGACACATAATGGCTCTGTTCCAAAACCCAGTGAGCTCCCTACATAGGCAGCATTTGAAGGCCTTTAGGTTGAAAACGTTCCCCATGCAGATGTTGCAGTGGGTTCAATTAGTCATGCAATTTACCCACGTTCGACAGAGATTTGCTTGGTCTGGAAGCATTTTCTATGTGAGCCGTGCTTCATACATCACTACACTATTGACAAGAGAAGATTGACCTTTTTTGTCCCCCGTGAAATTTACCTGAAATTTCACTAATGTGCCACCACCAAACCGTCTTTTTATATATTTTTCACTTAAGTCCATTTTTGAATCAGAATAAATTCATGGGCACCTTCATTAGACTGGCATTGATGATTTACAAAGCTTATGCAGTTGAATCACAAGCATCAAGCCTAAATTTAACAGGCATCACATCACTCCTCATGACAGCGGATAATTCCCCTCGCTCATAGAGTGGTTCCACTTGTATCCGCCCATCTCTTGGGTTTGCTGTTTTCTCATTGTCATTAAACGGTGAAATCTCCTTACTGTGTTGCCGGGGCTGATCCAACTCGAGCTGTGTAATCTCCTTGTAATGGAGTGTGAATACTGCCGGCCGATAAATCAGCACCTCATCAGCAGCCTTTATTAAATATAGACACCGACCGACAGACCTTAGTATATTCAATTTAACCAATGACGGGCTCCAGCACCAGTGATCATGATGGATGGGGCAATCAAAGCCCAGATCTGACCCCGTCCTCACCCATGTGTGAGATGGGAGAGGTGAGTGAGGGGCATCTGCCACAGAGGACAAGAGCTACTTAGTTGACTAGTAGGAAAGTAGTTTGTTTCGGGAGTTCAACCCTTTAACTGTCACTGTTTGTGACCCATCCAAAAAAAATTATAATGTTGACAAAATACATTGGAAAGGTCTGAGTCTCATGATTCCATATTTGGTGATTATTTTGTGATTGACGTAATATTGACAGAGAAATTTAGACATTTTTGACAGAAAAATGCATCCAAAAATGCAATGGAGATTGGGTGTCACCTGGTGGCTGTTTGTGGTATATTTTTTCCTAAATAGAATTTCACATGAACCTCAGTTTTTTTACATCAACTTCAAATTTGGAACATAAATAATTTAGACATAAGACTTTAATTGTCTAGCATTTTAGAGTAACATTTTGTTATTTTATATAACAAAAATAGTACATAACATTTTCGTTACAGTAAATGTAAACTTCTATAACTTTTAGATACTTTAATATTTTGAAATGATTGCACTTTTGTAATAATTTGCTGATTGTCTTCTTAAAAAACAAAGAGTGCAAACTTTGGTCTGCATTTAAAAGAGTTCATAAATTATAACAATTTAGGTTCAGATGTATGTGTTCAAAAATGGGGGTGACAGTTAAAGGGTTAAAACAGCTTGCCAAAGTTACTTTTTGTAACAGCTTGCTTAGGTTAGTAAACACCTTTGAACTACCATTGGTCTAAAGTGATTACAAGCGCAATTGAAAAACAAACTGGTGTGACATAATTTCTCTCAAAATCAGACCAAACCGAAGTTCACGTCCAGTTTGTTTCAAGAGTTTAAAACAGCTTGCCAAAGCAACATTTCTAGAAAAGTTCACCCAGGCTGATAAACACCTTTTCAACTACCATTGGTCCATGGTAATTACAACCGAATCGAAGATTGAACTAGTGTGACCTCATTTCAAACAAAATCAGGCCAGTCCGATGTTTGTGAAACAACTTGATCAAACTCTACATTTCCGTAAAAGCTAAATTTCTATCTACCATTGGTCTGTGATGCCAGTATTTCAAATTCCCTTTCAACCCTAAGCAAGGAATGAATAAAAACTTTGCCCTAAGTATATAGGGGCCTTAACTGAACTTTAATCTTTGATGTCCTGTCCAAGTGTTGTGTAGTTTACTGAAAATTTCACTTCAGAAATGTGACTTTCACTCTCACATGAATTCCTTTCTGTTAATTTGTCCGTTACAGGTTACTATTCAAAGCTAAAGACACACAGAAGACATGGCAAGTCAATCCCTTGAGGAAGCTGTTTTGCAGGGTCAGGTCCGTCAATACTGCACGGCTACTCATTAACCACAGAATCTGTTTAGCAGTGGAAATAAATGATGTGTAATTACATGAATGATTAAACCTCGTTTCTGGCCTGTCATCAGGCTGAGCGGCTCATGTCTGGCCCAGCGGTGTCTCTGGGGACGAGTACGCAGTGGTGCGGGCCGGTCAGGAGGTCAGGGAAAGCAGATTAAGAAAAGGGTATTACTGTATTTAACAGAACCAAACGTCATCATGCTTCACTGACCGAATGATCTCTAGCCCTACACTGGGTTCTGATGGGACACTTATCGTTAATAAAGTACAGATAGATCTTCAACATGAAATGGGACTCAGAAGCCATTATGCTTCCATAATGGACAACACAGGCTCATTAGAAAAACGTGCCTCTCCCAATTACTTTTATTCCTTTTCAAGCAAATTATGATTACAGGGACAAATTATTCATTATTAAAGACTTAATTTTGCACGATTCCTTGCACAGTCAATAATTTTGATGTTTTCACCTCATAACCAGCTCCACATATATATATATATATATATATATATATATATATATATATATATATATATATATATATATATATATATATATATATATATATATATACAGATAGATAGATAGATAGATAGATAGATAGATAGTCTTTTTAATGTTATATTTTGTAAAATTGACATTATTGCCCCTGAGATACATGTATGGCTTTTCATTTGAAGTAAACTTGCTTGTTAACTCAACTGGTACAGCATTGTGATGCACGTCACAATACCTGTCACAATAAATTAGTGGAAAGACTTGTAGAAGCCCAGCTAAAAGGAAACACTCTCAGCACTTTGGCTAATGTTCTGCCAAGGTTCTCTCAAAGTTATGAATAAAGTTCTTCCAGGAGCATTAATAGAACATTTGTTGACAGCAGATTAAAAAAAAAAAAAAATCTATTGGTTATGCCATTTTATTGTTCTGCAAACATTACGGAAACCTCACTTTTGAATGTTCTCTGAACTTTCTATAAAAAGTAATTACATTTAAAAAAATGCCCAACTAAAATGTTTCAGAAAAAAAACATTTCATGGACACTATATAAATAACGCTGTTGTGCGAACATTATGAGAACACTATTAAATACATAAAAATAAAAAAGGACATTTTAAATTTGCAGAAAGCATATGGAAATAATGTTTTCATAACTCAATTGGAACTTCGGCAAAATATTCTTAGAACATAAGAAAAGGCATGGTTGCTCACAGGTGGGCTGAAAAGTAAAAGAATGTGACACGGAAATAAAGGAATTCAGAGTTTTACATTTTGAAAGAAGATTATGAAATGTGACGGGAGGAGCAAAAGACAGACAAAGTGAGCGTGGCGTCAGGCCTCGAAGAGGCTTTTATCAACAGAAAATCAAATAACACGGGATAAAAGAGGCCAAAGGGAAAGAGTGTCCAAAATAAACAGGGAATCTGGTGTCCTCGTCGTGCTGTGGGGTTTGTGTAGGTCGGGCAGTGTTCATGGAGGAAGGGTCCCTCTTCGGTCCGGGGCGCAAGGGGCGGCGGCGGCTTCCTCTAGCAGCCGCATCACTCTCGTTGGCCGCGGCGCTGGCAGGGGATGGACGGCCCGGCATCCTGGCCTGACGGCAGTGTAAACAGGTGCGGTTCCCATCCGGATCGCGCGTCCGGCAGCTCATGTCTCTGGTGGCGCGGGAGTTCCTCAACGCACCCTTCCTGGACCCACGAGGACACCAGTGTGCATGCACGGGGAAGACACCGGTCTCCTGAGGAGAGGCGCTTTGGGCTTTTAAACAGCGGTGGTGATGAGGCTCCATTTCCTTCAGGTGTGCCCCATCACACGCCGCCAGCCCTGACTCGTCCAGCGCCCCTCCTCTCACACACCCACTCCAGTTGGGAGCCTGGTGAAGGGCGGCGATTTAGGACGGGGTGCCGGTGACAATCAGGGAGGAGGCAGCTGACTCGTCACATTCCCCCTCCCAAGCGACATCCCCGTCATCAGGGCACCGCCCACACGGGAGTGCTACCATCCTCAACCAGGCTCCAAACGGTCGGAGTGGGCGGGGATTCCTCTCCGGGCAGTCCTCCCTCTCGCAGCGCACCGGAACAGGGACAGAGAAACCGGGTTTTAGTGACAGCCTCAACCAACCACAGGGTAAAATGACAATAACAGAGAAATCACTTACCCCTTTTGTGGCTGGGAGGCTGTCCCCGGTTTTCCTCCTTCCCAGTCCGGGTCCTCACGAACGTTTGGAAGCGAGAGGGAGTGACGTCACCAGATGTTTCCCAACTGCGCTGTCTAGGCTCCGCCTTGCCCGCATTCTCCACCACTGTGGCGGGAGGAGCACAAGACAGACACAGTGGGTGTGGCGTCAGGCCTCGGAGAGGCTTTTATTTACAGAAAATTAGATAAAACAGGCGATAAAGGTGGCCAAAGGGGAAGAGTGTCCAAAATAAACAGGGAATCTGGTGTCCTCGTCGTGCTGCGGGGTTTGTGTAGGTCGGGCAGTGTTCATGGAGGAAGGGTCCAGGTAAGGGGCGGAGTCCGGCGGCCGCACCCACTCCCCTCTTCGGTCCGGGGCTTCCTCTAGCAGCCGCATCACTCTCGTTGGCCGCGGCGCTGGCAGGGGATGGACAGCCCGGCATCATGGCCCGACGGCCGTGTAAATGGGTGCGGTTCCCATCCGGATCGCGGGTCCGGCAGCTCACGTCTCTAGTGGCGCGGGAGTTCCTCAACGCACCCTTATGGACCCATGAGGACACCAGTGTGCATGCACGGGGTGCTGGTGACAATCAGGGAGGAGGCAGCTGACTTGTCACAGAAGACAGATATTTTATATTTAGAATAACGTCGCTGATTAATCATTCACATTGAAACTATGAATTATGAAATCTGATTTAATTTTAACTTCAAGGTTATTGTATGTTTTTTTTTTATTCTGAATGAGCAGATATGTGAAATTTCTGATATGTCGAATTTTAGACAGTTTTTACTTAATAAGACTGTAGGAGTGTTGCTCTGGCTGATATGATCAGGAATGACATAAACACTTTTATTTGCTTTTATTTGATTGTGCTCTCTGTCGTGGTTGGCTGAGATGAGGTGAGACAGATGCTGAAATTATTTATGGAGCAGCGTAATTTATGAGCAGACATGTATTGATTGGGTCCCAGCTGATGATGTCATGCCGAATGTAGAGGAATCACACAAAAACACATTTGTTTTAATCACGATGGAGACTTAACTGCTTTTATAGTGAGTAAGGGGTCATTTCTATACTCTGACCCACACAAACATCTTCATTAACACATCATTTATTTATTAAGCCAATTTCTATACATGTTTTTAAAGAGCACTTATATACAGCACTTATTAAATTACAACAACATTTTTTTTATTCCTATCTGTATTCTGAATGGGTTTACTGAGGGCTTTGCTCACATATCATTCACACTGATTTATATTTAACATTATATTCCTAAAAACTGAAAATGAAAGTGAAAATGTAGTTATTTCTGTCCGTTGTCAGTATTTTCAGATTTATAGTCATAGTTTTATCAGTGAAAAAAAGAGAAATCCAAAATCCCCTCTGGAAAAACCTTTAATGTGTCAACAAATTAAAACTAGAATTTTACTGTAAACCTGGCTTTATCCAGTCTTCAGATTTCCGTTCTGGAAATGCAATGCAAATTATGTAATTTCTTATTAAATTATTTGCAAATGTAAACATAACATTTCAGAAATGATCTAATATATAACAGTTGTCTTAATGTACTGATTAATAAGCTGGGGAAGTATGGTGATACTGTATTAAACTTTTATTCTATTCACCTTTGATTTCTTGCCCTAATTAAAACAAACAAGACTTTGTTTATTAGCCAGTGGGTCGTGACTTCATCATATGACTTGTAAATGTTATTCCCTGAGAATAAGGTGCTCTAATCACCTTAAATTTGCAGATGGACTCCTTATCCACCAAATATCCTTTGGCACGGCATGATATGTGCATAATGCAAATGTCTTAAGAATGATTTACTGTTATTTTCAGTGTCGTGTAGAGTTTCATTGGGGACAGGATGTTGATTGACAGTGAAACTCACACAAACTCCAACCACAAACCATCAGGACGAGGAGGAGGAGGAGACTAGAGCCATAAACTGACAGGAACACATTTTCAAATATAAGCTTGCGAATGCAGGTAGATTAAAACGTGTCAGTTTTTATGGCTATTTTGTTAATAAAAGGCTGCCGGAGTCATAAAAGGCCTTTTTGCAAAGGTTTCGGCTTTTGTCTATTTTCAGAATTGCTGGCTTTGATTTGATTTGATTTAGCGAGCGTGAAATATATCACGGGGAGATGGCCGAGCTTGTCTTTGTTATAGAAGATGTGTCCAGCAGTGAATTTTATTGGGCTGCATAAAATCAAGCTAAAACCTGATTACATTTTTTTTTACTAGTGCTTAAGTTAGATCACAATGACAGCTGCTTTTGCATCGAGAGTAAAAAGCTAGATTTCAGAAACATTTCAACACGGGTAAATGGAAATGAGTCAAAGCAGGTTTTTATAAAGTAAATCCCATTTGAAGAGAAGTCCGCGCTCAGCTTCATAAACTGTTGTGTTTTCAACATTGACTGAGACACCCACAATGCAAACCTCAATAACAGCAAAATGACACTAAAAGACACTAATGTTCAATAAAGTGTTTTACATTTGGGGTTGAAAATACAATCAATATTAATAATCAGTAGCATTATTGATTTAACTGTACTAAACTATTGAATGAGAGCAAAAGTTTAACTGAATAACTTTGCAAGTTATCACCACTGTTATAAACCTGATTTAATCCTAACACAGAATTAAACTGAGCTCAATAATGACACTGTTGTCTTCTGTAGAGCTGCTGTTTAATTGATGAACTTTATAACATGAACTATTAAAATCCTGTTTATTAATGTGAAGCTGCTTTGAGAAGAAGCTATATTGTATAAAACCCGATATAAATAAATTATCAGAATAAACAATTCTACCTCCAAGTATTATTAGCCTAACCGTAAGCATTTTCTTTTTCAAGCAATATAGCAACTTTTCAGGTTTCTTATAAAATATGCATCATAAATGTGTGTTAATCAGCATTTTATTGTTAAATGCAACTCATCAGAATTTATGATCATAATGATCTGTTTATAATATCTACACTGAAAACATTTTTTAAAACAATTTTCACTCAGAAATTGCTAGCAAATTTTACAAATAACAATATCAAAGCAAACCAATTAATTAAACATGACATATTTAAGTAATAATAATAATAATAATAGTGTTTTCTTTTAAAACGTGCTTCAATAATCTTTTTTGTTTACTTTAATATATATATATATATATTACACTCTTACACTATGACTTCATTCTGGTTTAAAACAATAATTTCTCCATGACTAAAATAAAGTCCCATCTTTTCTTCTTATTTAATATCGTGTGTAACTCAAAACTATGTCACGCTGTGGACGTAACATGAGTTGTGTACAGTGTTTCCTGGCTGTCCATTTGTTTTGTCAAAGACACTCGTGGCCTTCCAGGAAAAGGTGGCCGTGATCGACGTGTGGCATTCATGCACCAATCAATGCACTTTGCATATGAATCTGCTCACATTAGCCCAGTCCTGAGCCCGGATCACTGACGTCTTTCACATTTAGTGTAGCAAGAAGTGTTTCTGACTGTATGTATTGAGCACGTCTGCGCTGACCTGATCTCCAGCGGCTCCCGTTCATCCCGCACCTCCATTCTGAGGCCCTTATTGATCCCTCTTCACATTGTCAGGTCCTGATCGCAATCTGTTAATTAATGTATCCTCCAGCACACCCGGCCGCTGTTCACCCAACTGATAAAGGAAATTAAACACTCAGTTTCTCTTTTTGCCGCTTTCTTATTTTCCTCCGGCTCTGTCTGTCTCTCAGCCCACAAACACTCCCGAGTGTCAGTCGGCGACAGATAGACATCGCCCGCTCATCTCTGCATTCATATGAAAGTTTGGGGTCAGGTGTGGCGGGGTGAGGCGATCAATACTGTAATCTATCAGCTCTTTAATGGCGAGCGGAGCAGAAGCGCTTCTTTAGTCCACTTGTAAAGCAATCATTTTAATCATCAGAGCGCTGCGAGCTCGAGGTGTGTGATGTGCAGACGGAGTCGAGGAGATTTGCTGCACACATTATTGACAGCTGTCAGAGGAAACACAATGATAATGCCCTCATCCTGTCTTTGCTGGGGTGTTTCTGTATTAAACACAGCACTGCTGGTGGGGAAATGAAGTATGGTTTGTATTGAGTTTGTAGTGAGACACAGTTGTGTCCCCAAATTACATTAAATAAATGACCTAAATACCATTTAATGTTTTATTAAATGCATTTATAATGCCTAAATGTTATACTTGCATTATACTTTCTTTCATGGAGGAACCCAGGAACCCAGTGTTATTTTTGGATCATTGAACTACTATTATAGCTATTATATTAACATTTTAATCAGTTTTATTATTTTATTTTCCATTTTAATTTTAGCTAAAGTTTTAGTAATTTTTGCGATTTTTTTTTTAATGTCTATATACTTTTATTCATTTTTTTCTTCTTTTTTTTTAGTTTTATTTGTTTTAGTGCATTAAAATGCTAAAGGTTGCCTTGGCAACCATCTGAAATTAAACAGATTTTATATTTCATTTTATTTCAGTTAATGTTTTTCATTTCAAGTAACAGAACTAATGACCTTGCCCAGGAGAGAGGTTTCTGTACAGACTTAAACCTTAAAATGTCTTGACACTGAAAAAATATCAAACATCAAACGTCATTGATCAGAGATTAGAGATTAGTTTATTTAACACCCATTGACCTAGAGAGGGGCATGTTGTCACACTCTATGGGGTAAGTTTTCACGTCTGCCAAATCTGCCATTAAATAGCCTATAGTAGACCTTTTAACAAAATTTAAAGAGTAAACCAAAAGAAACACGATTGTAATATATGTAGTATGTTTTAATTGTGTAATAAATATTACAAAAAATAAGAATTTTAACATAGACGGTGGACAATCAATATCCAATTTAAGAAGTTAAAAACCTCTGTTAGAAAACTACTGTGTGACTGAAAAAACCTAATGTAAAAGCTAATGTAAAGGTTAAAGGTTGTAATGTAAATGTAAAAAACCTCATACATCTCTTTGTGACAACTAGCCCTGGGCTTGCCGTTCTATATGTGTGTGTGTGTATATTATGCTCTATATACAGTATATTGTCTTCTTTCAGTAAACTGAGTCCAGGCTGTTTAATGGTTTGATGAATGAAGAGTGTGTCTTGTCTCTTGCTCAGGTTTCTCCAGCCTGTCTCTGGGAGACCAGATGAGTTTACTGCAGAGCGCATGGATGGAGATCCTGATCCTGAGCATCGTCTTCCGCTCGCTGCCCTACGAGGACGAGCTGGTGTACGCAGAGGACTATGTGATGGACGAGGAGCACTCGCGGCTCACGGGCCTGCTGGACCTCTACGTGTCCATCCTACAGCTCGTGCGCAAGTACAAGAAACTCAAGGTGGAGAAGGAGGAGTTCGTCACGCTGAAGGCCATCGCACTCGCCAACTCAGGTATCAGCTGCTTTAGACTGACTGATTGATTTGCTTGCTTTACATACACTGCCATTTAAATGTTTGCAGTCCGTTTTTTTTTTTTTTTGTTATTTTAATAATTTTTTTTTCAGCAAGGACACATTAAATAGCGCATCCAAAGTGCCAGTAAAGACACTTATAATGTAACAAATGATTTCTATTTCAACTAAATGCTGTTCTTTTGAACTTTCTATTCATCTGTGAATTTTCCACAGAAATATTGTGCAGCACAACTGTGTTCAACATTGATAATAATCAGAAATGTTTCTCGAGCAGCAAATCATCATATTATTCTGATTTCTGAAGATCATGTGACACTGAAGACTGGAGGAATGATGCTGATAATACAGCTGTGCATCACAGAAATACATTGTAATAATATTTCACAATTTTACAGTCTTTTAAATGTAGCCCTGATGAGCATGAGACTTTGAATATATATATTTTTTCTTTAACAAATTAACCAAACCAGCTGTCACATTTGTTGCATTTTGAGATAAATTGTCACCACATATCATCCACATCACATTCAGCCTTTACATTTACAGTAACAGAGAGGAATCACAGTCAATCCCAGTCCGTTTTTATTAATATCACCTTTCACTTAAAGTATACACAAACCAAAACCAAAATAGCGATTGTAATGTTGTATTTTTATTTGTTATTCTACTCTGTTACATTTGCGTCACTTAAATTTTTGAAGCGCCTTGAAAAGGAGCCGCATACAAAGATTGACCTACATGATGTGTACAGTATACATGCTTTATTTATCAGTACAGTATACTCGAGCACACTCACACGTTTCTGGTGACATGAGTCCCGTGTAAAGATGAAGGGAGCGGAAGCAGAAGAGCCCCGTTTCTCTCTCTCTCTCTCTTCATAAGTGTAGCCACGGGGCCCGGCCGCCGCCACAGATAGATTTAGCATTTCATTAGGAACACCAGGGCTGTCAATATCATGTGTAAAGTCGAATGGAACGAGTATCAGCGAGCGTTCGGAGGAGCAGACACAGGGCCACATCGACAGCTGGCTCTTCAGAAGGCAGGCCCCGTCCTCTCCTCTCCTGATCAATGCGGCCCGCGCTCGCCTCGTTTTATTCTGCGTCTCTCTTTGTCTGGCTGAGAGATGAAAACGCTGATGGTGTGTTCTGGCGCGCGTGGGATGACGGGAGAGAGAGGGACACGCTCAGTTCGATGGCTCTCGCGGGACTGCCACTGTCTGACAGCTGTGAAAATTCATAGCCATTGATTTTGTAATTAGCAGTTTATCAGTCGTATCGACAGGCTCTTTCTGATGGATTGCAAGGAAATTGTTTCTTCAGACGTGTTTTTTTAACCTCCACCTCACACACACACACAAACACACACTTTCTCTCTCTGCTTCTCACTGTGAAACGTGATTCTTCCTCAGTATTTTTGTCTTGTTTTCCAGTATAAATATCTAAATTGCCTTGAATTAAGGAACATTCAGTTGAGAAGCTAAATGACAAGATATTAAGTCTTATTAACTGAAAAATGACAAGTGAAAAAAAAAAATGAATCAAAATGAAGTGAGTTTATGTGTAAAACAGTAGAGTCAGAAAATTAATCTCTTTTTGAATTGGGTTTGTTTTTCTGACCCTTTGTTTTTTAACATGAAATCACTTTGATATACATTTTCAGTTAACAAGACTTAATATCTTAAGACACTGCACATCTAAAGTAAATGTATTTAGATTTGTTTTATTTATATATGTATATATATATATATGTTGTTGTTGTTTTTTTTTTGCAGTGTAATGTGAATTATTAATAAATGACATGATTAATTACAGGACATAGGGATCCTCTAAAGAGTCGTATAGATTATATTTATAATATAAAACATTGTCAAATAAATACTTTTTAAATTAGTATTTATATACACCATTTTTCAAAAATTTGTAGTCAGTAATTTTTTCTAAATGTTTTGAAAGAAGTCTCTTCTGCTCACCAAAAAAAAACAAAAAAAAACAGTGAAACCGGTAATATTGTGAATGTATTTTCTGTGTGAATCTGTGTTAAAGTGTAATGTATTTCTCCGCTGTATTTTCAGCATCATTCCTCCAGTCTTCAGTGTCACATGATCTTCAGAAATCAGAATAATATGATGATTTACTGCTCGAGAAACATTTCTGATTATCAATGATGAAAACACTTGTGCTGCACAATATTTTTGTGAACCGTGATGCGTATCGCGTTTTACAATCTAAGTGACCCCAAAATATTAAACAGTAGTAAAATTATTTATAATTTAAAAATGAATTAAAATAAACAAAATACTGTGTGGGTGTTGTACTGAGCATGTGTGATGTGTGTTGTTCTGGTGACAGACTCCATGCACATAGAGGACGTGGAGTCGGTGCAGAAGCTCCAGGACGCCCTTCACGAAGCGCTGCAGGACTACGAGAGCTGTCAGCACACAGAAGACCCTCGGCGGGCGGGGAAGCTGCTCATGACGCTGCCGCTGCTCCGGCAGACGGCCACCAAGGCCATACAGCACTTCTACAGCATCAAGATGCAGGGCAAGGTGCCCATGCACAAACTCTTCCTGGAGATGCTGGAGGCCAAGGTCTGATTGGCTGCTCGTCGCGTGACATCATCGAGCCAGAGACTGCGGAGCACAGCCTGAGACGTTTTTAAAGACGTGAAAAAAAATTAATAACTGGGTTTAAAGCATAAATATAAATGGAAAAATAATTTAAAAATCTATAACAAATACTATGTACTTGTACAGTGATGCTTTTTGTTCTTAATCTGTGCTTATATATGATGGAAGACACTGTAAGTCATTTCAGTTCAGCGAATAGTCATTTTTTCTTTCCGCTAACTCTCCGTACGTGTCGCCAACAACCTCAGTCCGGCCCTCGGACGATGCCAGGACACCTTGAGGACTTGTAAATATTCATGGCAGGATTTGGCCGAGGCTGGACGTGGAAGCTGCTGCCGGTTCTTCCCTAAATGTGAACATGCTGACGTCCTTGAAAATACCTCTTCTTGAATCCTGGGAGGACGACGCTTGTGGCGCGTTCATCCGGGATCTCAGTCATCTTACTCTAGTAACTCAGCAATAAATCGAGCCGATGAGGAGCGCCCACCTCTTGAGTTGCACTGTACTGCTTTTTTAAACGACTTGTTATTGTTGTCGCTGATGTTTTGGCCTGGATGTAGTTTCAAAGGATTTACGACGTGTGGCAGAAGTCCAGGACACTCCGTGTTAAAACAATCACATGCCCATATGTCAAACAACCTATCTTGGGCTTGTTAAGCCACCGGCGGAGGAAACGAGGTGCCTGTCATCATCTGCTCAGACGCTGCCAGGACTTTTATAGCCATGTATCTGAATGAAGGTGGGCGGCAGGTGCAGGTCTTTATCACCAGCTTTATTTTTAGGTCTTGGAAGTCGACAGCAGATTGAACAGGAGGGGTGTTTGACCTCATGTTGACACAATAGCATCGCTTCGAAAATGGCTTTCGAACTCGCCGGCACCATAAACAGCTTATTACCCCTCGATCCACTTGACAGCAGACCACCGTACGGCCATTAGTCCGAGATATCCATTAGGAATGGATTCAGTGCTGTGACTGAAGGGTCACAGGGTTTGATTGTGTCCTGGGGTTGCGTTTCCCAAAAGCAGCTATGGTCACCAACATACAGTAGTTTAGTCGGTGTTTCCCGAAGCCAGATGCTTGTGAAGACCATCACAAGTTTGTGTGGCTGGAAGTACAACTTTCGACCTGTGGTTATAAGGGTCTTGTTGGAATGAAATAGACTTCAATAGATTGTGCTCAGTTTGCACATTAAGCAAGATAGCATGCAGTGCATTCTATAGCCTTCATTGCATTTACATTTTCAATTCAATTGTTTGGATTAAACGTTGAAATAAAGCAACCAATTACATACCACATGATAATGTGATTTAAAAAACAAATGGCTTTCTGTTGTTCGTGGAAATTAACTATAACAATCAGACAATAAATGTACGGTAAAAGTAATAAAATTAGCAAAAAATGTCTGAAGAACTTTCAAAGCTGTTGCATGGGGAATTCATGTGAACTAAATCTGCATGACTGTGCAAAACTCTCGATAACGCAGATTCCGATTGGATTTCGCCTGTTAAAGTGACCACATCTTGTTTGCAATCTTGAACTGAATAATTAGCAGTTGTAATTCCTCCACTACCGGAGTGTGAAATCATTAACGACAGGCCTATTTTGTTGAAGTGTGAACGTGCTACTATGGTTTTGGGAAACAGTTGTGACTAGTTAGTTGCATTGCACTTTGGTGGTTAAGCAGCGAGTTTTGTCATGTTTGGGAAACGCACCCAAGGTCGAATCTCTCTCTGCAACAGTCTCGAGCCGACCAGACGAGATAGCGAGCGAGAAGATAATACAGGGATTCATTTTATATGCAGCGGCGCAACTGTGTGGATTCGCATTAGGGATCAATTCTGATTGAAATCATGCTTCAAGCTACAGCACGCAAATGCTAAATTCACATAACACTGAGTTTTGAATACGCAATTCATAACGTAACGCAATAGTACCGCAGTGCTTCATGAACATCTGTTAGTCCTACACTGAGATGGACACATAGTAATGAACATATATGCAACTTTCACGTAGCTACCTCATCATTCATCCACGTCTGGACATTCTGTAAATACTCCTCTGTTTTGTAGTGCCCTTTATTTCGCCCGTTTCTGGCTTGTGGACATTAACACAACTTCTGGTATCACTAGATAACTAGGTTAACTTCTCATACCATACTAACCACCAAAGCACACTACACTCTTACCATGTCCTGTTTGGTGAACAGATCTAGGTGCTTTTTTTCTACTTTTTTTGACAACGGGACACTTGGACACATTCATCATCTACCCAAAAACACATTAATGTGTGAGTGGCATGAATGTTGATCTGTGGCTCTCCGTTCACTGTTTAGGAAGGAAAAGATGCATATCTGTAAATGCTGTCTTTTATTTATTTGCTTCTCTGTAGCATGTCAGGGTCAGAATTGGTCCCTCAATGTTCAAAATGATGAAGGCTCTTGATCTTCTCCTCAAGATATTGATTGTGTATATTATATCACTTTGGCCACACTGTACTGTACAATAATATTGTTCATTTAACAAACACCTGTGTCGCTTTCTTTTTTATGTCACAAATGAAAAAGTAACAAAGGTGTACTCTCAAAGCACTGATAGACCGCTTTTCATTTCCTCTCACAAACATGCTGCCAGAATAACTTTCATTTATACCAGATATTTATAAATGTTGTATATAACAAAAATACATTTTTCATTAAGGATGGAGGTCATTTCAGGTAAGATCTCATGACAATATATATTTTCATATTTGTGAGTGTGTTATTGAAAAAATTACACTTCTTAAATTGATTATTAAACAACACAATAATTTAGAAGTGATATTTTAAGACGTTAGAAGGATGTTTTAATTAATGCATCAAATTTACGCAAATTTACATTTATGCACTTGACAGATGCTTTTACCCAAAGCTATTTACATTGCATTTAAATTTTATGAGTTCATGCATTCCTCGACAATCTTACTCATGTCTAACTGCTCTACTCTTTGAGCTACAGGAATGCCATATTTAATGATTTTAAGGAATGAAATGAATCTTTTATTTGCACTGTTAAGGATCCATCTGCACATGATTTAGAGTTGAAGCCATGTGTGATAAACTCACTTATGCATTACTGTCCTGTAAGTGTGGTCAGTGGAGCCGGATGACGATGACCTTTATCTGCTCTGCTGAAGTCTCTCAGACGGAGCGTGGCTCAGTAATGTAAGGTGTAAGTGCTGCAGGACGTCCTCAGAGACACGGGACAACCCGCAGAGCCCCAGAGACAGCAGAGCAAACAGCCCAGAACTGACATGTGCTGCAGAAAACACACTCAGACTGCTGCTGATCTGAAGTGTGTCACACACAGCCACGCTTTCAGTGTCATTATCCTGGATGGTATTAATAAACACATGCTATATGATATTGCACATATATAATATACCACATATCTATATGCATATTGTTTCAGTTTAACTGTTATTGTCTTTATTAAGTCTCAGGAGTCATCAACATAACACAGACTAAATACAGTATACAATAAAATGCATGATACACACACACACACATATATACTGTATGTATGTATATATATATATATATATATATATATATATATATACACACACACACATATATAATAAAGTAGCTGCTGTTTTTCAAAAACAAATTGTCAGTGTCACTGCTGTTTAAAGAAGGGTTCCGGAAAAAATAAACAATCCAGTTCAAGATTTTATAGAAAATATAGTGCCTTGCACACCCAAATAATTAACAGGTACATTGGATAAAAGTCTAATTAAAGTCTAAAAATTTATACATCTCACATGCAACTCAAACTTGCATCATTATGTAAAGTTTTATTAGCAATATGCAAGAACTGGGATGTTTTCATCTTCAAGGAATTGTGTACAGATCCTTGCAACATTGGGCTGTGCATGCATTATCATGCTGCAACATGAGGTGATGGTCATGGATGAATGGCACAACAATGAGCCTCAGGATCTCGTCACGGTATCTCTATGCATTCAAAATGCCATCAACAAAATGCACCTGTTTTCGCTGGCCACACCCTAACCCCACCATCACCATGGGCCACAGTGTTGACATCAGCAAACCACTCACCCACACGACCCCATACACACTGTCTGCCATCTGCCCTGTACAGTGAAAACCAATTATCTGAAACGCCTTTGGAGACGGCTTATGGTAGAGAAATTAACATTCAATTCACAGGCAACAGCTCTGGTGGACATTCCTGCAGTCAGCATGCCAGTTGCACACTATCTCAAAACTAGCAGCATCTGTGGCATTGTGCTGTGTGAAAAAACTGCACATTTTAGAGTGGTTTTTTATTGTGTCCCACCTGATGCACACCCGTGCAATAATCATGCTGTCTAATCAGCATCTTGATAGGCCACACCTAACACAGATTTAGACAGATTTGTGAACAATATTTGAGAGAAATAGGCCTTTTGTGAACATAGAAAAAGTCTTAGATCGTTGAGTTCAGCTCATGAAAAATGGGGGCAAAAACAAAATTGTTGTGTTTATATTTTTTTTCTTCAGTATATATATATATATATATATTAGATTTATATTAGATATTTATATTAGACAGTTTACACATTTTCCTTTTTTTTATACTTGGACTATCAAAATGTTATTTTTTAGTACTTACTAATATCAATCTCCACTGAAATTGCATTTCATTTAGGATGGTGCCTTATACTGTGAGTATAGTGTAAGTAACACTTAACTACAGCATTAATATCTATTGATGGAAATACAATTTTATCAGGGTGAATATTTTAATTTTGGCCCAGGTTGTTCGATGTAGTCAAAGCTGGTTTTCCCAGCATGCAGTGTTGCGTCACATTGCGTGGACAGATTTGTATTCATCAAAGCATGAATGCCCATCAGTACGTGTTCAAGGCCTTGTATCCGTCCTAACACATCTCCATTACTCTCAGCACTGATGGCCGAGGGAAGAACTGAGCTGCAGTTTACACTTCGCATAAAGTAAGAGTTAAAATTACACTCAGGACTGAAGCAGAGCGTGCAGAAATCCCACGGGAGCCACAGCTTAAGAAATAAAATAAAAGGCTTCATCGTTCAACAGGCTCTGGTCTCGGAGCTTCTCCTGGTCCAGAGCGTTTCTCACTGCTCTCCGGCTCTGCTTCTGCTTGTTGAATGTAAAACGCAGGTGTTTAACACTTTCCAGCTGCTTTCTTATTTTAAAATTAGATATTTGACTTGAGAAATAGATCAGAAAACTGCTGATGAATTTTATTTAGAATTTACAAGGCTCCACATAAAAGTTTAACATTGTATTCATGATTAATTTAGACTTTTATAAAAAAAAAAATAAAAAAAAATAATAATAATAATAAATAAAGTTTTTTTAGGACTTTAACATATATAAACTGCTATAAAATGTTGCTTACTGTCTGTCTCTCAAAGGTCTTGACCTGTATACAGCACTGCAAATCATACAATATTATTACTTTACTTTTTTACTATTATTACTTTAATTATTAAGCACTTACTGAGTTACAGAGTAATACAGCTGGAACTGGCAACCGTGTTTCTTGAACCCCATTACCCATCTCACATTTATCTTATTTTGTATAATAAATTTTCAGTTTATTTATCATGCCTGTTTAATGTTAATTGCTTATTGATTTAGCCCAGCTGACAAAAATATGTGTTAAGAACGTTTTGCCTAAAATCCCATTAACATGTAGTTTTTTTTTTTTTTTTTATGTTTTAGAAACTTTTTTTCTTGGTAGTGTGGACGTTACATGAACATTCCATTTTCTAACTTTGCAAATGTAACATTTAAACACATCAGAAGAAAGTCCAACTATGATCTTTAAGAAAAACATAAATAAAATACATTGACAATGTATTAATAACTTTTTTATGATAATATTTGTAGAACATTATTAAAGACGAGATAACTTTGAGCGAATGTTACTGAAAGCACATTTGTTCATAACTTTGAGAAAACCTTGTCAGAAAGTTCTGAGAAATTGCAAATCTCATTTTAGATAAATACTAAATAAAGACTAAAATTACTAATATATTTCATTTGACACTCTTTTCTGAAAGATGCTCCTTTCACTGACCATCTATTTTGTGGCCCATTTATGGAAATAAGTGGCTAAACTTAATGGCATTGGGTCATGGGCGCGAGCGCAGAAAGAAGCAGCTGATGCGGTGTTTTAGTGAAGGTGCATGTGTTGCTCTGGGACGGGATGGACTTGACCTTTTCTGCATGTCAAGCAAAGGTTAGAAATCTCCACTGGCCTTAAAAGAAATGCTCTTGTTTGCCGTTACAGTGAAGATCTGTCTCCAGCTGCACACAGACGCTCTCGAGGGAACCCGCAGATGACCCACAAACCCTCGCAGTCTGTGTCTCACTCTCTTTGCTTCTTAACTGATCATTTCTTGACATTTCTGCTCAATACTCGCCTCTCTTTGCTTAAGGCCTCAAAGTAGAAAATATTTGAATGATCTTTCAGCAAAACCCTAACTGCAAATGTTTCATGCAGAGTGGATTTTTGTCGTTCATTTTGTCATTTTAATATATTCAAACTGTGTTCATCAGGGTTATCATATTAAAAAAAAAAAAAACAAAAAAAAAAAAACAACCACAAACTTTCACAATGTCTAAATAAATAAATTAATTCAGATAGTTAAAAGGGAACATCTTTCATTTTGACCTTAAACTTAATGTGGGTCTACTAAAAATACAACTGAAATGAAAATTAATAATAATAAAAAAAAATTTTTTTTAATAAAAACTAAAATAATAAAAATGACAAAATTACACAACACAATTACTTAAATTGAGAAAATCTTAAAGTAAAACATTTAAAATCTTAACAAAATATAACAGTATCTCAATGATACATAAATATCATTGGCACTAATTCACTGAAATAAAATGTATATGATTTATGTATTTCATGTACCTCAAACATTTGGTCAGTAGATAGCATTACTTGTTCACATAAACATCATTATCACACATTTATTCCATAGTTACAGTTTGAAAGAAAAGTTCACATAAGAGTGAAAAGCAAAACAGCTGCACATTTATTCTTCTCAAAGAAGTCAACGCTTTTCCAGACTTCATCAATTTACTTAATGCACTACCATACATATGAGCAGTCATAATTCACACTTTTATATTCTGAAATGTGATTTGTATTTAAAATATGACCTTTCAAAGCTTGATATATGGAAATGGGCAGATCATATGTGATTCTGGGATTAAATGTCTTAGATCATAGAGTTTATGTCGTCTCGCGCTTGAGAAAGGAGCCTTGACCGGCCGGTAATTTACAGTGTTATGAGTTCAGTGCAAAACACGCTGTAAATAAATAAGTCTGTGGCGGTTCGCGCAGGTACATCAGTCACATCGCAAGTGCACGGCTGCTCCGGTTCATATCAGTGCTTGGGCTCCGGATCACGTCTCTGGTCTTTGGCCGTGGTGACCTTGCTGTGAGAGGGAGCTTTCGTAAATAGGTGGCGGTGTAGATGCCATTCATATTCTTCCTCAGCATTATCATCCTCAGTCAGATCAGTGCTGGAAGCATGTTCATGGATCATCAATACTGTCCAAAAATATAGTCTAAACCCAATCCCTACCCCTGAACATAACCCTACCCATAAATTATATCTATAATCAGTGTGAAATTGCCTAACCCTGGTCGTAAGCCTAAAACAGATATTTCCTGAAAAGTTCTTCCTCAATTCTGATTGGTTAATTGGAATGTTGTTCCGGGATCATGTGTTACTCATCATCCTCTTTAGATTCGGTGAGCGTGATTTCAACAAGTACAACATGTTCCTGGATCAACGTCCTTGTTGATCCTTGAGCAACATTCCAGTCAAGCACACTAACACCATGGTCATTAAACCAACTTTTAGTGCTTTTTGCAGTATGGGCAGGTGCCAAATCCTGCTGGAGAATGAAAACAGCATCTCCAATAAGCTGGTCAGCAGAAGGAAGCATGAAGTGCTACAAAATTTCTTGGTAAACGGGTGCAGTGACTTTGGTTTTCAAAAAACACAGTGGACCAACACCAGCAGATGACATTGCACCCCAAATTATCACAGACTGTGGAAACTTAACACTGGACTTCAAGCAGCTTGGGATATGAGCTTCTCTTTTTTCAAAAGTCTGCTTAACTGCTTAGAAGCAGATCTTTTAAAAGTGGTGAATGCCTCACTTCTTTCTGGGACATTTCCAAACTCCTTAAAAACTGCAGTTGTTAAGCCCCCCCTGAAAAAGAGCAATCTTGATTACACCATTTTGAGCAATTTTAGACCAATATTTAATCTTTCTTTTATAGGCAAAATTATAGAAAAGGTAGTGTTTAATCAGCTGCACAAATACTTAAACTCAAATGGATACCTGGACAAATTTCAATCCGGTTTTCGATCACATCACAGCACAGAGACAGCACTCATTAAGATAATAAATGATCTTCACTTATATTGTGACTCTGGCAAAATATCAGTGCTGATATTGCTAGATCTCAGTGCTGCGTTTGTCACTGTCGATCATAACATACTACTAGAGAGACTGGAAAATTGGGTCAGGCTTTCTGGGATGGTACTCAAATGGTTCAGGTCATACTTAGAAGGGAGAGGCTATTATGTGAGTCTAGGAGAGCACAAGTCAAAGTGGATGTCCATGACATGCGGAGTCCCACAAGGGTCAGTTCTTGCACCGCTCTTGTTTAGCCTGCATATGCTCCCACTAAGTCAAATAATGAGAAAGAACCAAATTGCCTATCACAGCTATGCTGATGATACCCAGATTTACCTAGCCTTGTCTCCAAATGACTACAGCCCCATTGACTCCCTCTGCCAATGCATTGATGAAATTAATCGTTTAAACAAGGAAAAAACTTTAGTCATTGCATTTGGAAACAAAGATGAAGTTTGAATGCAAGGTGAATGCATACCTTGACTCTAGGGGTCTAACAACTAAAAATCAAGTCAGGAATCTTGGTGTGATTCTGGAGACAGACCTTAGTTTCAGTAATCATGTCAAAGCAGTAACTAAATCAGCACACTATCATCTCAAAAACATTGCAAGAATTAGATCTTTTGTTTCCAGCCAAGACTTGGAGAAACTTGTTCATGCCTTTATCACCAGCAGGGTGGACTATTGTAATGGGCTCCTCACCGGCCTTCCCAATAAGACCATTAGACAGCTGCAGCTCATCCAGAACGCTGCTGCCAGGATTCTGACTAGAACCAGAAAATCTGAGCATATCACACCAGTCCTCAGGTCCTGACACTGGCTTCCAGTTACATTTAGGACTGATTTTAAAGTACTTTTACTCCTATATAAGTCACTAAATGACCTAGGACTGAAATATATTTCAGATATGCTCACTGAATATAAGCCTAACAGAGCACTCAGATCATTAGGAACGAGTCAGTTAGGAATACCAAGGGTTCACACAAAACAAGGGGAGTCCTCCTTTAGTTACTATGCTGGACGCAGTTGGAATCAGCTTCCAGAAGAGATCAGATGTGCTAAAACACTAGTCACATTTAAATCTAGACTTAAAACTCATCTGTTTAGCTGTGCATTTATTGAATGAGCACTGTGCAATGTCTGAACTGATTGCACTATATTTTCACTGTTTTTTTTTTATTTATTTTTTTTTTATGTAAAATCATTTTTAACTGTTTTAAATTCATTTTAAATAAGTAAATTTTTTAATAATTTTAAAAGTTTAAAAATTGCTTGTTTTATTCTTGTTATTATTTTTCTTCATAATTATTTTACTTTCTTTTATGTAAAGCACTTTGAATTACCATTGTGTATGAAATGTGTTATATAAATAAACTTGCCTTGCCTTTTCCACATTCTAATTTGTTGAGATGCACCTGTACAAGCTTTTCTGAGGATCCAGGATTTTATAAAAAATGCATCTATAACAGTTTACTGGCATATTAAAAGTGATAATGTCAGTATATAATGTAATATCTGTTTTTATTGTTATAGGATTTCATAATAGCAGAGTTATGTCATAATTATTCAACATTGCTGTTTTTAATAAGTCACTTTGTGTGTATGTGTGTGTGTGTGGTGGGGAACAAAATTGTAAATACACAATAAAGCCTTTAGAAACTATATTAAAAAAACACATACATAAACTTAGACCATGCATGTGCTGACATGGGTAGCAAATATGCAAATTCAACAGAGCTCTCTCCAAAGCTAGAGAAGAAATACTTTTATTGCATAAGTCTATGGCTACATGAAGATTTCCAAGACATTAAAAGTTCTAGACAAAGCTTGTAGCCTTATTCCTCAGCTTAAACTGTGTTGTATGAGAAAACCTTTGAGGGTGTTGAAGAAAAAGCACAAGCAGTATGTCTGCTGCAAAAAAAAAGCAAAGCTTGTAAACAGAAGATCACCATCTACAGTACATGGTCAAACCTTTTGGCAAGAATTGTGATGCCTTTGATACAAAGACTGAAGCTGATGATCAATGGCGTCCTGCAAGAGAGCCGTCCCAGAGTACACATCCAGATCTACTTCTGCTTGGTTCAGGGATCAGTCAGAGGATTCTCTTGAGTGGCCTGTTCAGTCTCCAGATTTAACTCTCAGTGAAAATATTTGGTTGAATTTGAAGAAAGCAGTGGCAATGGGCAAACCAAAGATTATCAGTGATGGGAAAGTTTTTCAGGCGAGGAATGAGCCGAGACTGCAGTAGAGACGTGACAGAGGCTTCTAGGCTCTTATAGGCTGCGTTTATTGGTGGCTTTAAAAAAAGAAAAACTTCTGCACAAAATTCAGCTTTTGGAGGTTGAATAATTTTGAACATGATCGAATGTTTAGAGCCAATCAGCTTTGCATTCACAGAATCAATCAAATGTGTATCAAAATACTTTGTCTAATAGTTTACTGTTGAATTGTTTTCATAAAAAAATATAAATTCTCTGCAGCAGGTTAAGAGGGTTGAATCATTTTGATTGCAGTTTTGTCTATATCTTATTCCAGACTAGTATCACACTTTTTTTGTGTGTTTGTAGATTTCGATTCCAATCCATGCGTTTAAAGAGATTTTTCTCTAACATACACCAAACTTTAGAGTTGTATTCCTACCCATATTCTGAAGGTTTTTAAAGAGGAGTTTATTCATTTGATGTCTGTTCACAGTATTTTCAGATTTATGTAGTGATAAAATAGATATCCAAAATCCACTCTGTGAAAACCTTTAGCTCCAACGTGTCAACAAAATCAAACGATTGCAGATGATTTTGCTCAGATTTATTGAATTTACGAAAAAGTGTGAATATTAATTAGATGTTACATCACTTACATATTCAAAAAAACATTTCAGAAAATCTGTAATGCAAAACAATCATCTCAATGAACTGTAGTTAATCAAATGGGGAAGTGATATTTTAGATATCATTTTATTCAGCTGTGGTGCCTAATGCTGTTATAGTGAAAACAAGACAACATACATGTTTGAAAAGATTCTTTTGATACAAATAGATGACCTTAATTACTGACCCTATTAACTGTCCATAATTACAGCGTTTTTCCATTATTAGATGGTTTTAATATCAGGCATTGTTGCAGGACTTGACCAGAAGAGACGCAGACAGTCCCGTCAGGGCTCTGATCTCGAGTGCATCAGTCAACTCGCTTTTACAACAGAAAGGAGAAAACAGCTCGACACTGGAGAGCTTCTGCACGCTGTAAAAGGCTGTAATGTAGTAAAGTGTCTTTCACAATGTCAGGCTGCCACGGCGAGACACAAAGACACAAAGAAAAGCGCCATGGCATTCACACTCTGATCAATACACCTGCTTACAGCCGCGGCGTTGCCCTAATGAATGTGGGCTAGTAAAGTGCACATATTGGCAGGCTTTTTGGGAGGCATTTCAAGAGAATTAGCACTGTCACCACACGGCTAATCGAGAATGTCTGGCACATAGATTTCTCACAAAATATCAATTAGACCAACAAAGCGAATCCAAACACTTTTTCATGAAGTGGCAGTGTGTTCACATGCTCTGAGACAAGAAAGACAGCAGCCAATGACACGCAATTTACAGAATATAGGTCAATCACAGTTTACATGCAAATAAATTATTAAAAGTCACTCTGTAGTGATAGTGGAGTAAAAGCTTTTAAAAATGTTTCACTTCATGCAAAAATATTTAAGCAACTAAAGCTGGTGTAACTTTTAGCACACTATATGTTATTTTGCTGTGGTTAAATTAACTACAGTGTTAGTACAGCTTTATTACACTAATTAATCTTTGCTGTCAAGTCACATTTATTTCTAAAGTGCTTTACACAATACAGATAGTTTTAAAAGAAGCTTCACATTAATAAACAGGACTGTTAATTTTGGAGAATTCATCATTTCAGCTATAAAGCAGCTTTACAGCAGACAGTAGCACTGCTCAGATCTATTCAGTCTAGTTCAGTACAATGTTGTGTTGATGTCACATCAAAATGGATTATTTTCTACATTGCTCACTTCAGATCTACAGAAAACACATCCTCATAGTTGTTGCATTCTGTCAAACCCCAATCCCTTCACTTATTCAACAGTTATTCAGAAAAATATGGATTTAACCGCCTTTAATAAATCTCGGAATCATAGAAAATGACATAAATTAGCTATACTTTTTAAAAGTGATACTAAATCAGCTTACCTCCAAAACAACTTTTTGTCATTGCACAAGATGAGCAGGAACAAAAAAAAAAAAAAACTTTTGCACGTTTATAAGAATTATAATAATAAGAGTAGAGTTTTACATGCAAAGTAATTTTGTTATTGGTTTGCTTGACTTAAGTTTGTTTCTTCAGCATTACACCTGGTTTGACGACACTGATTGTCAGACAGCATTGATTCATGGCATGTGAACTGTTCACTTCTTTCCAGTGTCCGTGTATTTGTGATGTCTTTCCTCTCAGGTGAGCAAAGCATCTGTGAAGCAGTCGTACAGCACTGAATGATCCTCTCTGTGCATTATTGTAATTAGATCTCCATGAACAGCTAAATTAAGTCATTGTGCTTCAGGGGACACAAGACAACTGTACTTTTCCCACTGACACATTTGATGCTGTGCAGTCTGTTAAGTAAAGGAGAAAAGAGTCCTATGTTAAACGCCACCGTTTTCACCATCCGCTGCATGCAGAGGGTCATGCATCTAATGCATTTCACTTCACCCTGTCAGGAGCAGCTCAGAGTGCTGATCTTACTGTAGTGATGAAGCCTTAATATGCTTTAATGAGAAGAAGAGCTCCATCTGTAGACCACTTGTTGAATTGCAAAAGTGATCAGTGCTGTCGAACAGGTCCAACACAACACAACACTGTTTGTGTCCTTAATACAATTTTTGTAAGATGAATTTATTTGATTAGAAACAAGCTTTCACACCAACATCTAAAGCTATGGGAAGTGTTTCTCTCTTTAACAAGTTTCTGTCGCTATCATAATTAGCTCTAGGAAGAGTCCTGGTTGTTTTAAACTCCTTTCACTAAGAGTAATGGAGACGACATGCTTCTGCGAACCTTCAATGCAGCAGAATTGTATTTTTTTCTGAACTCTTCTGCAGATGTGTGGCTTGATGCAACCTGTTTTTGAGCTCTACAGGCAGTTATTTTGACCTCAGGGCTTGGTTTTGCTCTGATGTTTATTTTTAGCTGTTATTTCCTTTACTGAGAGGTGTGTGGCTTTCCAAATCATTCACATTCAATTTCATTTGCCACAGGATAACACACCAAGTAAAGGAATATCTACAAGTGATTTGAATGCTGCTGAGCTGAGTCACAGTTGGGTTTTTTTGTTTTGTTTTTTTTTTTTTTTACAGATTTGCAAAGATGTTAAAACCCTGTGTTTTGCTTTGTCATTGAGTGTAGATTGATGTGGGAAAAAAGTAATTTAAAGCATTCCAACATAAGGCAGCAACATAACAAAATGTGATAAAAAAAAAAGAAATGAAGGGGTATGAATGCTTTTGCCAGGCACTGTACTATGTTTATAGTATGTCTATTGCATATCAATCCTAAATCAATACTAAAATAACAACGCTTGAACCTGATTTTTGCAGGTGTATTTCATTATTATCCACTCAAATATTTGCCAGTAAATGTTCTGTACAACTATATAATTGATGAGTTTTCAGAACACACACACACACACAAATGCTGAAAAAAGCCACAATAATCAAGCAGTAAGATACTATGGATCACACAGATACAGAAACACCCATATTTATTTATCTATTTTCTAATTATTATTTTTTTTATTACTTTTGGGTGACCCATGTGGTGTTGTTTTATTTCAGTGTTTGGTGCTGATAGTTAATAGTGCATGATGCTAGTATGTAGAAATAATGACAGCAAAATAGCTGACATAAAATTTACTCAGAATGACAACAAAACAGGAATAGTTAATAATCCAGTGGTGAGGCTGTCAATAGAGTTAAGAACTACATTCTGTTGATCAACCACAGTGCGGATAACCTCAATATGGCCATCTGAAAGGGCCTGACGGGTCTACCAGTCTAATCGCTATATTCATGGGTGAGAATTAGACATATCGTGAGCATTTGAAGAAGCTCCACATCACTTTCAGTGACAGAGGGAGATCCAGCACTCTCGATGATAGGTTACAGCATTACCTCACTCAAGGCTGGCCATGCAGTTAAAATGCTCCAGTAACATTTCCTTTTATATATATCTGTGGACCTTGACTGAAATAAATGAGTTGAGACAATGGTAGCAGACGATACCTTATGAACAATATGCTTGTGACACTGGCAAATGAGCGCACATGACACATTCAGCTCTGTCACCTGACAGCTGTCCACAGCCACGCCACGGAGGCCTTTCAGAAACGCAACGCATCAACTTGAAAGTCAGTGAATGATCATCTTAAAGGGATACTCCACCCCAAAAATTTTTATACACCATCGTTTCCGTTTATATAACGTGTGAATATATCCTCTATTGTATTCTACAACAAAAACAATCAGAGCGCCGCGTTATCACTAGTTTCATTTTGTGCTCCAGGGTCCGCTATTAGCTTATAGCCCGTTAGCATCAGCGGTGTGTTTGCTGCTAACTGCGCTTACATTGCTAATACTCTATTCACACACATTACCACTGCTGTACTCACTGCTACTTGCTTTAATGGCGGATGAATGTCTACCTTTGATTGCAGACGAGGACACGCCGAATACAGCTCGAGGGGAAGCAGATTCGCGACCTGCAGGTGAAGCAGGCTCAGCTGAGAGAGCGGCGCTGGAATCATCCCGGGCTGACGCTCACAAGTCCGGGGTAAGTATACAGCCTGCTGTTAACAGTCCCACCACGTCTACTCCGTGTGTTTCTCTGCACAGGCCCGGTGCACCCAGGATGCGATCTTCCCAGATGTCCTTCACTCCGGCGCCTGGACACCACGGACCCTGGGTGCATCCACAGCGGAGGACGCGAGCCAGGCCCTGGGCGACGACTTTTCTCCCTCCGGTCTTCGAGATCTCCACACGGAAGCGCTTCGCTCCCCTCCGCGAGACAGGATGCGACGCTGTGATCATCGGAGACTCCATCGTCCGACACGTCCGTGCTACGTTAGCCGAAGGTAAAGTGCACACTCATTGTTTCCCTGGTGCTCGTGTTCTCGATGTTTCTGCGCAGATACCCGCGATCCTGAAGGCCGAAGAGAGCCCCAGAGCTGTCGTGCTTCATGCCAGGGTTAACGCCACCACGCTGCGGCAGACGGAGACGCTGAAGAGGGACTTCAGGAGCCTGATCGAGACGGTTCGCAGCACGACGCCCGCGGCGACGATCATCACGTCAGGACCACTGCCCACGTATCGACGAGGACACGAAAGGTTCAGTAGACTTTTTGCTTTAAATGAATGGTTGTTGTCATGGTGTAAAGAACAGAAACAACTGGAATCTTTTCTGGGAGCATCCTAGGCTGTTTTGCGTTGATGGCTTGCACCCCAGCAGAGGCAGAGCGGAGCTGCTCTCTGACAACATCTCCAGGACACTTCGCTTCATGTGACTAGTAAGACAATTCTCAAATAACTATTATGATGACTTTTGTTCCACCTGCTTAAATGATAAAAGTACTTGCACTGTACAATCTATTAAGACTGTGTCTGTCCCCGAATAGTGAGGTCAAAATATAAATTTAATGTAGGATCTAGAAAAAATCTTATCGTGATTAAACCAGAAAAATGTAAAGTAAATGAACAAAAACAATTTTTAAAGTTTGGGCTCATAAATATTAGATCACTCACACCCAAAGCAGTTATTGTAAATGAAATGATCACAGATAATAGTTTTGATGTACTCTGCTTGACTGAAACCTGGCTAAAACCAAATGATTATTGTGGTCTAAATGAGTCGACTCCACCAAACTACTGTTATAAGCATGAGCCCCGTCAGACTGGTCGTGGCGGAGGTGTTGCAACAATATATAGCGATATTCTCAATGTTACCCAGAAAACAGGATACAGGTTTAACTCTTTTGAAATAATTCTGCTAAATGTTACACTGTCAGACATGCAAAAGTAGTCTAATGTATCTCTTGCTCTGGCTACTGTGTATAGACCACCAGGGCCGTATACAGAATTCCTAAAAGAATTTGCAGATTTCCTCTCAGACCTTCTAGTTACAGTTGATAAGGCGCTAATCATGGGAGATTTTAATATTCACGTTGATAATGCAAATGATACATTAGGACTTGCGTTTACTGACCTAATAAACTCCTTTGGAGTCAAGCAAAATGTCACCGGGCCCACTCATCGTTTTAATCATACACTAGATCTAATTATATCGCATGGAATCGATCTTACTGCTATAGATATTGTACCCCAAAGTGATGATATTACAGACCATTTCCTTGTATCGTGCATGCTGCGTTTAACTGATATTAACTATATGTCTCAGCGTTACCGTCTGGGCAGAACTATTGTTCCAGTCACCAAAGACAGATTCGCAAATAACCTGCCTGATCTATCTTAACTGCTATTTGTACCCAAAAATACACATGAATTAGACGAAATGACTGACAACATGGGCACTATTTTCTCTAATACATTAGAAGCTGTTGCCCCCATCAAATTGAAAAAGGTTAGAGAAAAACGTACTGTGCCATGGTATAACAGTAATACTCACTCTCTCAAGAAAGTAACTTGTAGTCTTGAACGCAAATGGAGAAAAACTAACCTGGAAGTTTTTAGAATTGCATGGAAAAACAGTATGTCCAGCTATAGACAGGCTCTAAAAACTGCTCGGGCAGAGCATATCCACAAACTCATTGAAAATAACCAAAACAATCCAAGGTTTTTATTTAGCACAGTGGCTAAATTAACAAATTACCAGACGCCACCTGATTCAAATATTCCACCAACGTTAAATAGTAATGACTTTATGAATTTCTTCACTGATAAAATAGATAACATTAGAAATACAATAGCGAATGTAGATTCTACAGCGTCTAACACTTCAGTTTCATCCATCGCACCCAAAGATAAACTGCAGTGCTTTACAAATATAGGACAGGAAGAGCTAAATAAACTTATCACTGTATCTAAACCAACAACATGTTTATTAGATCCTGTACCCACTAAATTACTAAAAGAGCTGTTACCTGTAGCTGAAGAACCGCTTCTCAATATCATTAACTCGTCGTTATCTTTAGGTCACGTCCCAAAACCATTCAAGCTGGCGGTTATCAAGCCTCTTATTAAGAAACCAAAACTAGATCCTAGTGTACTGGCAAATTATAGGCCTATTTCAAATCTTCCATTTATGTCTAAAATTTTAGAAAAAGTTGTGTCTGCTCAATTGAGCACCTTCCTGCATAAAAATGATCTGTATGAAGAATTTCAGGTTTTCAATTTTCAAGAACAGTCAGGTTTTAGGCCCCACCATAGCACAGAAACTGCACTTGTTAAAATTACAAATGACCTGCTTCTTGCGTCAGATCAAGGCTGTATCTCATTTCTAGTCTTACTTGATCTTAGTGCTGCGTTCGACACCATAGATCATGACATACTCATAGATCGATTACAAAACTATACAGGTATTCAAGGGCAAGCTCTATGATGGTTTAGATCCTACCGGTCCGATCGCTACCATTTTGTTTACTTAAATGGGGTGTCATCTCATTTATCACCAGTAAAATATGGAGTGCCACAAGGATCCGTCCTAGGTCCCCTTCTATTTTCAATATACATGTTGCCCCTTGGTAATATTATTAGAAAATACGGAATTAGTTTCCACTGTTATGCTGATGATACTCAGCTATATATCTCAACGAGACCAGATGAAACTTCCCAATTATCTAAGCTAACAGAGTGTGTTAAGAATGTAAAAGATTGGATGACAAATAATTTTCTCCAATTAAATTCGGATAAGACAGAGATATTAATTATTGGACCAAAAAACACCACACAGAATCTTGTAGATTACAATCTGCAACTAGACGGATGTACTGTTACTTCCTCTACAGTCAGAAATCTGGGTGTTATATTGGACAGCAATTTGTCTTTTGAAAATCATATTTCCAATGTTACAAAAACTGCATTCTTCCATCTTAGAAACATTGCCAAGCTACGAAACATGTTATCTGTTTCTGATGCAGAAAAGCTAGTTCATGCTTTCATGACCTCTAGACTGGACTATTGTAATGCACTTCTAGGTGGTTGTCCTGCTTCTTCAATAAACAAGCTACAGGTCGTCCAAAATGCAGCAGCTAGAGTCCTTACGAGATCAAGAAAATATGATCATATTACCCCAATTTTACAGTCTCTGCACTGGCTACCTATTAAGTTCTGTATCAGTTACAAATTATCATTACTTACCTATAAGGCCCTAAATGGTTTAGCTCCTGCGTACCTAACTAGCCTTCTACCACGTTACAATCCATCACGCTCCCTAAGGTCACAAAACGCTGGACTTTTGGTAGTTCCTAGGAGAGCAAAGTCCACTAAAGGAGGTAGAGCTTTTTCACATTTGGCTCCCAAACTCTGGAATAGCCTTCCTGATAATGTTCGGGGTTCAGACACACTCTCTCTGTTTAAATCTAGATTAAAAACGCATCTCTTTCGCCAAGCATTCGAATAATGTATCTCTTAAATTGTGAGTGTAGTTGCATCTGCATTTTTATTCTTTAGCTTGGGTTAAACTAATTTTACTTTGTTGGATCAGCAGCTATGCTAATGATGTCTCTATTTTGTTTCTATGTTTTGCCACGGGATTTACATCCCGTGGTAACTAGGATTTACACAAGCTCCAGTCTGGATCCAGAACACCTGAGAAGAGATGATGCTGACCCTCAGAGGACCCCAGATGATCCTAACCTTGAATCAACAAACAGAACTAACAATTATTGCTACATGTGTGACTGCATCATATAATTACTATTAATTAATAATATTGATAGTTCATCATCTAGCTGACTACGTCTTGTATTATTATTATTATTTTTATTTTTCTAAAATCCTGTCAAATGTGCACAAACTACTAGCTACTACTAAATATTGTAGAAATATAATTTTCTGTAAAGTTGCTTTGTAACGATTTGTATTGTAAAAAGCGCTATACAAATAAACTTGAATTGAATGAATTGAATAAATCATTAAATATTGCAATAAATCCATTTTATTGCATCATTAAAAAGTAACTAAACCCTAAAACAACTTTTTTTTTAGATAATTATCTGTAAGAATGAGGCTTTATTAGTGCTGTTCTTTGATTCGAGTAACTTTTTTGACATTTGAGTATAAAGTGTTTTAATTCTACAATATATGGTTAAAAACGTATGTGTGCTGCCCTCTTCAGGTTGAACGGTGGCTACTGCAGTTGATTTCTCCTATTGGATGTTTGCGGTGGTACGTAACGTAAGCGGTGGCAGATGACGTAAGCAGTTTCCAGCTCACCACGCCCTTGGTATGAGCTACTACGCCCTTGGCAGTATAAAACCATCTTGTCCCGTCATAATCACTGTATCGAGCCAGGAGTTAGAATTGCAAGTAGCTGTGCTAGCATGGTCGGATGCCGATCGCATTGCAGGAGTTAAGACCGCAGTTTGATCCAGCGGCTCAAATTGATATGGCTCAGGCCCTGGCCCTATGTCCACAGACACCTCCACATTCTCCACTACAGGTGAAGTTGGGGGAGAAAAATCCTCTACTTCAAATGAACGCTCTGTTGCAAAGCTACTTGGGTCACTACAGTCACTCTCCATTTTAGCGACTCTGACAGCAGCTGTCAATCAATCTGTCACTGCGGGTCTTAGGTTCACGCCCTACCCATTCAGCCCCGCCCTCGTTTCGTCCCCTCTGTCTCCGCTGTGCTCTGCCCACTTTTCAGCATTTTTGAAATATTGCCAGTGGGTGGAGTCAGGCTCTGACCAGGGGTTTAGTTACCCTTTAATCTGTTTGCATAGAGACAGCTGGCCTAATCACACTCAACTCTTCAAGACCATGCTGGGGAACCAGCTTTAACAGCTCCATTTGACTTGAGATCAGCATGAATATGCTGGCCCACCTGCTAGACCAGCACTACATCAGCATTAACCAACCTGGACCAGCACTAACCTGCATAAACCAGCTTAGACCAGCATGGAATTCATGCTGGTTTATGGTGGATTTTTCAGCAGGGCAGATCAACCTACCAACCACCCAGGTCACCCTAGCAACCCAGATCACCCTAGTAACCACTCTGGACTATGGTACTATAGTGGTGAGTTTTGCACACAGTCATCTCTAATGCTCTCTTGAGAACATGCCTAACTCTGGTTCAATCTAAGCTCTTCTCATCAGTCAAACCATAGCAGGCTAAATATCATTACCATATTTCTTCTGCCTCTGTGCTGATAACACAGAGAGAGAATCGTATAGCTACTGTATATAGGGCAGAGCAGAGGAAGTCACGGCTGGGATTCTCAAAGAGTTTTTTACTCTGTACACTACAGAGGAGGCTGCCAGGAGAAAACCTATTCCTGACCTCACACTGATAATCACCTCACCTGTGTGTGTGTGTCCCTCTGTTTGCTTTCTGAGAGAAAAGAGCAGAGAACGATAAAACTGACGACCTGAAACACAATTCATAGCACAGTACAAATATGTGTTGCATTCTCAGTGTTGCTTTAAGAAGCACTATAGTGGATGCTTCTGTGGATAGTTTGTTCTTTCTTTCAGGTCAACAACTGTCAAGAATCTTGCTAAGCAAGTTCAATTAAATAAATGAAACTTTACATGTTCATAGCAGTTATATAACTGCCTGGTTTAAATGGGATGGACATCTGAAGAAAACTTGATCAGTTCCTCTCAAGAATGGATGATAAAACAAAACTAAAAGCCTTCACACCCATTTGGGTTGTTTAAATGATAATCTGCTGTTTTCTTTTTACAAGTGTATGTCCAATAGATTATTATATCACATAACGATCTCACTGGAAAGAATCAACAAATATTTGTGCAGAAAACATCGAAACAATTGCAGAAAATTTGTGGAGACTAGAAAGTCCTTTCAAAAGTAATGTGATTTCACAGTAAGATACAATTCTGCTTGTCAATTTCTTGTTTACTTGCTGGTAAGTGCCTTAAACAAACTCAATTAAATTAAACAAAATATCTTCCAAAGAGTTCATATCAATAACCTGAAAATCTTTAACAATCAGCATCAAATTTTTTAGGTTAAAGTAAATAAAACAAAGATCATTGGAGTACATTTGATAAGAAAATACTAATTCAGTTATTCTACTTAAAAATGTTGAGTTTAATTAAACATGCTTGCTATTTATTTGTAATTATTACTAGCAATTTATGAGTAAAAGAATGTTTCACAGTAAATCTTACACCATTTTTTTTAAATTCTACATTCATTTAAGATTCCCCAAATCTGTCCAGCATGTGCGTATTAAAGAAGTTTGTGTAGCATCATATGGTCCTGCATGTTTTACCTTAATGCATATAGTCCCTTACAACAATCTACTCACTCACCGCCGGTCAATGTGTGTCGATACGGTGGACAGGTGAGGAAGGTTGAGTCGATGACAGGCTGATCATTGAGAGGCTGCTTTGTTTCAGTAATGATGGCTTAAGTGAATGCCCATATCAACACTTCAAACACCTTTAACTATCAGCCGTATTGTGCAAACAGGCATAATGCTTTAGTGTGTTACAGCCGGACATCATCTCTCACAATGTAATGCAATGATGAATTGAGAATGACTATATAACATACAACTACACAGAACAAATGAAATACATGTAGAAATAGCATCGCTGTGTCCAAAATCATTATTCACTATTGCTATTTACTATTCACTTGATAGTGAATGCCACATTATGGATAGTCAGAGGTTTCTCTCTAATCTACAGATTTAAACATAAACCCACAAGAATATAACAAAAGCACTGCATCAATCCTGTCATACAGTATTGTGCTCAGAAACAGCATTAGGAAAACTTTACATTATGCAGCACTCAGTGCTGATGCAACAGTTTCTTCAGACATTGAGCTCCTCTTCAGAGCTAAAAGTTTAAAGCATTTGTTTACAACTATTAAACATGAGAAGACTTGAAAGCACCTTGAAAACATACATGCATTAATTGTATTTTTTAATTGTATCTTAAAATGCACTCTCATCCAGGCTGGGCAGCATGTCATGAGCACTGTAGATTATATGTGTTTATGAGACACATCTTTGCCTTTAAGGCATCACTGTATAATGTATATTTATGAGAAAAATGCAAGGCTTAACAAAAACCTGGAATCCCCTTTTATTTTCTCAATAGTGTGCTTCATAATAAAGGGAGAGAAATAGTTACAAGTTTTGTTCTTGATTACAGGACATCCATTTTATAAGCGACACTAAATTAAATTAGCAATTGGCCAGGAAATATATATATATCTTAGTGCTGTAAAAGTTCACTCGGTTATTTGCAGTTGATTAATTGCTTAATTAATGATATTTTACAATGCAGCTTGATCTCTTTAACATTTTAATGTGCCGGCCCTGCATATAATACTCATTAGAAATTAATGAAGACAAGAAATTACTGTAGACAATGCAATCATTAAAACTGTAGTAATTATGAGATCCCTCACTGATGTTTTATGCCAAAAGCATAAAAATCATACATGTATTTCATATACGTCCACTGATGGAGACGCTACACGTAAAAGTGAAGTTCACTGGTGTTTTTATGGGTCTGATGTGCTGTTAATGATCATGCTTAATAATGTAATATGACTGTCAAAGTGAGGATGACTATGATCAGTGAGCCTTCCTCATTGTTGTAATTATTATGCGTAGAATGACACTACTTCAGGAATAATTGGGGATGCATAACAATTATATGTACAAAACAACAAATTAGAATGTTTAGATCCAATATAAAGTTAGCATCTGAGGGAAAATGTGCTATTTTTGCCCTAAAGCAATCATTTTAAAAGCAGCCTTTTGTCATTTTATCTGTTGAGCTCTAAAAAAACCCCAAAAGATCACAAGAAAGGGCTAAAAATATCATGCATGCGTTCCCACCATAAAAACACAAGCTGTCATTTACTGATAATCTTCCCCTCCACCGAAGCTCTCAAATCTCATTTGTATTCATGTGCATATTCAGAAAATGGCACGTTGATGCATCACACCAGGTTTGATGTCATTGATGCTTAGGGACACTGATTGTCACACGTGTAACAAAGCACGACGTGCCAGCTGTAAAGACACTGAATGGAGAATGAGATTTAAGAGCTGCAGCAGAGGGGGAGATTTTCACTTAATAAAGACTGTAGGTCTGTTTAAACACAAAGCATCAGAACACTTGCAATATAGTGAGTCATGAAATACTGTTACGATGCCTTTTGTTCAGTTTGGTGCTTGACTGATCTGGCTTTGGAGTTGAGATGTACAGGTTGTGACCTCACTGCAAAATAGAGTGCTGAGCTCATGAATATTACTTGTACATTTTCGTAATCAAAATTTCTGAATTAAAATAAAAATGTCAAAATTCAAACTTGCTGATTCCCCCCAAAAATAGTGTCTACTTTCCTTGAGCACATTACACTTTCTCACTTAATATTATGCATTTTGTGGTATTTTTGCGTTCAGTGAAAGGGACGTGAAGTTACATACAGCCAAGTATGATGACCCATACTCAGAATCCATGCTCTGCATTTAACCCATTCAAAGTGCACACACACAGCAGTGAACACACACACACACACACATACACACACACACACACACCCGGAGCAGTGGGCATCATTTATGCTGCGGCGCCCATGGAGCAGTTAGGGGTTCAGTGCCTTGCTCAAGGGCACCTAAGTCATGGTATTGCCATCCCGAGATTTGAACCCACAACCCTAGGGTTAGGAGTCAAGCTTTCTAACCACTAGGCCATGTGGGGGGGTTTTTGTTGTTGTTGTTTTTTTTTTTTTTTTTGCAGGGCTGTGTCATCAGGCCAGTTTGATTTGATTATTTATTTATTTGTTTATTTATTTATTTTATTATTATAATCTTCTCCAGAGATTAATAAAATGTATAACATAATTTCAGCAAATTTGATTAGCACATTAAATGGCTATTTCTCTACATACAAGTATTTTCTGCTCCTGAGAATCACATTGACATTTTTTCTCAGTTCACATAAACAAATTAGAAAGTGTCATATTTTTGGATTTCGTTTCATAAACCTGCTGGAAAGGCTTTAGTAAATTTGTAGTGTGCTCTTTTTTTTGTTCATAATTTTTTTCTTAATATGTATATATACAGTAGTTTTATTCATTTTTTATTTTTATTCATTATTCATTTAAATCCCCTGTTATGTTTGTACTGGCTACTGTATACAGGCCACCAGGGCACCATACAGACTTTATTAAAGAGTTTGTTGATTTTACATCTGAGTTAGTTCTGGCTGCAGATAAAGTTTTAATAGTTGGTGATTTTAATATCCATGTTGATAATGAAAACGATGCATTGGGATCAGCATTTATAGACATTCTGAACTCTATTGGTGTTAGACAACACGTTTCAGGACCTACTCATTGTCGAAATCATACTCTAGATTTAATACTGTCACATGGAATTGATGTTGATGGTGTTGAAATTATTCAGCCAAGTGATGATATCTCAGATCATTATTTAGTTCTTTGCAAAATTCATATAGCCAAAATTGTAAATTCTACTTCTTGTTACAAGTATGGAAGAACCATCACTTCTAACACAAAAGACTGCTTTTTAAGTTATCTTCCTGATGTATCCAAATTCCTTAGCATATCCAAAACCTCAGAACAACTTGATGATGTAACAGAAACTATGGACTCTCTCCTTTCTAGTACTTTAAATAAAGTTGCTCCTTTACGCTTAAGGAAGGTTAAGGAAAACAGTTTGACACCATGGTATAATGAGCATACTCGCACCATAAAGAGAGCAGCCCGAAAAATGGAGCGCAGCTGGAGGAAAACAAAACTAGAGGTATTTCGTATTGCTTGGCGGGAAAGTAACATATCCTACAGAAAAGCATTAAAAACTGCTAGATCTGATTACTTTTCTTCTCTTTTAGAAGAAAACAAACATAACCCCAGGTATTTATTCAATACAGTGGCTAAATTAACGAAAAATAAAGCCTCAACAAGTGTTGACATTTCCCAACACCACAGCAGTAATGAGTTTATGAACTACTTTACTTCTAAAATCGATACTATTAGAGATAAAATTGCAACCATTCAGCCGTCAGCTACAGTATCACATCAGACAGTGCACTATAGACCCCCCGAGGAACAGTTCCACTCATTCTCTACCATAGGAGAGGAAGAATTGTATAAACTTGTTAAATCATCTAAACCAACAACATGTATGTTAGACCCTATACCATCTAAGCTCCTGAAAGAGGTGCTTCCAGAAGTCATAGATCCTCTTCTGACTATTATTAATTCCTCATTGTCATTAGGACATGTCCCCAAAACCTTCAAACTGGCTGTTATTAAGCCTCTCATCAAAAAACCACAACTTGACCCCAAAGAACTAGTTAATTATAGACCAATCTCGAATCTCCCTTTTCTGTCCAAGATACTAGAAAAGGTGGTATCCACACAATTATATTCCTTCTTAGAGAAAAATGGTATATGTGAGGATTTCCAGTCAGGATTTAGACCGTATCATAGTACTGAGACTGCTCTTCTTAGAGTTACAAATGATCTGCTCTTATCATCTGATCGTGGGTGTATCTCTCTATTAGTTTTATTGGATCTTAGTGCTGCGTTTGACACAATTGACCACAACATTCTTTTGCATAGACTTGAATACTTTGTTGGCATCAGTGGAAGTGCATTAGCATGGTTTAAATCGTACTTATATGACCGCCATCAGTTCGTAGCAGTGAATGAAGATGTATCCTATCGATCACAAGTGCAGTATGGAGTACCTCAAGGCTCAGTACTAGGGCCGCTACTCTTCACGCTTTATATGTTACCCTTGGGAGATATCATCAGGAAACATGGTGTTAGCTTTCACTGTTATGCTGATGATACTCAGCTCTATATTTCTTCGCAGAAACACGGTGAAACACACCAATTTGAAAAACTAATGGATTGCATAGTCGATATAAAAAACTGGATGACGAGTAATTTCTTACTGCTAAATTCTGAAAAAACAGAGGTGTTAATTATAGGACCTAAAAACTCTGCTTGTAATAACCTAGAACACTGTCTAAGACTTGATGGTTGCTCTGTCAATTCTTCGTCATCAGTTAGGAACCTAGGTGTGCTACTTGATCGCAATCTTTCCTTAGAAAGCCACGTTTCTAGCATTTGTAAAACTGCATTTTTCCATCTCAAAAATATATCTAAATTACGGCCTATGCTCTCAATGTCAAATGCAGAAATGTTAATCCATGCATTTATGACCTCAAGGTTAGATTATTGTAATGCTTTATTGGGTGGTTGTTCTGCACGCTTAGTAAACAAACTACAGCTAGTCCAAAATGCAGCAGCAAGAGTTCTTACTAGAACCAGGAAGTATGACCATATTAGCCCGGTCCTGTCAACACTGCACTGGCTCCCTATCAAGCATCGCATAGATTTTAAAATATTGCTTATTACTTATAAAGCCCTGAATGGTTTAGCACCTCAGTATGTGAATGAGCTCCTTTTACATTATAATCCTCTACGTCCGCTATGTTCTCAAAACTCAGGCAATTTGATAATACCTAGAATATCAAAATCAACTGCAGGCGGCAGATCCTTTTCCTATTTGGCGCCCAAACTCTGGAATAACCTACCTAACATTGTTCGGGAGGCAGACACACTCTTGCAGTTTAAATCTAGATTAAAGACCCATCTCTTTAACCTGGCATACACATAACATACTAATATGCTTTTATTATCCAAATCCGTTAAAGGATTTTTAGGCTGCATTAATTAGGTAAACCGGAACCGGAAACACTTCCCATAACAACCTATGTACTTGCTACATCATTAGAAGAATGGCATCTACGCTAATATTTGTCTGTTTCTCTCTTGTTCCGAGGTCACCGTGGCCACCAGATCCAGTCTGTGTCCAGATCAGAGGGTCACTGCAGTCACCCGGATCCAGTACGTATCCAGACCAGATGCTGGATCAGCACCTAGAAAGGACCTCTACATCCCTGAAAGACAGCGGAGACCAGGACAACTAGAGCCCCAGATACAGATCCCCTGTAAAGACCTTGTCTCAGAGGAGCACCAGGACAAGACCACAGGAAACAGATGATTCTTCTGCACAATTTGACTTTGCAGCAGCCTGGAATTGAACTACTGGTTTCGTCTGGTCAGAGGAGAACTGGCCCCCAACTGAGCCTGGTTTCTCCCAAGGTTTTTTTCTCCATTCTGTCACCGATGGAGTTTCGGTTCCTTGCCGCTGTCGCCTCTGGCTTGCTTAGTTGGGGACACTTCATCTACAGCGATATCGTTGACTTGATTGCAAATAAATGCACAGACACTATTTAACTGAACAGAGATGACATAACTGAATCCAATGATGAACTGCCTTTAACTATCATTTTTGCATTATTGACACTGTTTTCCTAATGAATGTTGTTCAGTTGCTTTGACGCAATGTATTTTGTTTAAAGCGCTATATAAATAAAGGTGACATTGACATTGACATTGACATTTGAGTACATACAGTAGTTAAACTACTGTATATGAAAATGAGAAATGTTTTTACATAGTTTAATTTGTAACAATTTTTGTATGGTTTAATTTTTAGGTTATACTATAATAACCCTGGTTAAGACTATATTTAATTGCTTCACTGACAACAGCTGTCATTTGGTATGATAATAAGATGTGCAAAGATTATTCCCCATATCTCTGTTTAACAAAAGAACGTTAACAGCATACAGGTTTGCATCAACTCAAGAGTCTGTCAATAATTAACAGAAAACTGATTTTGGTGAATGTATCCATTTGAACTGCTTGTGAGACATGTGGACACGTGTTCACCTCCTCATCAATAATTTGGCTCGTTACAGCTGGACGCTCGGCACTTTACCTTTACATTTAGCTTTCAATTAGCCCTGTGAATGTTTTCAACACTTTGGCACAATGGTTTTATAGCCCAGTGTCTTCAGCAATTAATGGTGCTAGCAACATCCGCAAGTGATAAACCATCTGGCCTGCCTCCCAAAGAGATAGAGCACACTTAATGGAGTGAAAAAGTAAAAGCAATTAATGTCACATTAATATAATGATAATAATGCCTTCCTTTGCAGCTCGGATAAGTGAAGTAAAGGCCAGAGACGAATTAGAGCAACGTGTCACGTGAGAGATGCTACTCGCTCTATAGGGAGAAGATTAGATATCTCTGGAGAGTAGAGGAGCAAACAAAGCTCTCTTCACTGGAGCTACTGTACAGTACGTATAGTCAGTCTTGTTGACTACCAGCATACAGTCTGGTCTTCTTTACAGCTCAAGGTGCATCACGTTAAATTTTGGCCCAAAATGAGGTTATTGTCCATAGACTAAAAACCAAAGCCAAAATCATAGATTTTTTATATAAATAGATTTTATTATTATTATTATTATTATTATTATTATTTTATTTTATTTTTTTGCTTTTTTGGTTTTAATGATTTTTTATAGATTTATTTCATTATTTTTATTTTATGAATTGTAATTAATTACTGTATTATTGTTAGGTAACTATTATAAACCTTTAACAACCCTTTGTGAATGATTTTGGTATTATGCAAAATTAGCAGTTGTGTGAATTTGTCACCAAAAATTCCCTAAACAGCAGTAAATATGACCAAACCTTTATTTTGGCCAACAACTGCCAACTTAGACAATAATAAACTGTTACTTTTGTTTCAAATAACCCTACAAAAAGTGTCCAGTTCCCACAGGACACTTTTTGTAGGTTTGTTCCAAACAAAAGTAAGCAACTGAAGTACAGTCAAACCAAAAAAATTTCAGACACCTTCAATATTTCAAGCATCATCACAGTTTATTTGCTATAGTTAAGAAAATGGTAATAAAATATGGAAAGATCTCAGGGTTAAACTGTGTCAGAAATAAATTCTTCTGCATAATGTCAGATAAAACTTGTTCAGGTCAAAGTGTCTGGATCATATTTGGTCCCAAATCTTTGTAAGTTTTACTGGTAGTCCACTGTATGAAGAATCTTTGGGTATAATATGTCACAGTTTACTTTATTTTGCTATCCTGACTTACATGAATTAACTATAGTGTCCTGCACCCACTAGTAAAAGAATATATATATCTAGTGTCTGAATTATTTTTAGTTTGACTGTATGTACAATTTAAAATGTGATCAGAATTTTAATGGTACAAGACTGTAAGAATGCTATGTAAAAACTTAACAGTGTAAACTTACAGTCAATTGGTTAACTGAAATAAGTTGTAATAAAATGGTAACAGATTTAACTTTACATTTATGCATTTGGCACATTGCATTCCATTTGATCAGTTCTTGCTTTCCTTGGGAATCGAACCCATGACCTTGTGTTGCTAACACCATGCTCTACTGTTTGAGATATGATATCTAATATGAAATTTCATGCAATTTTACAGTTTCTGGAAGTGGAAAAGTATTTTAGTTAACTAATGTTTTTTATTATTATTAATATTATTATTATTATTTATATAAATGTTTCTTCTTAGTTTTTTCAATCAGTTATCTAACATAAACCCTGATGTATATCTTTTGGTGGCAGGTGTGTTCAGAGGCGTCGTGCCCATTCAAAGTGAGGGGGCACGTGCCCCCTCAGATTTCTGAGCCAAGTGGATTTTAAATGCAGCTTCCAAACGAAAAAAAAAAATTGCAGAATAATATTTTTTATATATTTGATACAATCACAGCGGTGCGATTAGATCGTTCAGTGCACAGCATCAGCTGCTAAATTCAAATCTGCGTTCGCTGGCTGGCGCTGAGCCAGAGACAGACGCGTTCGTACAACGCTTCATGATAACCAATCAGAAACTATTCTGTTGCGCTTATGGATGCAATGGCCAATGAGAGACGTCCAGAAGAGTCATCACTGAAACGCGGTGTTTTGTTCACTTGCTCGCTGACTGAATTATTTAGCGAATTCTCTCATCAGAAACAACAAAAAGTGCAGATGTGCGTACGAATGTAAGTAAGATATTCGTTTCATAATGTAAAGTGCTTCAGTGATTTTAATGGGAGTTTTTTGAGAGTGCCTGAACTCTGGCTAGACTGAATGAAAATGTTTTTTGATAATGTAAATGTTCTTTACTCTCTGTAAAATGAAAGTGTTAAAATAAGTATCTTACAATATTGTTATTAAAATTTACATTAAATGCAAATTCAGTCGTATTAAAAATATTTTATGGCATGATATGGCACTTAAGTAAAAAGTCAGGTTTTTATGTGTAGTTAATAGATTACACTACATTTCCATATATTGATCAAATAACAATCTATAAAGGTGCAAAACGCGTTTACCTACACATATTTGAGAAACGAGATATTTCCTGATATATTAAGCATGTTTGGAATTGTTTTGAATAAAAAAGGAAAAATATAAAAAAAAAAATAAGCCTATATCAGTTATACAGTGCTTTCGTAGAATGACTTATACTCCCGACCCACCCCCCCCCCCCCCCCAAATGTGCCCCCTCAAAAATCATGAATGCATGACGCCCCTGGGTGTGTTTTGAAGGCGATGTACTGGACAGAGTAGCCTAGTATTGAGTGTGTGTATGTGTGTGTGTGTGCATGTGCGTGTGTGTTTATGGCTAATCATGTCTCCCGACTGTTGCTCTGTCTCTTTCTATCTCTTGACCCTTCTGTGTTGGTGCCGCCCCTCTCTATCAGTGTTAATTTCACTACATCTCCAGGGTGGCTTATATTGAAATATCTTAACCAACTGGCTACATTAGCATAGCGTGATGGATGTGCTTGAATCTCAGGCCAGATAATGTCCACACTTTGCATTTTAAACTAAGCAGTGCCATCCATTCTCATGCTAGACAATTAAACTCCATCATATGAGTAGATCCCCTTGCAAAATACGTGCAGGCATTATATTTAAGGATTGTTTTCTGTTGATGTCACCAGAGTTGGTGATGTCACAGACAGATAAACAACTAATAAACACACTGTTAAATGTGGAGCCCCAGTACCAACAAAATTTAAAGTAAATTTAAAGGAATCTGAATTTATGGTTTGAACAAAACTATAATTATAATTTGAGAATCATTTGAGATTTTTTTAATCTAAAGTTGGTTTCAAAGTTTTTATTTTATTCTTTTATTAATTTTTTATTATTATTGTTTCAGTGTAGAATTAATAGCAGTTAAAAGGACTGGTGTCATTAATCTAAGATAAAGATAAGATTTTAAACCTAATCAGTAAATCAGTAATTGGAACCATGGAGGGTTAAAGGAACAGTTACTACTTTATTTTGCATAGACTTGAACACTTTGTTGGCATTAATGGAAGTGCATTAGCATGGTTTAAATCGTACGTATATGACCGCCATCAGTTCGTAGCAGTGAATGAAGATGTATCATATCGATCACAAGTGCAGTATGGAGTACCTCAAGGCTCAGTACTAGGGCCGCTACTCTTCACGCTTTATAGGTTACCCTTGGGAGATATCATCAGGAAACATGGTGTTAGCTTTCACTGTTATGCTGATGATACCCAGCTCTATATTTCTTCGCGGCCCGGTGAAACACACCAAGTTGAAAAACTAATGGAATGCATAGTCGATATAAAAAACTGGATGACGAGTAATTTCTTACTGCTAAATTCTGAAAAAACAGAGGTGTTAATTATAGGACCTAAAAACTCTGCTTGTAATAACCTAGAACACTGTCTAAGACTTGATGGTTGCTCTGTCAATTCTTCGTCATCAGTTAGGAACCTAGGTGTGCTATTTGATCGCAATCTTTCCTTAGAAAGCCACGTTTCTAGCATATGTAAAACTGCATTTTTCCATCTCAAAAATATATCTAAATTACGGCCTATGCTCTCAATGTCAACAGCAGAAATGTTAATCCATGCATTTATGACCTCAAGGTTAGATTATTGTAATGCTTTATTGGGTGGTTGTTCTGCATGCTTAGTAAACAAACTACAGCTAGTCCAAAATGCAGCAGCAAGAGTTCTTACTAGAACCAGGAAGTATGACCATATTAGCCCGGTCCTGTCAACACTGCACTGGCTCCCTATCAAACATCGTATAGATTTTAAAATATTGCTTATTACTTATAAAGCCTTGAATGGTTTAGCACCTTAGTATTTGAATGAGCTCCTGTTACATTATAATCCTCTACGTCCGCTACGTTCTCAAAACTCAGGCAATTTGATAATACCTAGAATATCAAAATCAACTGCAGGCGGCAGATCCTTTTCCTATTTGGCGCCTAAACTCTGGAATAACCTACCTAACATTGTTCGGGAGGCAGACACACTCTTGCAGTTTAAATCTAGATTTAAGACCCATCTCTTTAACCTGGCTTACACATAACATACTAATATGCTTTTAATATCCAAATCCGTTAAAGGATTTTTAGGCTGCATTAATTAGGTAAACTGGAACCGGAAACACTTCCCATAACACCACATATACTTGCTACATCATTAGAAGAATGGCATCTACGCTAATATTTGTCTATTTCTCTCTTATTCCGAGGTCACCGTAGCCACCAGATCCAGTCTGTATCCAGATCAGAGGGTCACTGCAATCACCTGGATCCAGAACGTATCCAGACCAGATGGTGGATCAGCACCTAGAAAGGACCTCTACTGCCCTGAAAGACAGCGGAGACCAGGACAACTAGAGCCCCAGTTGTTGACACACTGTTTTCCTAATGAATGTTGTTCAGTTGCTTTGACGCAATGTATTTTGTTTAAAGCGCTATATAAATAAAGGTGACTTGACTTGACTTGACTTGGTGTTCAAAACCCATTTAGATCGGAAAACAATTATTTTTAATATATAAGCTGCTATTTTTCATATTGTGACAAATGTCTGTCAACAAGACATTAATCACAATATGCAAAGGCAAAAAAAAAACTATAAGTAAGATATAATGTACAGTCAGTTGGTCATTATTGCCAAATGAGCCAAACTAAACACTTCCTTAAGTTGTGTCAAATTACTGACACTGGTAGGTGCACTTGTGAGCCCCAAACACCTCTGATGTTTCAGAAAAGGCCAATAAAAATTGGCTGATTTGCATGCCAGCCACTCCCCCAGACATAGAGTGCAAGTTTTGGGTCAAGCAATGGCCACACTCGTGGTCCAGGAGCGTCACCTTTGGCTTAACCGTGCAAAGATACAGGATGCAAAGAAAGTGCACTTTCCTGGAGCCCCTATCTCCCAAGGTGGCAGTTCTCTGCAGTAAAATCCCCCTTGGCACAGATGCACTGGCACCCAGCTGGATCCGGGGTCTGCACAAGTATGTGTTTCTCCCAGTGAGTCTCATCGCACATTCACTGTGCAAGATCCGGGAGGAAGGAGAACAAGTTATATTGGTTGCACCATAGTGGCCCAACCAGACTTGGTTATCAGAGCTCACACTGATGGTGTTGGAACCTTCCTTTTCAAGAGCATGTCAATCTGACAATTGCACCCAGACCTCTGGAACCTTCATGTCTGGTCCCTGTATGGGACAAGGAGGAATTCACAAGGCTATCACCAGCGTTGATAGATACCATCACTCAAGCAAGAGCCCCCTCTAGATGGCTATATGCCTTCAAGTGGTACCTTTTCACTACATGGTGTTCTTCCCAAGGTGAAGACCCACAGAGATATGTTGTTGGGACAGTGCTTTCCTTCCTCCAGGAAGGGCCTGGAGAAGTGGTACTCGGCATCCACCCTGAATGTGGCAGTGGTAACACCATCGATACTGCAGGCGGTACGTCTTTGGGACAGCATGACCTAATCATTAGGTTTCTTAAATGCACGGAGGTTGAATCCTGCAAGACCGCACCTTACCCCTCTTGGGACCTCTCTTTGGTCTTCCAGGCCCTACAGAGAGATCCATCCACATGTCTAAAGTTTGGTCCAGTAGACTCTCACATAGTCCTGAGACCCCAGCCCGGATATGTGTCAGTGTTCTTTCAGGGATCAAGTGGTGAACTTGAAAGTGATCCCTTGTGATTAGAGCTGTGAATCTTTGGGTAGGCAGCGATTAGATTCGATTCACTACTCATAGTTTTTCGATTAGATTCAAGAATGATTTTTGCAAATTTAGAACAATTCAATTCGATTCAATTCACAATCCAATTTGATTCGATTATAACGATTCAATTCTGCATTCTTTAAGTGCATTCAAAGGATTCAATTAAATTCTTTAAATGCTTAGTCAGGGGGCAAATAACACCAGCCTATATGGTTAGAGAACCATAGGTAAAAAAGTTTTTTATAATAATCATTTTGCCCATTATTAGATGGTAATTTAATGATGCAATATCATGACATGGCATACGTAAAAATGTATGTAAGGCAAATAATAAAAAAATAGCTTTAAAAGTATTATGTATAAGATAACATTTTGTCACCAGGGGCGTAGCCATCATTTCAGAAGTGACAGATATCATTTTATGTATGTAGCCTATGTATTATAATAATTATTATAATTTGTTTTTTTTTTACAAGGAATTCTCTTATTTTTTATTACTTTTAATTTGCTATAAGAAATCAAATATACTGCTCAATAATAATCAATCATTTGTAATCTATATATTTTTTTCCTAATGCCAATTTTATGATTGTTTATATACTACATTTAATAAGCTATTATTTTAATTTTCTGCACAGAATAAGGTAAAAATATACTTTATAGTTTCTGTACTGTAATAAATGATACCAATTAGCACTGCATCATTAATAAATTTTATTTATTTACTGTTTTTTTTCTTAATGTTTTATAAGTTCATTCTGCTTTTTAATCAGTTTAGCTGCAGATAAATCCTGGCACATCTATGAGAGTGAGGTCACTTCTCTTTCAGTGTGAAAACTTCTTTATCTCATTTTCACAAAATAAAATGCTATAGTAGCTATTTAACTTTTCCTCTCCGTCAGCGAATGATGATTCTGAGAGAAAACTCACCCGATGTCTGTCTGCTAAAGCAACAAACGCTACTTCAATGCATCTGATTATCAGATAAACTTTGCGCTCTTATTTCAAGGTTGTTGTTAATGCTGTGGTTATTTTAACAGTTTCCTTCATACATTTGCTTCATCTGCATTATTAAAACACATTTATCATTCAATGGAACTGTGTGTGTGCTTTAGACACTTACATTTCTGCTCCGTCCATGCAATAAATACGTAGCTTTCGACTGCTCACATCAGATCACACATCAGCTGCGCCAGAGACGAATGGAGCATGAGTGCAATCCTGGGGCAGTCTCGGGCGGTAAAAGTGGAGCATGTGAAGGAGAGATGCGAGGCACGAACACTGTTCCAGGTCTCCATTAATTCGTCCTTGTAGTAATTTAATGAGTATGTATTTTGAAAGCATTGAATCACGATTCTTAGCATTTTAAATTGATTACTGTCCGAGATCGGCGATTCACGATTCAAAAATCGTGTTTCAAGATCGATGCATATGAATCGTCAGGGTTTGTAATTGATGCATCGAGAAAACGAGTGAATCGTTACACCCCTACTTGTGATGAAGGAGACCCAGTCCTGTCTCTGTTTTTTCTGGTATGTGCCTTGCATATGTATACATGGACATCACAGAGAACAATCAGTGATCTGAGCAGCTCTTTGTCTGCTTTGGAGCACAGCAGAAAGGGAAGGCTGTCTTAAAACAAAAAACGGCCCACTGGATTGTAGATGTTAGTCTATTGGCACACGAAGCCCAAGGCATACCATGCCTCCTGGGAGTGAGAGCTCACTCTATCAGGGCCGTTGCAGTTTATTTGGCTTTAGCAAATGGCACTTCATTGGCAGACATCTGCAGAGCTAGGGGCTGGGCTACACTCAATACTTTCCCAAGATTTATAATATCTGGTTAGAGCCAGTTTCATCCCAAGTCTTAGGTACCTACAGGTAAAATTCAGGCAACTGGCTGGGTGTAGCACTTGCTCTTAACATATTTCCCCACTTCTGAGGGGATAATGTGCACTCTTTTGTCCAAAGGGAGTTCACCTCCCCACTTGGTAAGTACATAGGATGTCTCTCCACTTGTTAATCTCTCCTTTGGGTTTGATGTGGTCTCTGTAATGTTAATTTTCTCTGCAGAGAAAGACAACATTTCCCCAATGTAAATTACAAGGTTTTCCCAGCTGTAAGCTTAAAAAAGGAAATAATATTAAAGAAAAAGATAAGAAAAAGAAAAACAGAAAAGGTCAAATAAGGCTCAGGCAACCTGAGGACAAGTCTTGCATCACCTATCTGTGCACTGGGACGGTTACAACACGGATTGAGTTGACTTTGCTACTTGGTACGCGACAGCCTGCCTTTACCTGTGTCGCTGAATCTCATAATACAGTTCAGCTGGTTGTGGCATTTAGTATACTGACCCCTAGCGTCAGTCATTCAAAACAGTGTCAAAGTGACTGACAGATAGGGAAGGTCTTGGTTACTATTGTAACCTCCATTTCCTGATGGAGGGAACAAGATGTGGAGTCCCTCCTGCCACAACCCTTTGTTTTGTTTTTGCATTTTGATAATATTGCTGTTTATAATGTTTTTAAATTCCTTATTATATTAAACTATATTGTTCACTGACACAGTTCTGCTGTGAATATGTTCCAATCTGACTGGCACTAAGAGTGTGTAGGATGTGCTGATGGCTCCTACAAAGCTGTCAGAGGCATCGGGCACCAGATCAATGCCACTAAATCAAACTGACTCTTTATGTGACAGGAGAGAGTTGTACATTAATATGCTGCTGTATCAAATAACATCTTGAGCTCATGTCACATTCCTGTTTGAACTCCAAACCCGGTCAGATGCAACACCTTATGGGAAATTGGTACATATCTGTGAGCATTTTACTAACAATTTCCAATCTTATGATGTTTTTCTATACTATAATATTTTTTTCCTAAAGATTGCTACAGGTAAATCATCTTTTCTATGTTCAGCAAGAACTAATTTAAAATAAGTAACTGTTTAGCTAATTCCCAATTAGGTTTGTTATCGAGGAACAGTTCTTGATCTTATTTAGAAGGAAATAAATAAATTAATGTAGAGATGTACAAAATTTACATTGTAAAAAATTTTATTGTCACAACCAAGTTAATATTTTACTCCTGCTTAGAAAGTGTGATGGTCACTATATTCTCAGGATTAACTGGATGTGTTGATACACAGAGTGTGATGACCACATGCAAAAATAGAGCTGAAGTAAAATACCCTCTTATTACGAGCTGCAGCTTGCTAAGAAAGTCACTCATGCGTTCTGCCGTTCCTCCACCCAGATGGCTCATAAAATCAGATGCATAGGGATGGATTTTGGAATATGAGACAAACAAGGAGATTAATGTAATGCTGCACGTGCAGATGAAGCAGCAGTAATGACAAGACCTCTCAACAGCAAGGAGATGAAAGTGCTTTTTGTGTGTGTGTGTGTGTGTGTGTGTGTGTGTGTCGGGAGGTGGGGGTGGGTTGCAGGAATACATCCCAGCTCTCCACAAATGATGGATCGCAACAGTAGGAAGAACAAAACCAAGCATTGCTCATGCTGTCACCACAATGAAACAGCTACATAACAGCATTTGGTCACAATGCGAGCAGCAGAGATGCCAGGCCATCATGCCACTTCTACTGGAAGTCAAAGACTTCATCCATCACGCATACAGTCCCTTTAGCATTTGACTGTGCGCAGCGCTAGTGAGTTGTCTTGAGAGGGACTTCCAGAGTCGCTGAAGAGATTTGATCAATTTATTTTGGCTGCCATTGTTTCAGAATCGTTGTTGTTCCATTGGGGTTGAAGAGGATCTAGTCAAATGTGTGCTTCAGATGAGGCACATCTGGAGAGATTCACCTGCCATACCTGCAACTTCTTCCAGAAATCAACATTAATTGAGCCATTTAAAATAAATTAAATCTCCTACTTTTATTTTATTTTTTTTTTAATAAGTGACACTGTGCAATTTTTTTGAGGCACATGTGCCAGCTAATAGAATAGTTTACCTTGGATAAACAAGCCTAAAAAGCTGAATAAAGTGTCCCATCCTTGAAATCACAATCTGTGACTGGTCCATCGGATCTAGCTTGCAGTTGATTGAAGAGTTGAAAACAAAGGCATGAAGTTGAGCACTTTTGTTGGGTTTTGTTAGTGATGCTTGCATGATGTGTGCATACTTTATCACAGATGAAGCAGATTAGATACAATATTTGTCGAATACACATTTTTCATGTAGCAAGACACTTTTCATTCAATACTTGAATACTCAAATCGCTCTCATGGTACTTTGATGCCATATGCCTTAAAGTATTATTTTTTGTCATGATGACATATCTAAAAAGCAAGCTAACATATACGTCAGAAGAGCTGTTTTTAACAAATGTTTAGTAAATATACAGTCTCCTCCATTGACCAGTTCGAAAACAGATTGTATTATAAAAGGGCTCTGGTAATATATGCATTACCGCACTACCCTGTTATGAAATGTGTATAAGCTATTTTTGGATCCAAACAGGAAAATGTTTTTAGCTAAAAGTGATTTTTTTAGCTAAATTCCTTCTGTTTACATGTGGCAGCTGCAGACTCTTCTTCTTTCTTGTTGGTTTGTGCATCTCGTGTTTGACCAATCACATACGGCGTAAGAGCTAACGTTTTCTCAAAACTGCAAAAAGGAACAATAATAATTATTAAAAAAGTTCCTTATCTTGCTTCTAGTTCTAGGAAAAGTGCCTTATGAAAGGTCACTAAGTGAACTGATATTTAACAAGACATTGTTTTGTTCCTCCACGCTGTTTATCAGCTTACAATGTGATGTTGATATCTGGTGAAGTGGTGACTTTCACAGATATTAATGGTGGATTCAAGCGAAAAACGATGGATTGAAGCAAGATTTGCCATGAGAGGATTCGACTTAATATCGAATCATTGTTTTTTACCAAAGCAAAGGCTTAGAAGTCCTACGAGGCGGCGTTTTAATCAACTCTCCTTCTCTTGGCTAAAGTGGCTAAGGGACCTCAGTGTTACGCTGGGAGCCAGTGACCCCGCAGCCACCAATGACAAACCGCAGGCTCTATCTCCAGCATGTGGCGAGCATCCCTTCAAGCAAAAAGCCACCCAGGAACAGAGGAGCCAAAAAACACTGTCCTTACGCCACAGTAGGGATGAAAATTAGATATGATGGTTAACACAGCCCCTTTGTACCCCTGCATGGGGCAAATGAACGGTGTGGGGTGGCTGTGGGGCATTCAGGGCATTCTTAAAATTAAAAGTTATAGTCTATTGGCCTGCGTTTGGTAGCTGAGCACGCACCCATGCCTAGCGTGGCTGCTAATGGGAAAAGATGTGTGGAAGTGTATGATTTATGGGTGCATGCGAGCAGGGGTGGAATAATTTGGTGCAGAACGGGTACTTACTGAACGGCAACAACTCGGCTACTTATCCATACTTTCTGGTGATAAATTAGCTCTTGCTTAAAGTGGCCCAGGACCCATTTTTCATTTTGATTACTACACTTGATATCTCTTTCTTTTGCACTCTTTCTATGTCAGCAATGGTCCTTAGCATTTTTTTGTGTATTAAGGCAGTGTGTTTAAGTAAACCTTCTCTCTGCTTCGCTCAACTTCTTTTTTTTTTATCAGTGTCCCTATGTAGGGCTCTTCTTTAATCTCTCCCTATCCAGCTGCTGCTGCTGCTCACCGTCCGGCTTTACAGCAATCGTTCACCTGAAAATAACACTTCTGTGACCTCATGTCATTCCAAACCCATATGTTGGTATTTTATGTGATACACCAAAACAGAAATTTTGAAACATCTTTATGAACAGGAAAAATAATCTTTATAAATCTAATCCCTTGCTTCTTTACATTCAATAGTTGTTTACATGCATTAATTTTTATCAGTCTCAATGAAAATTGAAATTCTGTTTTAATTAACTTTGAAAATATTTTATGTATTTCAAGCAAAACGTCACATAGAACAAGAGAAAGCTACTGCTAAGATTGTTTTTGCCTTCATGACATATCGAAAAGGAAAGCTGACAAATACGTCAGAAGAGTGCACATTCGTAATAAGTAAACATACGCATAAGGTATTTTTGAATTGGATTGAGAAGATTGAGTATTCAAACATTTACTGTATATGCAGCATTTTTTTATTCTGTTGATTGGATTATTTCATGTCTTTCGATTTGATTTAAATTTCATTCAGATCAAGCTCAGTCGGATTGATTGAGGTGTTTACATGAAGGCTTTCAATCTGATTGAGCCATCAGTCCAATTACTAAAGTAATACAAGGATGCATGTAAACATAGCTAATGACAGTTCATTGTAATCAGGTTTTTCAAGCTCAAAAATGGACCAAAAAAAAAAAAACACAAAAAAATAGGGATGCACTGATGTATCAGCCACTAATTGGTATCGGATGATAAAAGCAATTATCTGCACTATTTTTATTTCATTATTTCATTACATATTACACTATTATAGTATTATTGTTCATGTTCCACTCTAATGTACCAAATGAGAAGATTCCCTGTATAGTTTACAGTATTATTATTTGGGAGATTTTTTTTTTCCTTAAGGAAACTAAACTATTGGTATCAGCAGATATCATTTTGGATAAATCGCATTGGCCGATACATTTTCTCATCGGTAACCATTAATTTATCATTGTACAGTTTAGAAAACTTTTAAAAAGATTACTTGTTGTATTCCTAAGTTCACTTAATTTTACTTAACAAATATATCCTTTTATATTTAAGTTAATGTATAAGCAACATCATGTCACAATAGCCTGCTATCACGACATTTAGACAAGCGGCCTTGGTATGTGAAGTAAGCTGGAAATTTCTATCATAGCATAGTTAGGCTAAATGCTGCATTTTTTCTCATTTTGTCAGTTAAATTTTCTTATTGAGAGCATTTAAAGTAGTGTTAACCTAACTTTTAACATAAAGACCAATTTGAACGATTGGTATGGTAACTACTATCTGTCGAAATAACTGACAAACAGCAAAATATGTGAAATTTCATTTGTACATACTGTTTATGTTCAGCTGCCTCATATTGATGTGACGTCACCTTACTATAATTAGAAACTACATGTAAATGAAAAATTGTGTCTATTGCCACTTTGTTTTAGATTAACAAATAACCAGACGCCACCTGATTCAAATATTCCACCAAAGTTTAACAGTAATGACATTATGAATTTCTTTACTGATAAAATAGATAACATTAGAAATACAATAGCGAATGTAGATTCTACAGCGTCTAACACTTCAGTTTCATCCATCGCACCCAAAGATAAACTGCAGTGCTTTACAACTATAGGACAGGAATAGCTAAATAAACTTATCACTGTATCTAAACCAACAACATGTTTATTAGATCCTGTACCCACTAAATTACTAAAAGAGCTGTTACCTGTAGCTGAAGAACCGCTTCTCAATATCATTAACTCGTCGTTATCTTTATATCACGTCCCAAAACCATTTAAGTTATTAAGCCTCTTATTAAGAAACAACTACAGGTACATCCTATTGGACTGGCAAAGTATAGGCCCATTTCAAATCTTCCATTTATGTCTAAAATTTTAGAAAAGTTGTTGCTGTTCAATTGTGCCCCTTCCTGCAAAAAAAATAAAAAATATCTGTATGAATAATTTCAGTCAGGTTTCAAGCCCCACCATAGTACAGAAACTGCACTTGTTAAATTTCAAATTACTTGCTTTCTTTTTGCGTCAGATCAAGGCTGCATTTCATTGCTAGTTTTACTTGATCTTAGTTCTGCGTTCGACACCATAGATCATGACATACTCATAGATCGATTACAGAACTATACAGGTATTCAAGGGCAGGCTGTAAGATGGTTTAGATCCTTCCTGTCTGATCGCTACCATTTTGTTTATTTAAATGGGGAGTCATCTCATTTATCACCAGTAAAATATGTAGTGACACAAGGTTCTGTCCTAGGTCCTCTGCTATTTTCAATATACAGTACATGTTGCCCCTTGGTAATATTATTAGAAAATACAGGATTAGTTTCCACTGTTATGCTTATGATACTCCGCTATATATCTCAACAAGACCAGGTAAAACTTCCAAATGATCTAAGCTAACAGAGTGTGTTAAGGATTTTAAAGATTGGATGACCAATAATTTTCTCCTATTAAATTCGGATTAGACAGAGATATTACTTATTGGACCAAAAAACAGTACACAGAATCACGTAGATTACAGTTTGCAACTAGACGGATGTACTGTTACTTCCTCTACAGTCAGAAATCTGGGTGTTATATTGGACAGCAATTTGTCTTTTGAAAACCATATTTCCCATGTTTCAAAAACAGCATTCTTCCATCTTAGAAATATTGACAAGCTACTAAACATGTTGCCTGTTTCTGATGCAGAAAAGCTAGTTCATGCATTCATGACCTCTAGACTGGACTATTGTAACACAGTTACAAAATATTATTACTTACTTATAAGGCCGTAAATGGTTTAGCTCCTGCATACCTAACTAGCCTTATACCACGCTACAACCCATCATGCTCCCAAAGGTCACAAAATGACTTTTGGTAGTTCCTAGGATAGCAAAGTCTACTAAAGGAGGTAGAGCTTTTTCACATTTGGCTCCAAAACTCTGGAATAGCCTTCGTGATAATGTTCAGGGTTCAGACACACTCTCTCTGTTTAAATCTAGATTAAAAACACATCTCTTTTACCAAGCATTCACATAATGCATTTCATAATCTTGGACTGCAGTTTTATCTGATCAAATGTTCTTAACTATTTTTTAGCTTGGGTTAAACTAATTAATTTTACTTGGTTGTAACAGCAGCTATGCTAATTATGTCTCTATTTCTTTCTCTGTTTCTGCTGGGATTGACATCCCATAGTAACTAGGATTTACACAAACTTCAATCTGGATCCAGAACACCTGAGAAGAGATGATGCTGACCCCTCAGAGGACCTCAGATGTGTCACGGTTCATGAATGCACCGTCTCCAGCTGTATTCATGTTACGTCATGTTGATTGTTTCATGTGGGTGTTGCCGCTGATCGTCTGATCAGCGGCAGGTGCATCTCATTCCAATTGCCTATTTAACACCCTGTCTTTCGTCTCTTGTTTGTCAGATCATTGTTTGAGGTCCTCCGTGTTAGATGTCTGTCCTGATTCTCATGTTCCTGCTCTTGCTTGTCTCTTGTTCGGTCGTCTCTGGATTGTTCCTCTCTCACACGGAATATCTTCACCTCTCACGGATCTACCACCACCGTCATCTCTACCAGCGCACTCAACCCACCTACTCACCAGTCTGTGCTGCCATCGAGGTCCCTGCGTCACTCTCCAACCTTCATCCATCTCATCTCATTACAATAAACTCTGTCAACTTGCATTTGCCTCCTGTCTTCCATACCAAACCGTTACAAGATGATGCTAACCCTGAAACAACATACAGAACTAACAAATATTGCTAAAGTGTGATTGCATCATATAATAATTGCTGTTAATAGTGTTCATTGTCTGGTTGACTACATCTTGTATAAATTGTTCTGAAAATGTCTGTCATGCACATAAACTGACAGTCACCACTGATAAGCTACTACTAAATATTGTAGAATATTGCAGTGATTTATATCATAAAAACCACTATACAGATGAACTTGATTTGAATTGAATTAAAAAAATAACTAAGGAAGCATCGAAAAGCAAGACTGATTCTGATTTTATTACATTTAACATCAAAACAAATAAGCTTAACGGCACAAGTAAACTCACGGAAGAAACATGAGGTAAATGTTCAAACAGTTGAGTTTATTTATAATATATGATATCGTTAAGTAGAATAACAAGGAAGCTGTTTTGCTGATTATCATGATTACAAATGTTATGTTTTAGTTTTTTTTTCGTAGGGTTTTCTATAACATGAGAGTGTGCAAATAGTGACAAAGGGTAGAGGTCTTCACAGTGCACCCGAGACCCGTCGACCCGGGACCCGTACGGGTTCGGATCTATATTTTAAATGATCAGCCGGGTCAGGGTTGGGTTCGAGTCTATTACCTCGGGTCCCGGGTCTGTTTAACATTGTGTGTAATACCCGTGCGATCGGAGTCATCGGACTCGGAGAACACCCGGCCGTGATCAAACACTGCCTGTGTTTTTTGTAACTTGCAACTTGTAAAATTAGGAAAAGAAAAGAGTGAGCCAAAAAAAAAGCTCTCTCTCGCTCTCTCTCTCTCTCTCGGTTCGGTTCGGTGTAGTACATTACGGGTCTCTTTCGGGTTCGGGCATGAATTTTTGGACCCGTGAAGACCTCTAACAAAGGGCCCTATAATATACCCGGCGCAATGCGATGCAAGGCGCGGCGCAAGTGTGTTTGCTAGTTTCAGTCCAGCGCCGTTTGCATTTTCCCGTCATTTAAATAGCAAATCCATTTGTGCTCATTTTTGCGCTCATGGGCATGTTGGTCTAAAAAAAAGAGATGTGTTTAGGCGCATTGCTGGCGCAATTCTATTTTAAGGATCTGAAAATAGACTGCGCCATAGACCAGCTCAAACCTGGTCTAAACCTGGTCTAATGTGTTTTCTTTGTTATTTAAAGAGTGTACACGCTGCTTATTAAACACAGGAGCACACAAACATGCAAAATATTAAATATTAGAGGATTGCAAAGCATAATATTTTTTTCATAGGCTAAATAAATAAATAAATAAATATATATATATCATATATCATAATGGATAGTCATGGCATGTATCAGAATTAGGCTATTTAGCATCTATTTGCTCGCACACAAGCAGCTCTGTTTCATCTTGAAGACGCATTCTGTCTTTGCGCTTGCCAAATTCCGTTGTGTAAATAGCAAATCCGTCATGGCACGAGCGCATTTGGCTCTTAAAGGGAATGGAAGATGAGACTCTGATTGGTTTATTGCACGTTACGCACAAAAAACACCCATTACTCATTAAGAGAATAGGGACAACCCGTTTATACCATGCGCCCGGGCGCCAACCGTTTTTCCATCGTTAAAATAGCAAAATTGGATTTGGACATGCCCTAAGTGTACCTGCGCCGTGCACTTTACACTGTGCATTTAGATCGTTAAAATAGAGCCCAAATTGTCCATTGTCCAGGTGAGTTATTCAATTAATTGAGTTCTGTTGCAGTCCAACAGATCTCCAGTCATTTTGTTCCTGCATATCAAAGGCTTTGTGGTTTGGCTCATTCACTGTCGGCTGCTTGTCCAGCTGCCAGAAGACTGGAGCCCTGTCAAGTCAGCTGCGACCCCAGCCGGGACCTTCCCCTACTGGGACAATGTTCCCATTGATCCTGATTTGGCTGGAGTGACAGGACACCGCCTCTGTCAGGGAAATAAGCAGGTAAAATATTAAGTTATGGGGGCAGGTTTCAATCAATAAGCAGACCTGTGACTGAGGTGGGCTCTGAGGTTATTTGCCCCGCTAGAGGACCCTCATAATGCAATTGAGGGATTTGAAACACAAGTGGATCTGTTCCAAAGCACAACAGACATTGGTCGACCCATCCAAACCTTACTGGAAGCTCACAGATTTCATCAAGTAGCCAGTGTTGTTACTGAGCATATTGGCATCTGCTCGCACTCCAGTTTCTAGGACTAGAAGCAGATCCAATGGCCTGTGTTCCAATACAGAGAAAACAAATACAACAGATGAAGAGCATATGTGAAAATTCCAACAGACGGGCCTTGAAAGTGACCTGACACTGGAAGTTCTGCCCCACGGTAAAACTACAACTAAAACTGTTAAAGTAGTTTTTGTTATTTGAACTAAAGCTATACTAAAATAAAATTATTATAAATAAAATAAATAATAAATGAAAAAAGTACACTTAGAAAACTTATTATTAGATAATTAGATTAATTTTTTTAAACATTTTTATAATTTATAATTGTATAATTTATAATTAAAAAAATGACAAAACGCACATAAGAAATGTACTATAACTTTCATTTAGATGTAAAGTAAAAACGAATTCAAAATAATAATAAATATTATAAAAACATACACATAATACTTAAAAAAATGTAAAAGGGTGTAAATAAGTCAAATATTATTGCCGTATGTTTTATAGGAAAGAACTATTTCATTTTTTTCTACTTTAACATTTGTGTGTAAATTGCTTCTACACCATCTTTTTTTTTTTTTTTTTGTAAATTATTAATATGGTATTTTAACACACATTTTCCATTACATATTCTCATTATTGGGTCATATTATGGTATTTTTCCTATATTGTATTTAAATGTTTTTCCCCCAATAATCCCCAAAAATGGTATTATCTAAATAAGTTTGTATTCATGTAAGTCATAAATATTATGATATACCCCCAAATTAATCAAATGCATTAATTTATAACGACACAACAAATTTGAGGGAAATCAGATGGACATAATATTTCCTGCATAATAATAACATGTAATTTTGTGTTATGTCAGTAACCTGTTATGGCGGTGTACCGCACACACACATTTTTATATATCTGTCAATTCTGTGCAAACTGATGATAACAATTAGTCCACAGCAATTTTTGTGCCTCAATCCTGAGCGAGTAATTGTACGTTTTGAGCACAGAGAACTATATTTTGCAAGCACATTATATTATATTTTGTACAGAAATTAACAATCGCAAAAAGAAAAAACGATTCCTTGCTCAACAAATGTATTTGCATGTTTGCTATTATCCATATTAACGTGCAGTAATGACCCCTCTCATGCAGTTTACTCAGGTGCTCTCTCACAAACTTATTCTCTGCGCTCCTGTCAAGTCCATCTCTCTCTCTCTCAACCTCTTAATTCAGTGTGCGCTCAACTCTTGACACATGCTCACTCAACTTACAACAAGTGTGCCACAAAATCAACCAATCGGAAAATTAAAGGTCAATTTTGATTGGCTGTTGGTATCCAATCATATAGCTAGTGACAAAGCCCTATCATTTTCTATTTAGAATTAAATAAAGAGAAATGGAAAAATGGCTTGTTTATTCATTTTACCGTTTAGTTTAACAAACGGAAAATTTGTTTTTGGCTCTATATCTCATTTTGCCATTTGGGGTTTACAAATCGGTTTATGGCTTCAATATTTCATGCGCACTTGTGGGTGGTGCTGAAACGCTGCTTTCATCTGATTGGTCGAATCGCTCCGCCTTCAGCTCGGTCTTTTTATTCTTTCAGGCAGAATAAGAGTCAGTACGAGTGAAGCACTGTAATGTCTGAAACCACCGCTCACTGTTAATTAGAATAATATTTGAAACAGATGTGGCTGGGCACATAATTCCTGCTGCTGTGACTTGCAAGTGACCCCTTTATATTATTTCTAGGTTATAGTATTGTATGAATATTGTCCCACTGTAAATGCAGTGCAAATAGTTCTGTCTCCTTGGATAAAAGTGAAGTGGAAATCAAAATCAATAACAGACTGAAAAGTTCCATGAAAATATGTCGGTAACATTTATTACTTTCGTCTTTTAAGTCTAAAGGCACTAGGTATGTGTGTGTGACATTAATAAATAATTGTGAAAATGAATATAGTTAAATTTATGAAATAAATTAGTAATATTTGTTTTATTACATACTAAATTGAATGATGTTTCTCTTCTTAGTATTCTTTGTTGGGCTTGAGAAAGCCAACATTTATTTGAACATTATTATTATTTATTATGAGAGTAATTGACACCGACTAGAACTTTAATGTTTCACCAAATTCAGCTCAGATCTTCAGACTTGTCTGACTCCCGTTGCTGTATAACTGGTCAGACTTAACGAGTGGCTTTTGTTACCCAAGCAACGAAGGCCTTAACACTTAATGTCTACTAGAGGGGGCGACAGGATTTATGTTTACAGTAGTTTAAGTGACAAATATATACATGAATTTCATGTGTACTGCCATGAATATGCCATATCTGTGTACAAGAATAAACTTCACACTTCAAGCTCTACAACTATTTAAAACTTTCCAAGATATAGTTTATTCACACTGGTTTATGCATTTAATGTTTGTCCATCTGGAACTTTTATTTTTCATGAGCTGTATATTTTAAGATGTACTAGGTGTTGATAAATCACATGCAAAGAATGTAAAGAGCTTAGACATTTTTTTTTTTTTTAATCGTTATTGAATTCTAAATAGGAAATGAAATGATAAAAAAGTACATGGACCAGACGGGCTTTGGCTTTACTAGCGATATGATTGGAGACCAACAGCCAATCACAATTGACCTTTAATTTTCAGATTGGTTGATTTTGTTGCACACTTGTAACGCTGTTGTAAGTTGAGCAAGCCTGTGTCAAGAGTTGAGCGCACACAGAATTAAAGGCGGGCATACACGGTGCGATTTTTGCTGTCGTACGAGTTCGCATGCGATTTTTTTCAATTGTGTGGAAATTGCGTATGTTTGTATGGTCACGGCTCGTATCATTTGCGATGAATTACGAGCCGAGCAGAGTAGCTTACGAGCACTTCCCGACCTCCCGATCATTTTTAAACATGTCTAAATGTTTGTGAGCTATCGGTTTGAATTCGTGACATGTGTGCGGTTGAACGAGCTGATTTGTTGATTTATTTAAAGTTGACCAATCACGAACTAGGAAAACCACAGAAGAAGAAAGGCGAAGACGGCAGCGCCACGGCGATTGTGGACTATTGACCAGGAGGATAAACTCGCTGAAGTCTGACATGAACAGCGAGCGTTGTATGATGTTTCTAGCAATGTGTTCCAATGCCTTTTTAGTTCTCTCTCTCTCTCTCTCTCTCTCTCTCTCTCGCTCTCTCTCACACACGCATATGTAGTTTACAGGGACTCTCCATAGACGTAACGGTATTCTATACACTCTATCCATCACGGAAATTGCATGTTTAAAATTTCTATTAAACACCGTATAGTATTTTTTTAAAGCCATTTGGTTTACGAGGGCACAGGAATTGTCCTCACAAACCATGTTTACATTGTAATACATATTTCAGATATTTATAAACCATATACAAGACCACACACACACAGGGTGACCAAACGTCACCCATTTGCAATCGCTGAAAAATAACCTGTAAGTTACGTGTAAGAAACAGTCACGGCTCGTATCAATATTTTATATGCAGTTATGAGAGAGGGAGAGCAGTTATATTAGGCGCGTTCGACTTGAAGCAGCGCTGCACAGAATGATCACCTGTATGACATCAAAGTACCGCGAGAGCGATTCGAATGCATTGGATATGTGTGCTCTCTTATCGCTCTCGCGGTACTTTAATGTCATACAGTGATCCTTCTGTGCGTGCAGCGGTGCTTCAAGTCGAATGCGTCTATCAACTTCGTGCGATTGCTTCTGGAATTCGCAGGTTGTAAAATCGTGTCGTATATCATCTCGTCCGTACGATTTTCAGATAAACTCACTCGTGCCGTGTGCGTGGACATACGATCTTCCGACCATCCGAATTCGCACCGTGTACGCCCGCCTTAAGGGGCGGCCACACTAGCCTTTGAATGTGCAAAATTATTTCGGAAGCCGTTGCGAATATGGGCGGGAGCAAGATATAACGGTTTCCCCTCATCACAACATGGATTAATCTGTGCTTGTACTGTGTCTTTTGCGACGGCGTCGAAAGCGTCTTATTATATTGTTCTCTCTGTCTCTCTCTCTCTCTGTAAATATATACACACTAAACAATAAAAAAAATTATAGAACGTGTCCTCATTCAAATGTACCATCTGTTCCTGTTTCCATTGACACTGCGAACCATGCAGCTTCTTTTTTTTATTATTTTTTAAATATGTATTATATAAAATAGGATGCTGCGCTACGGCTAAAATTAGCACTTCCTTCATTTTTTAATTTCTGTACAGAGAGGTCACGCAGTGACGTATCGATCATCTACTGGTCACACGACTTCACGTGATGCGAATTCGCAGGTCAGAGTTCACCAAACTTGAACTTTCGAACACAGCAAAATGCGAAAGTTTTCGAATGAGCCTGCATTTCCCGTCTGACGCATTCGCATGCGTATGAATGGAAGTCAATGGAACGAAAAGTGCAGTGTGACTGCCCCTTTAAGAGGTTGAGAGAGAGAGGGACTTGACAGAAGCGCAGAGAATAAGTTTGTGAGAGAGCACCTGAGAAAACTGCGTGAGAAGGGTTATTACTGCATGTTAATATGGATAATAGCAAACAAGCACGGAATCATTTTTTCTTTGCTCAAGTGAATTTTATTTTTGTGATTATTAATTTCTGTTCAAAATATAATGTAATGTGCTTGCAAAATATAGTTCTCTGTGCTCAAAACGTACAATTACTCGCTCAGGATTGAGGCTCAAAAATAACGCCATATTTTCTGATCTGAAAAACAGTGAGGAAAAAGAATGCAAATCATTTGCAATCCAAATCTACAGAATTTTCTTTTTAGATAAACTCACTCGTGCCTTGTGCTTGAACATACAATCTTCCAACCATCCGAAATTCGCACCGTGTACGCCCGCCTTAAGGGGCGGCCACACTAGCCTTTGAACGTGCGAAATTATTTCGGAAGCCGCTGCTAATATGGGCGGGAGCAAGATATAACGGTTTCCCCTCATCACAACATGGATTAATCTGTGCTTGTACTGTGTCTTTTGCGACGGCGTCGAAAGCGTCTTATTATATTGTTCTCTCTGTCTCTCTCTCTCTCTGTAAATATATACACACTAAACAATAAAAAAAATTATAGAACGTGTCCTCATTCAAATGTACCATCTGTTCCTGTTTCCATTGACACTGCGAACCATGCAGCTTCTTTTTTTTATTATCTTTTAAATATGTATTATATAAAATAGGATGCTGCACTACGGCTAAAATTAGCACTTCCTTCATTTTTTAATTTCTGTACAGAGAGGTCACGCAGTGACGTATCGATCATCTACTGGTCACACGACTTCACGTGATGCGAATACGCAGGTCAGAGTTCACCAAACTTGAACTTTCGAACGCAGCGAAATGTGAAAGTTTTCGCATGAGCCTGCATTTGACGATTCGCATGCGTATGATTCGCATGCGTATGAATGGAAGTCAATGGAACGAAAAGTGCAGTGTAACCGCCCCTTTAAGAGGTTGAGAGAGAGAGGGACTTGACAGAAGCGCAGAGAATAAGTTTGTGAGAGAGCACCTGAGAAAACTGCGTGAGAGGGGTTATTACTGCATGTTAATATGGATAATAGCAAACAAGCACGGAATCGTTTTTTCTTTGCTCAAGCAAAAAAATTTTTTGTGATTGTTAATTTCTGTTCAAAATATAATGTAATGTGCTTGCAAAATATAGTTCTCTGTGCTCAAAAAGTACAATTACTCGCTCAGGATTGAGGCTCAAAAATAACGCCATATTTTCTGATCTGAAAAACAGTGAGGAAAAAGAATGCAAATCATTTGCAATCCAAATCTACAGAATTTTTATTTTTACTTTTTATCACAATTCAGACTTTTTTCCTTGTAATTCGAAGAAGTCTGAATTGTGAAATAAAATGTCAAAATTAATTACTATTAATTATTTGTTTATATTTTGTAGAAGCAAAAAGAACTGCAAGATGTGAACTCAGAAATCTGAGAAAAACGTCAGAATTGCGAGATATAAACTTTATATAAATTTATAAATTTATAAATTGCAATTGTGAGAAGAAAAGTTTAAATTGTGAGAAATACTATAGAAATTGTGAGGGAAAAAATCTGAATTTTTAGATAAATTCGCAATTACCTTTTCTATTTTGTGGATGAAATAATGGATGAAAAAAAATTGCAAGTAAACTTACAATTGAGGGAAAAAAAATACAAGACATAAACCCAGAATTCTGAAAAAAAAAAAAAAAACTTTTAAAGCAATTTTCAATGTGTTGCTTGCTGTTTCTTGTTATTGTAAAATTTACTAGCAATTTCTGAGTGAAATTAGTTTCAAAGCAAATCATAAATATTTTTCAGTGTAGCCACTTTTTCAGTCAAAAGATTTAAACTCAAAGAGACAGGATAGTCTGTTCATGACCTGATATTTTATTCGGACCCAGAAGAAGATGAAGATAACAGGAAACTCCTAATATGGGCAACAGCGTCCAGCTATCGCTGTATGAAGACAGTTGTTTTGACAGAAGAACTAAAACTTATGGAAACACAAAGACATTAATATACGACAATATATGGTTTTTCAAGTCATCTCCAGCAGGTGATAAATACAGTATATGAACAATGCTAATTGACATAGATTTATTACAGTATACAAACTATTCTGCCTTATTATGTGATAAATACGTGTTTGTAGTATATTAAAAAAAAATCATTATTATTTGTTATTGTCCAGCAGTTATTGATTAAGCCAATTAAAAGCTAGAAATTAGAGAATAATTAAAGTTGCCTATAATATCCACTACCAGTCAAGTCTCTTCTGTTCACAAAGCCTGCATTTATTGGATCCAAAGTACAGCAAAACAGTAAACAGAAATATTTTTACTAGACTTTTTAAAATAACTGTTTTCTATCTGAATATATTTCAAAATGTAGTTTGAGATTTTAAAGCTTGCTAAATAATAATATTAATTTCTATAATTTATTTTCCAAAAAAAAAACTTTTTTTTTTAATGATATACTGTATAATGTTGCAAAGGCTTTTTATTTCACATACATGCTGTGAGGGACCAAGCAGTCAAGGGCAAAGAATGCAGGATTTCCAAAAACAAGAAAATGATTTATTAAATGCCAAACAAAATTACAAATTAAATTACTTGAAAACTGAACAAAATAAAGTCAGGTCTAGGCCCAAAAACAGGGTCAACTGAACAGAACCAAACTTAACAGTAATCAAAACCAAACTAGACAAAAAGAAACATGACCTCTCAAATGACACACATGGGGAACTTATATACACAAAGGACTAGTCCATTACACATACACAGGGAATAACACCAACATTACTTAACACAATTCAAATAAATAAAGTAATAAATTCAGAAACATGAATAAATGGGTCATCCACAAAGTAATATAGCCAAAGAATCATACTCAACAAAATATACATAGAATTATAATAACCAAATAAACAGATATAATTAATCTGGCACCCCCAGCTAATTAGCAACATGGTTTAATCCAACAGAACAAAATGGCAGCCACTGATGCCTTTATCGGAACGGACCTCCACCGAAGCGCTACGTCCCAGACAGCACCAACCCTCCACTCTTTCCACGTAAGAACTTAAACTCAAAAGAAATAAATGTTAACATGCCAGTAACAACTAGAAAGTGTGCACCCAAACTAGAAATTTATGGCAGAAAACAAATTTGAAAATAAAACAATGAACGTAAACTAAATCCGTGTCTGTCATTATTATGAAATATGCGAATAGCGTGATCTGTAACCAAGGTATCTGTAACAAATGTGTCATGAAATACTAAACATAATCTAAAATAATTGTGTAAACAACCCAGAAAGAGGGATGCATGTGTGCATGGGTTCTCAGTTACTGCCCCTTTGGTGTGGCCACGTCCTCGGCCATCACATTCCCCTCCCCTTCAGGCACGTCACTGACACACCGAGAGAGGAAATCAGCCGTAACATTGTCTTTCCCTGGAACATACTGGACAATGAATCGGAAGGGCTGCATGGCCAAGTACCACCGAGTAATTCTGCTATTTGTGTCCTTCATCCTCTTCAACCACTGTAGAGCCTTATGGTCAGTTTCCACAATAAACTCTCTCCCCAGCAGATAATATTTTAGGGAATCCAGAGCCCATTTCACAGCCAAGCACTCCTTTTCGATTGTAGAATACCGGACCTCTCGCGGGAAGAGTTTACGGCTGATACAAGCCACCAGCTGTCGTCCATCACCTGGCCCTTGCAGTAGCACAGCTCCAATACCTCGTTCCGAAGCATCTGTTTGCACAACAAACAGTTCATTAAAGTCAGGATTATGCAACACAGGGTCCTCACCCAGGGCAGTCTGGATGTCTTGGAAAGCCATCTTTGCTTCCTCTGACCACTGAAGTCGATTGGGGCATCTGGATCCCACCATATCCGTCAAGGCTGCTGCTCTGCCAGAGAAATTAGGAATGAATCGGTTATAAAAACCTGCCATACCAAGGAACGATCTCAATTCCTTCCGTGTTTGGGGTAAAGGACACTGTTGAATGACTTGAACTTTTTTTACCTGGGGTCTGACCACCCCTTTACCAATGACATAGCCCAGATATTCAATTTCAGTCCGGGCTACAGCACATTTGAGTGGATTGATGGTGAGGCCAGCTTGCTGGAGTCGCCGCAGAACTTCTTGCAGATGTTGTAGGTGCTGTTCCCAAGTGTCACTATAGATAACAATGTCATCCAAGTAAGCGGCCGTAAAAGACAAACCATGTAATATCTGGTCCATGAGCCTCTGAAAAGTGGCTGGAGCCCCATGCAGGCCAAAAGGGAGGACCCTAAAATGGAATAGCCCCCATGGGGTTCTAAAGGCAGTCAACTCTCTAGATTGAAGAGTGAGAGGAACTTGCCAGTATCCTTTGGCGAGGTCAATGGTGGTCAGATACTTGCTTTGACCTAAGCGGTCAATGAGGTCGCTTATACGGGGTGTTGGATAGGAATCGAACTTAGAGACGGAGTTCAGGTATCGAAAATCAATACAGAACCGTAAGGTTCCATCCTTTTTGGGGACTAACACCACTGGGTGACACCACTCACTCTTAGACGGCTCGATGATTCCCAACGTCAGCATCAGATCAATCTCTTCCCTTAAGGAGGCCTGTAATCGCTCAGGTATTCGATAACTCATCCTTTTAACAACAGCATCACCTTTCAACACAATCTCATGTTCAATCAACGTGGTGGCTCCAGGGTACTCAGAAAAAAGGCCAGGGTGACAAAGCGCTCTCACTTGGGATTGGCAATCCTTTGGCAAATGCTCCAGATTAACACATCCTGCGACCGGCTGAGGCAAATATTGCTCCTCCAGTTCCTCCTCCTCAATCACCTGTTGAATCATCAAAACTGGTGACTCCTTCTCAGGACGAGGAATCCACTCCTTCAGCAAATTAATGTGCAAGACTTTACTAGGCCGGTCCAAGCCTGGTGTAGTGACTTCATAAGTGGTGCGTCCCAGCTTCCGCCGGATCTCAAATGGACCCTGCCATTTCGCCATTAATTTGCTTTCCTGGCTTGGTAACATCACCAACACTTGCTGGCCAGGGTTAAAACTCCGTTCACATGCAGATCGATCATACCACGATTTCTGGGATCTCTGTGCCTCAGCCATGTGAGTTTGAGCCAGTCTCGCCATCGCCTCCAACCGTTCCCTCATCCGCACAACATAAGAGATCACGTTTACCAAGTCCCCGCTACCCTGGGTTCCTTCCCACAGCTCACGAAGCAGGGTCAAAGGGCCTCTCACCTCACGTCCATATAATAACTCAAAGGGAGAGAACCCAGTCGAGGCCTGGGGAACTTCTCTATATGCAAACAGGAGGTAGGGCAACCATTGGTCCCAATCCTTGCCTGACTCACTGATGAACTTGCGAAGCATTTGTTTGAGTGTTTGATTGAAACGCTCTGTGAGGCCATCCTTTTGCGGATGATAGGGAGCTGTACGTAAACTCTCGATACCCAGCAGCTGATACACCTGCTTTAAGAGAGTGGACATAAAGTTAGTGCCCCGATCAGTAAGAATCTGACAGGGGAACCCAACTCTGGAAAACAGCTGTATTAAGCATGTTGCTACGTACTTGGCTTTAATGGACTTCATCGGGAACACCTCAGGATATCTAGTCGCATAATCAGTTATAACCAGCATAAATCGATTTCCAGCTCGACTCCTTTCTACAGGACCCACAATATCCATACCCAGTCTCTCAAATGGCGTACCCACCACAGGTAGAGGTTGTAATGGAGCTCTGGAAGGACTTCTCAGGGAGACTTTCTGACACTCAGGACAACTTTTACAGTATTGCGTCACATCCCTCCTTAGTCCTGGCCAATAGAAGTGTCTTTTAACGCGAGCTAGGGTCTTATGTTTTCCTAGGTGGCCAGCCCAGGGAATTGAATGGCTCAACTGGAGGATTACCTCTCGGACACATTGTGGCACAACAAGCTGGTTTGTCGACTCAAACTGGCGATAAAGAATACCTTTTTGGAACAAATACCTTTCGGCAGTGTCAGTGTCATCAACATTGGCCGTAGCTCCATGTTCTGCTTTCTTGAGGTACGGAGCCAGACTGACGTCCTCCTGCTGGAGCTGGACCATGTTAGTGGGCACCTGGAAACTCTGAAACAAGTCACATGAGGGGTTAGCCGGAATCTTGGAAACATTATATGCCAGCTTGTCCCGTCGTCTTTCACTACGGGACTTCCGCGACTTTGAAGGTTCTACTTCGATATCCACATCAAAGAAAGGTAAAGTACAGAGTGTTTGCGTCGGTTCCTCTGCCCGTTTCATTTTAGCCCTGGTGACCACAACATTGCAAAGCTGTTCCGGCTGCAGTAAATCCAAAAGCACTGGTAAATCATGCCCCAGAATCACAGGATACGGCAAATTATCTGCAACCCCAACGTCCAGGAGATAAGTCTGTCCCTGTATGTTGATATAAAGACCTGCGGTAGGTAACAGTTTCTCATCGCCATGGACACAGCGGATCAGTCTCTTGTCAGAAGGATTAATCAAGGCAGGTGAAACAAACTGTCTGTGTACCAATGTCTGGTCACTGCCAGTATCAACCAGAGCATGGAGTTCTTTACCGTTCACTTCTACAGTGGTCATCTTTAAGGACAATCCAGGCTTTAACGGAGCTGCATTATTTCTGGGCACATAACACACTTGAGAGAGCTTGACAATGTTCTTCGGGCAAACAGGTTTGGTATGACCCTCTTGGCCACACAGGTAACAAATAGGCACTTTCTTAGGTGGTTTAAAAGACACAGCTTCCGGTTTTCCTTCTCCAGGAGGCTTACCAGAGTTGTAGTACGGGAGTGGATGAAAGACATGAGGCTTGCGAGAATCTCTCCCACCCCGCCAACTCCATGGCTGGTTCCTTCCCCGGGCAGCAACGAACACATCCGCCAATGATGCAGCTTCAGCAGCAGTATCAGGGCCCCGCTCCCGGATCCATACCTGAAGCTCATGAGAAAGCATACGGAGATACTGCTCAAGAATAATTATTTCTCCAATTTCCTCAACAGTTTTACCTTTAGGTCGAATCCACTTCCCATACAACTCTTTCAGCCTGGCATACAGTTCATTGGGACTCTCAGATGATTCCACCTCCAGAGAACGAAATCTTTGTCGATAAGTTTCTGAATTAATGTCGTACTTTCTCAGAATAGCCGACTTGACACAATCGTACTCAAGAGAGTCATCAATGTCCATTAGCACATATGCCGCTCGGGCCTTACCAGTCAGTAGGGGAATCAGCCGGAATGCCCAGTCAGCTTTAGGCCAACCACACGCTGCAGCCATCCTCTCAAAGGTGATCAAAAAATGTTCTATGTCATCAGAGTCACTTAATTTTTCTAATCTAGGCTCTTTGATCAAGGACTGACCTCTATCATGGTCCACGTGGTGAAATTCTCTTTCACTCCTTTTCGGGAATGGTCGATCAGAATCAGGGTCACCACCCTGCATTTCCCTTGGACTTGGATTCATAGAAAGTGGATCAGGGGTGGCCGGAGTATGAGTACGAGCTTGCACCTCCATCTGAAGCAGGCCAAACTGGTGCTGCAATGCCTTAAATCGCCGCTCTTGTTCCTTTTGCTCTTGGGCCCTCCCGGCCTCCCGAGCATCCACCTGCGCCATGTGGGCCCGGAACAAACTTGTCAGATCTGCCAGCGTTGGCTCCCGGCCTACTGACTCCTCTGCGACCAGTTCCTCACCATCCTCCATGATCTCTTCCTCTTCTTCCTGTGCTTCCATCAGCACTGTCTTTGGAGGCCCTTTCCTTCCAGGCCGACTCATAGCCCAAAAAAAAAAAAAGTTTGCTGGGGGGGGGAAAGAAAAATATATAGGGAACCTGCCTCCTCTGCTTATCCCACTTCTGACACCATATGTGAGGGACCAAGCAGTCAAGGGCAAAGAATGCAGGATTTCCAAAAACAAGAAAATGATTTATTAAATGCCAAACAAAATTACAAATTAAATTACTTGAAAACTGAACAAAATAAAGTCAGGTCTAGGCCCAAAAACAGGGTCAAATGAACAGAACCAAACTTAACAGTAATCAAAACCAAACTAGACAAAAAGAAACATGACCTCTCAAATGACACACATGGGGAACTTATATACACAAAGGAATAGTCCATTACACATACACAGGGAATAACACCAACATTACTTAACACAATTCAAATAAATAAAGTAATAAATTCAGAAACATGAATAAATGGGTCATCCACAAAGTAATATAGCCAAAGAATCATACTCAACAAAATATACATAGAATTATAATAACCAAATAAACAGATATAATTAATCTGGCACCCCCAGCTAATTAGCAACATGGTTTAATCCAACAGAACAAAATGGCAGCCACTGATGCCTTTATCGGAACGGACCTCCACCGAAGCGCTACGTCCCAGACAGCACCAACCCTCCACTCTTTCCACGTAAGAACTTAAACTCAAAAGAAATAAATGTTAACATGCCAGTAACAACTAGAAAGTGTGCACCCAAACTAGAAATTTATGGCAGAAAACAAATTTGAAAATAAAACAATGAACGTAAACTAAATCTGTGTCTGTCATTATTATGAAATATGCGAATAGCGTGATCTGTAACCAAGGTATCTGTAACAAATGTGTCATGAAATACTAAACATAATCTAAAATAATTGTGTAAACAACCCAGAAAGAGGGATGCATGTGTGCATGGGTTCTCAGTTACTGCCCCTTTGGTGTGGCCACGTCCTCGGCCATCACACATGCTGATCTTCAATATTCAAATAGAAAATAGTTATTTTAACTTAATATTCACAATTTTACTGCTTTTGCTGTACTTTGGATCAAATAAATGCAGGCTTGGTGAGCAGAAGAGACTTCTTAAATAACATTACAAATCTTACTGTTCAAAAACTGTTGACCGGTAGACTATAGATTACAGAAATGTTCTATTGTAATGCTATATATATATATATATAGCTTTATCCCGGTTGCAGATGGTACAAAATGCGGCGGCGAGACTTCTAACAGGTACTAAAAAACGGGACCATATTACTCCAGTATTACGTCACTTGCACTGGTTACCTGTACGATACCGTGTGGATTTTAAAATTCTTCTGTTGGTTTTTAAATCTTTAAATGGTGTTGCCCCTACTTATCTTTCGGATTTACTGGTAGAACATCGTCCAGCTATGTCTCTCCAGTCGTCAAACCAGAGATTATTGTGTATACCGAAATCAAAGCTGAAAAGCAGGGGTGATCGTGCATTTTCAGTGGCCGCTCCAAGACTGTGGAATGCGTTACCTTTTAGTATTAGATTTGCTCCATCCTTGTCTGTTTTTAAATCTAGGCTAAAAACCTATCTTTTTGATTTAGCATATGGCTAAAGATGAAATGTACTGTTTTTGTATTGTTTTTATATTTGTATTTTGTATTGATGTAAAGCACACTGGTCAACTGGTGTTGTGTTTAGTAGTGCTATAGAAATAAAATTGACATTGACATTGACATATATATATATATATATATATATATATATATATATATATATATATATATACAGTACAGACCAAAAGTTTGGAAACATTACTATTTTTAATGTTTTTGAAAGAAGTTTCTTCTGCTCATCAAGCCTGCATTTATTTGATCAAAAATACAGAAAAAACAGTAATATTGTGAAATATTTTTACAACTTAAAATAATAGTTTTCTGTTTGAATATACTTTAAAAAAATAATTTATTCCTGTGATGCAAAGCTGAATTTTCAGCATCATTCCTCCAGCTTCAGTGTCACATGTAACATCAGTCGATCACATGATCATTTAGAAATCATTCTAATATTCTGATTTATTATGAGTGTTGGAAACAGTTCTGCTGTTTAATATATTTGATCAATAAAAGGTTAAAAAGAACTGCATTTATTCAAAATAAAAAACATTTCTAATAATATATATTCTAATAATATATTTTCTTTACTATCACTTTTTATCAATTTAACACATCCTTGCTGAATAAAAGTATTGATTTTATTAAAAAAAAGAAAGAAAACAAAATTACTGACCCGTAGTGTATATTGTTATTACAAAATATTTCTATTTTTAAAAATGCTTCTTTTTTTTTTTTCTTTTTATTCATCAAAGTATCCTAAAAAAGTATCACATGTTCTGAAAAAATATTAAGCAGCAGAACTGTTTCCAACTTCTTTAAAGAAATTACATTTGCGTCCTTTAATGAAAAATAAAGTGCTCTGAACTGCACGGACAGCACAAAAATGGCGAACAATACAGGCCTAGCAGTCATTAGTCATTTGTTTGGTCTCTGGGACAGGAGTCAAGACAACCCTGGCCTTTCCAGACCCCTGCGTGTCAGGTGAGGTGACCGCTTCCTGTTAGTCCCAGCAGGACAAGTAAGACAGGCCCGGGACGAGCTCCTGAGGTGCTGACGAATGCCTATCTGCCGTAGAGCCCACCCTGTGCAACTGATAAAATGTTAATGTAATTAACAGATAATGACTGTTGTTTTTAGTTGTCGATAAAGGATCAGACTCCCGCAAAGTCACATTCAGATATCTGCCAGCCATTGCTGGATTCAATTATTTCCGAAACACTCCCCTAACCTGTCTTCATGGGCCGTGTCTCCTCCTACCTACCTGACAGACATCCTCAACAACAGAAGAGCTGATTCACAGCATTTGATGGTGAGCGGAGGACTTATAGTGGTTCACTACAAATTAAAGAAATTTGGTCATTTGGATCTTCCTGAAATGTCATCAGCAGTGCTGATTATAAGTAATGTGATTGTTTTGATTGATTATGATTAGATGTTATTCAATTATGGCAGTATATTGTTATTGATTCTGCCTAATTCTTCTTCTTTTTCTTTTAAATTTTCCTTTCTAAAGGAACATATGTTCCTTAATAATATAAAATAATAATAACAATGTCTAAGAATTCTGTTAATCGTGCAGAAAGTTTTGCATTTGCCCAATGAATTTACAAAAATCTATTTTTAGGAGTGTTTATATTGTTTGTTTTATGACACACATTTTAAAATGTTCATATATTAGTAAATAATATTATATTATGTATATATTATATTATATTGTATTAAATTCACTCACAAATTTATGTAATTTCATAATTATGCCACCCACAGTGGCAGCTGGCACACCTAAAAATAGATGCAGAATATTTTCTTTATAGTCTTAATTTATTTTCTAAAATTGATCTATTGTTGTTTACTTACAATATTTGTTAATTTAAATTGTTATTAAAATGCAAAATGATTTTAATTCGGTTTCGCACACGGTTTTTCTGATGCACACTCAAAGTATCTTTTCTGACTATGCTAGTGTTCTGACTGTTCTCTGAATGTTCAAAAGATACAGTTTTTTTTAAATGTTTTAAAAACGTTTGTTTTTTCCTCTTTGGTTATGTGAACGTCATGGGAACATTTCATTGCATCGTTTTGCAAACATTATTGGAATATAAAAAATAAAATTAAAAAAAATTACCATAAACGATGTAGCATAAGTTAGTTTTTGTACTAACATTTTCAGAACATTATTAAAGTCCACATAACTTCTAACAAGGTTTTTTTTTATTATTTTTTTTTATATTAATGGAAGGATATACAGTGGCCGAGAGAGCTCAAAACACTGCAATTTAAGAAAACACATGCAAATTGAAAAAACACCAGCAAATAAAAATAAAAAAACATCTTCAGCAGTTTGACAACACAAGTGCTGCAAATCCTCACAGCACATGCAAATTAAGAAACGCTGCAAATCCTCACAACACATGCAAATTAACAAACGCGCTGCAAATAGCACTGACCACAATGGAGAAGTCTCAAGGAGACCCCAAAAAGTGTTGGACCCGGCTGGGATTTGCTTATCGTGCAGTGGCTACTGGTCAGTGGAGTTCTTGGTGAACTGATAGGTGTTTTTTTTTTTTTTTTTAAACACTCTGATTGCATGATTCCTTTATCTTTTGGATATTATTAGCCTAAATGAGCTGAATAATTACATGATTAAATGCAAAACATTACTTAAGATGGCTAACTTTAATATCCTCAGCTAAATATAATTTTTAAGGTTAATAAAAATAAATTTGCAATGCTTCATTAATTGTTTCTTAATGTGCATGTGTTGTGAGGATTTGCAGCGCGTTTCATTATATGCATGTGTTGTGAGGATTTGCAGCGTTTCTTAATTTGCATGTGCTGTGATGATTTGCAACACTTGTGTTGTCAAACTGATGAAGATGTTTTCTTCATTTGCTGGTGTTTTTTTTTTTTTATTTGGATGTGTTTTCTTGAGTTGCAGTGTGTTGAGCTCTCTCGGCCACCGTAAGGATACTTGTTCAGGACGCAATCTCAACGACACTTCACTCTGCCCTCACCCACCTGGACAGTCAAAATACACATGTGAAAATGCTGTTCATTGATTTCAGTTCTGCATTAAATACTGTAATCCCCTCCAAGCTGATCTCCAAGCTCAGTCAGCTTGGAATCAGCACATCCCTCTGCAACTGGATTCTAGATTTTCTGACTAACAGACCTCAGTCTGTTAAGTTAGTTAACCACTCCTTCTCCATCATCACCCTGAACACCGGCGTGCCACAGGGCTGCGTACTGAGCCCTCTTCTCTACTCCTCATTCACCCATGACTGCATTTCTGTTTATGGATCCAGTACCATAATCAAATTCACAAATGACACCATGGTAATAGGTCTGATGATGATGATGAGTCAGCCTACAAGGATGAGGTGCAGCACCTGGCTGTGTTGTGTGCTACCAACAATCTGGAACTAAACACCCAGAAGACAAAGGAGATCATTGTGGACTTTAGGTGGACTAGGAGTCATGCACACACACCCATCTACATCAGTGGTGCTGTAATGGAGCATGTGTCGAGTTTCAAGTTCCTTGGCATCCACATCTCTGATGACCTCATCTGGTCCCTTAATATTTATCATAAGCGCTGCATAGGCAGGGCAATTAACATCATCAAGGATGTCTCTCATCCTAACCACAGACTTTTCACCCTCTTCCATTCGGCAGGTGTTACAGGAGCCTACGCTCTCACACTGCTAGGCTCAGGAAGAGTAACTTCTTCCCCGAGGCTGTGACACTTCTGAACACCACACCACCAATCTAACCTGCACCTGCTCTCTTACTGCACTGTTCACTGTTCTTTACATACATGTATTTGCATTACTCATATTTTGCACAGTCTGCAAATTGTTCAAGCTATTACACTGTAAACTGTCTAACATTGCTACTGTACAAAGCACAGTAAACTATTTCTATAAAAATATTATTGCACTACTGATATTTTTGCATGGAATATATTGTTTAACAATACTATTGTGCACTCAGCCAACTGTATTTATTACCACTGTTCTTATGTTGCTGCTGACCATAATGTATATATAATCCTACATTGCATTCCTATTTATATTCTGTACATACTTAATACTCTATATAGCAACTCCACTGTACATTCTGTAAATCATAGCTTCACTTACTCTGCATTTATATGTATATAAAACACTATATTCTTGCATTTATGGTTAGATGCTAACTGCATGTCATTAGCTTTGTACTTTTACTCTGCATAATTACAATAAAGTTGAATCTAATCTTATTACTTTTATAGAACCTTGCCAGATTCTCAGCTAAAGATCTGAGAACATTACCTGTTTGATGAATTATGTCAAAAGTAATCTAAAAAGTAATCAGAAAGTAGTCAGATTAATTACCTAAAATAAAATGTAGTGGATTGCATTATTACATATACCATTTTCATCATGTAATTTGCAGTCAATAACAGACCACAGTTTGTAAGCAAATCTACCCAGTACTGGGTGTGATGTACTTAAATAGCTCTGGTTGTGTGCAACTACTACTGGGTAATTTTATCTCTCCACTTCACTGAAGTGATATATGGATGTACAGTTGTTCCCTATGTAGAGCTCTTCAGACTGTACACATCCATTCTCTAGAGCTCAAACTGAATATGGTCGAATATCCTCTGAAGGCCACTTGGCAGCGCGCTAGCGAGGGATTGGAACGCTCCCTGTGAGTCAGGCCTCTAGTTAACTCCTGCGGTCCCAGCAGCATTTCAGAGGGAACGCAGAGCCATGCTCATAAATCATGCGATCGAAGCAGGCAGCCTCAGACAACCCTCTTACCTCGGACACGGACAGGGACGCCAGGCACAAACAAGACAAATGCATTTATTTTGAACAGGAAACCACGCGAGGTCTATCAGGACGAGGGAAGTGCGGCCAGTGGCGCGGCTTTATTTGTACCGCTGTATTTTAATAAGCATCAAACCCAAACAAGATTAGGTGCTTCCAGTTTACAAAATGTCAGGGAAGGCAGCACTATCAGTCATAATAAATGGGCTCATGCAAACAGAGGGGTCTTTACCATGCATAACAGTGTGTTTGGAGAGCATTGCGCAGATGCTGGGCGCTGATATGCAATTATTCTAAAGAGTATCAGAATCCGAGCATGAGCTGGACGTTGCGCCACCACGGCCCTGAGGGTTGCGTTTGTCTCCACTGCTCAGGAGAAACACAGGTGCTAAGAAAAGAACGATCCAGGAATAATAATCATGCTGCTTATGTGCATTGGACTGGACTAATGCATCGTAGTAAAAAAAAAAAAAAACTCATAATTAAAAGCAACCTGGTCTCACAGAATTCCGTGAAATGTCCACGGGCCCTTAACTCAAAATCCGTGAAACCACGGCCACGGATATATCTCCAACGCAAGTCAATGACACTGACCTTCCGTGGTCCACACACGGATACCCGTTTCAATGACGGAGTACAGAACTCGCTCAACGGACGTGCTTTCTCATTTGGAAACGCAACATTTGAAGTATTTGTTTCTTTTCCAATGCCATAATGACGTTAACCAGACAGTTATTGTAGTTATTGCATTGTCCTACCATCATAAAAATTCACTTTGATTCTGTTAGCCTAACTAAAATCGGTGATACGAGCACGGAGTGAGTCTGTGCTGAGATCACGGATAACTCTAACGCAAGTCAATGGCACTCATCTTCCGTGGTCCACACACGGATACCCAGTCTCACGGCAGTTCGTGATTTGGTCACGTTATTTAATCTATTTATTCGTGGCATGGACACGTTTATTTCGTTATTTTCGTGATTGCAGCACGTTTTTTTTTTAACTAATGCATTTCATTTGGAGGCATCTTTCGTGCATCAGCACGATACTTTCTGATTAATTAATTTTTTTTTTTCCCCACAAGACAACAGAAGAAACTCACTGAAACTTTTTTTTAAAAAATCGGAACTTAACTTACTGTAACAAAACTGAGCAACATACTTTATTGCTGGTGACAAAAACACATATTAAAACTTTTTTTGCTGTAAAATGCGCAATGGTTCTTTTTTTACTTTTTTTTTATTGATTTTTATTTTTTTGATAGGCCTAGATTTTTTTTTTAATTACAGAATTCAATATCAAGTCCTTGACACATAACTGTAACACATTTTCACATTTAGAAACACTATAGTGTAAATAAAAAGAACCAAAAAAAATAAATAAACTAGCAGAGATCTTTTTTTTTTTTTTTTTTACTTTAGACTCTAAAGTTAAAAGTTTTTATTAAGGTTATTGTAAAGGCTGCTTAAGAATGCTGTCGCTGATGAGCCGCTGATCGCTGTCAGATTCTGTGATATGAATGTCCGCGTTGGATTGTGGCTAATGGGCTTAGAATGAGCCCCGCTCGGTCCGTGTTCTGGCTTACTGTAATATTTCACCGGTAATAAGACCGAAATAATATAATTAAAATAAAGAAATGAATGAATACAATGATAACATCTAAATAAATGTTGATAGATGTAGCGTTATAGTTTTAAAAATATTAATAAACAGCAAATCAACACAGCTTCGAAATAATAACCGAAAAAGACCTAAATAATAATAATACATAATTAATATACAGCTCCGCCACTCCCACCACGCGCATCACGCGCTGTGCGTCAACCCATTTTCACTCCCAAAAACTGAAGCGTGGTCAAGCGCCTCTAGCGTCACTGACATGAGATGTTTATCGCTTTGAAATCACGTTCAAGAAGTCTCATTCACCACACATCGCGATACTTGCCATCAGTTTACAAGAGCCGCAGGTGGGGTGAGTAGTAGTAAATATGCTCTTTTAATGCCTGTTATAAAATGTATTCTGTCTTCTTTATTAATCAGATGAGCGCCTTATGTTTACTCTCTGTATTATGTCGGTCATCCGAGGCTGTCTTTGAGTTTCATTGTGTTTAACTAAATGAACAGAGCTGCTAAATGGGGTGATTAAACTCTATCTGTCACGTGACGTGCCATAGACCTGGGATCCGTTTTATATTCATTTCAGGTTCAAAGATGGAAGTTGTATTTGTAGTAAAATCATGGTAACCATGACTCCTACAATAGTAGGTAAAACCCAGTAAACAAGACATTTACCATGTTTTTTACCACAGTAACTGTAGTTTTACTATGGTTTCGTGATAGCACAATAATCACCAGAATAACTATAGTTGTACCACTGTAATGATAGTGTTTTAATGTGCTTTTATATGACATATTTCACAGTAATCACATTTACTGTACCATGCTTGTAATACCTTTTTAATGTAAATCAAAAAAAAAAATAATAATTTCCCATCTTGCAGTTCATTCATATTAGTTTATTTCTTAAATATTTTGCTCACAGTTCACTATTAACATTCTGTATATAATTCTATAATCCCCTTGTATTTATTTTTTAGCTGAAAAGACGTAAAGGAAGCAGTCACCCCAGTGGTGTTTGTGGAGAGGTATTCCTTCAGAAATGGAGAAGACAGAAAGCTGCGGAGGCAGGTTGGTCTGTGACTGTGATAGTTTGTCCCTTTTATCAAACATTCCTGCTGTTATCATTTGCACAGCATTTGTTGTTTCTTAAACTGTTGTACGGTCCAAATACCCACACTTGCCATCTTTGCAACACTTTGTTTTACTACTAAATTATTCTCAATATCTAATTATTATTATTAATATTTCACATACATTGGGCAGCTTTCCGTGACCTCCTGTGAGATCTCTGCAAAAAGTCTCACGATTAATTCCAAAACATGATGCATGATGGGATACACTAAGCGTTGTAAAGCACTCCGGAGCAGTATTGGAGAGGTTTAGTGTGTGTTAAGGACGCTGCGCTTTGGCATTATTAAGACCGGGGACAGTCTTGTGCACACACTGTCACATACACACACTCTCAAGTGACTAAGACCTCAAGTGTGGGTATTTGGAAAGGGGAAAAGTCTTTAAAATGATCCCTAAATACAGTCGCACATCAAAGTCTTAATAATTCACTAATTCAATTTAACACTTGTATGATATTGTACAAGCCCCTGGACAATCTCATCTGACACTGTCACAATATTGGAAAATCACACAGTCAGAAAGCTTATATTGTTCATTGGCTTCTCATTAAATTACTTCAAATAAGCCCCATCAGTTCATGTTCCCACTATACGTGATCTCCACGAGTAGAAATTGCTATTAATGACTTACTTTTATAAAATGGATGCATTTAACAATTAATTATACAGCATCTTTGCAGAGGATGCTTTCATGGTCTAAAAAAAAAACACAGTAATGTTGCATGTAAAGAAATAATATTTCCTTTCTCTCTTCCAGGATTGTTTGCAGATAACACTGTAGTTCTCCATCATGCACAAGGACTCACCTCTCTAACTCTTTACCCCCCACCACCCACCCCCCCCCACACACACAGAAATGGTTCCTGGATCAGTGACTTTAGACTTTGCAGTGGTTTGATTTTTGCAGAAGATGTAACTTTGTTTTAATTCTAAGCTTATAATGAATACATTGTGACCTTCCAGCAACCCATATACTGTTCTGTATACAGAACCAGTGATGATAACAATAGTTAAAAATAGTATTTATCATATTGATAAAGCATTGTGTTCTCTTTTTCAAGCTTCATACAGTAAACTTTACTTCTGGTGCTTTTATCATAAAAAAGCATCAGTTCTCATCAGGAGTTTTAGTAAAGGACATATTCATGCACAGCTAGCCCCTAGTTCCAGTCGTGAAGTGAATGATGTTATTGTTTAAGTTATATTTCTGCATTTTTATGTAGCAGGTGTTTGTTTTCCTGAACACTTTATCTTTCTTCCATTGTTCAGACAATCAGTGTTTATTTGATGCTGTGCTGATAGAGTTTTATAGATGATATTGCACACTTGACATGCATGACTTCATGGTGTTATTTTGTGAGTTTGAAACATTTACATTGTGTTGTATCACTTTTTGGTCAATAGAATTTTTAAAGAAAATGTATCTTTTTCCAGTTTTCTCTGAAAGACATATACCGTATTTATACTGTTTTGTTTTTTAATAAAAGTATTTGCATACTGAAAATTGTTAACATTTACAACATAACTGCCTTTTTATTCTTCATAATTTTATTCTTCAAAAACGAGCTTGGTGACAGTGCAGTAATATGCGCAATTTGTCTTTAAATGAGTTTGACATATCAATAAATACTGGACAATTCTTACAAAATTATGTATGTTCATTATGCTTTATTTCAGTTTTTATTCCTAGAGATCAATTGGTAAAGCAAGGCAAATCACAGAAACAAATGTGAATAATTTAATAACTTAATAATTTCACTCTTTACTTTTTATTAGTAAATGCACTTGTCTTTGGTCAGGAAAAAAATGTATCTTTTAAATTGAATGAAATGAATCTATTGGTTAGATAAGATACAACTGTTACTGTGCAGTTCACATCACATGTTTAGTTGTACATACACATGTGCACATTAATATTGCCTAATTTTTGTCAAGCTGAATAACAATAATTTCTGTATTTGCATTATTGTTGGAAGAAGGTGTAGACGTTAATAAAACACTATCTAATAGGTGGCAAATTTAATTTATTGTTAACCAATCTATCCCTTTAGCCGAAAAACGGAAGACAGCGCTCATGAATGACCATAAAAGGTTAAGGAAGTGTAATGACGCTGCTCAGCTTTGATGTCATTGTCTGCGAATGTCTGACTGTCTGTGGGTCTTTTAACCCATATTAAACAGCGCATCATGTTACAAAAGTATGTTTTGCTGCTATTATCACATTAGTAAATATATTAAGTCAACAATGAAGTGTTTCTATGTTGAGAAAAATCACCTTTTTAGTGAGATCCTAACCCTAACCCTAAGAATAACTTCAATGAACTACAAAAAACAGCGCCTAGTTTTCCCTTTCCATAGATAGAACGACGGAGGCTTATGGGTAATGTAGTTTAAAACGTTTTATTAACGAAATGAAATAAATAATATATTTAATGGTAAACTGGACATATAAATATGTTCACTGTGTAAACATCTATGATATATTTGAGAAGCATGATGAAATTTAGTATTTTAGAGTGAGCAATATTTAAAATGCCTTTATGCCACCTTTCCATTTATCTCTGAAAACTGTGCCCAAAATTATTTTATCAGCATAGCATAAGTAGTAATCCTTCCGGTTTTCTCTTTGATATATATATATATATATATATAACTAAATAGCAAAAATCAGTGTAAAAATGTCCTTCTCACCCCGTATCTAACTCCTCAGATGCTGAACATCAGTAATGTGCGTGCTCTTGGTTTTGATGCAGTACATGATCCACATTCCTTCTACATTCTCAGTTATCCCTCAAGTGTTTGTAACAATAAAGCCCATGGCAACATCTTGCAAAATAATTAATCTCGTAACTCCCTTTATTTCACAAAAAAATTGGCATTTGTTACTAAATATAAACAATAATAACATTCTGGTGTATTGATGTCCCAGATGTTATTAATCTGATCAAAAATGTTTATGACTGAAGTAAAAAATAATCCTAATAATTAATATGTAGTTTTTCCAAGTCTAAAATAAACACATGAGCCTACCTAGTAAAATGATGTGTTTACCAAGAATCTTCAGAACACAATATTCACCATTTTCATTTTATTGAAGCATACACTATAAAGTTGATAAAGTAGCATCAAGACAAATAAGATTCAAGGAAAATTATTATTTATCATCAAAAATACATTAACCTCATATATTAATCAGTTCACACAGATGAGTGATGAAATGTCCTTAAAAGTCACGCAGTACCATCCAGTCAACTGTGATACAGATCATGTGATACATATAAGACATGTGATACTGTTTCAGAAAATAATGATTCCTTATCATCACATCTAAACTGGTTTCATCTCCCCATCGTGATCTTCTTCTCTCGTGTCTGGAAACAGTTTGTGGTTGATATCCAGCACTGATGTGGTGTAGCTTGTTCTCAGCCAGAGGATCTCTCAGTCCTGAGATCCCAGACCTGGTCAAAGTGAAACAAACAATCCAGATGAAGTTGTTTAATGGACAGAGAGCTCAGCTTATGTTCTGTGTGATTTTAGCAGGGTGAGCAACTATGACCCTTGTAGTACTGTACACTTACCATTCTTCAAGCTGTTTTGAGAAGCTTTTTCTCTGAAGACAATTTACCACATCCTCTTCTTTCACTCCTTTCAAGAGCATCACTTGGTCAAAACCCCTCCTTTGGCTGATGAGATCATCTGTGCAAAGTGAAATTGTTAAAATACTGCAATAAACAATTTCATTCTGCAAGAATTAAGAAAAAATTACAGAGGCAAAGGACTTGCTCATGAGACTCCATTAGCATGTGTAGCTCTCAGAGACTCTAGAATTGATCTAATGTTGCAGTAAATGTGTTTCCTTCCTCTAGAATCTTTCTCCAAAGTTCCTGACTTCTCTCACAAATGTGTTTTAGTCTGTGTAGTGTAAGGCCTGGCTTCAAACCAATCAACTATCAATCCACAATTTATAACACAACATTTACAAAACAATGAAATAATGTCAATTGGTGTTTATATCAATTAAACCACTTTTAATGACACTTGTATGCTTTTAAGAAAAACAGGTAGTGTTTTTTAAAAACTTAAGATTAAAAATGTTTCAGTCACACTTTGCTAACATGCTATAATTATAATAGCTGTATCAAATAAAATAACATAATAAAAACATTGGAAAGAATAATCATGGCTGACATGACCAGTCCTGTGAGAGATCATCATAAAGTCCTGTAACACATAACACAGCATTGTTTCAACACACACACATACCAGTGGACTTCTGTTTGTTTGAGCACAAGATGAGCTCTTCATTCCTCATCCTGATCAAATCATTTCCTTGGTCTTCCTTATCTTCTGAAAAACAAGATAATCTCTACTTACTCTGTGTGTAATTAATATTGGTCATTAAACATATAATTAAGTTAATTTAAAGTAAGATTCAGACCAGAGCATTTGATGAGTAAATGTTGATTCAAAAATATTTTAAACAAATGTACCTGGGAAGAGCTGATCATGGCAAGATTCGCTGAGACTCAGTTATAGCTCTTTTAGTTTTTAGGAAGGTGTGTGAGGGTTGGCTCACCAAAAACTACTGAAAAAGAAGAGCAGCATTATCTGCAAACAATCCTGTAAGACAGAAATATTATTTCATTACATGCAACTTATACATTACTATATACTTTAACTTATACATTACTTTTTAGACCATGAAAGCATCCTCTGCAAAGATGCTGTATAATTAATTGCTGTATAAGTCATTAATAGCAAGCTATATTCATATGAGTTGGTTTAAAAATTAATACATGCTAATAGGGCTGTTATCAGTAGTGTAATTGATCTGGTTCTGACAAATTAATCAAAGATTTAATATATATCACGTGACACATTTAACTAGCATTTCTACTCGTGGAGATCACGTATAGTGGGAACATGAACTGATGGGGCTTATTTGAAGTAATTTAATGAGAAGCCAATGAACAATATAAGCTTTCTGACTGTGTGATTTTCCAATATTGTGACAGTGTCAGATGAGATTGTCCAGGGGCTTGTACAATATCATACAAGTGTTAAATTGAATTAGTGAATTATTAAGACTTTGATGTGCGACTGTATTTAGGGATCATTTTAAAGACTTTTCCCCTTTCCAAATACCCACACTTGAGGTCTTATTCACTTGAGAGTGTGTGTATGTGACAGTGTGTGCACAAGACTGTCCCCGGTCTTAATAATGCCAAAGCGCAGCGTCCTTAACACACACTAAACCTCTCCAATACTGCTCCGGAGTGCTTTACAACGCTTAGTGTATCCCATCATGCATCATGTTTTGGAATTATTCGTGAGACTTTTTGCAGAGATCTCACAGGAGGTCACGGAAAGCTGCCCAATGTATGTGAAATATTAATAATAATAATTAGATATTGAGAATAATTTAGTAGTAAAACAAAGTGTTGCAAAGATGGCAAGTGTGGGTATTTGGACCGTACAACAGTTTAAGAAACAACAAATGCTGTGCAAATGATAACAGCAGGAATGTTTGATAAAAGGGACAAACTATCACAGTCACAGACCAACCTGCCTCCGCAGCTTTCTGTCTTCTCCATTTCTGAAGGAATACCTCTCCACAAACACCACTGGGGTGACTGCTTCCTTTACGTCTTTTCAGCTAAAAAATAAATACAAGGGGATTATAGAATTATATACAGAATGTTAATAGTGAACTGTGAGCAAAATATTTAAGATATAAACTAATATGAATGAACTGCAAGATGGGAATTTTTTTTTTTTTTTTTTTTTTTTTTGATTTACATTAAAAAGGTATTACAAGCATGGTACAGTAAATGTGATTACTGTGAAATATGTCATATAAAAGCACATTAAAACACTATCATTACAGTGGTACAACTATAGTTATTCTGGTGATTATTGTGCTATCACGAAACCATAGTAAAACTACAGTTACTGTGGTAAAAAACATGGTAAATGTCTTGTTTACTGGGTTTTACCTACTATTGTAGGAGTCATGGTTACCATGATTTTACTACAAATACAACTTCCATCTTTGAACCTGAAATGAATATAAAACGGATCCCAGGTCTATGGTACGTCACGTGACAGATAGAGTTTAATCACCCCATTTAGCAGCTCTGTTCATTTAGTTAAACACAATGAAACTCAAAGACAGCCTCGGATGACCGACATAATACAGAGAGTAAACATAAGGCGCTCATCTGATTAATAAAGAAGACAGAATACATTTTATAACAGGCATTAAAAGAGCATATTTACTACTACTCACCCCACCTGCGGCTCTTGTAAACTGATGGCAAGTATCGCGATGTGTGGTGAATGAGACTTCTTGAACGTGATTTCAAAGCGATAAACATCTCATGTCAGTGACGCTAGAGGCGCTTGACCACGCTTCAGTTTTTGGGAGTGAATGGGTTGACGCACAGCGCGTGATGCGCGTGGTGGGAGTGGCGGCGCTGTATATTAATTATGTATTATTATTATTTAGGTCTTTTTCGGTTATTATTTCGAAGCTGTGTTGATTTGCTGTTTATTAATATTTTTAAAACTATAACGCTACATCTATCAACATTTATTTAGATGTTATCATTGTATTCATTCATTTCTTTATTTTAATTATATTATTTCGGTCTTATTACCGGTGAAATATTACAGTAAGCCAGAACACGAAAATTCAAAGTGAATTTTTATGATGGCAGGACAATGCAATAACTACAATAACTGTCTGGTTAACGTCATTATGGCATTGGAAAAGAAACAAATACTTCAAATGTTGCGTTTCCAAATGAGAAAGCACGTCCGTTGAGCGAGTTCTGTACTCCGTCATTGAAACGGGTATCCGTGTGTGGACCACGGAAGGTCAGTGTCATTGACTTGCGTTGGAGATATATCCGTGGCCGCGTCACGGAATTTGGGGCAATTCCGTGATGGTTTCACGGATTTTGAGTTAAGGGCCCGTGGACATTTCACGGAATTCTGTGAGACCAGGTTGTTTAAAGTGTAATCAAATGTATTAAGAAGTTACCTTGTCATGTGATTACTTTCAGAAAAATAATGAGTACTACTTTCAGCAGTATGTTTATTTGAGATATTCTATTATCATCCAGGCAATGAATTTGATATTTGACCATTTTGAGATTATTTGCTTTCACTATTAACTGCATCAGTATGGTTGATTGACAGAAGTGTTATTGACCAATTCCACTGACAGGCCTGTCTTTCCATTACAGACTGTTTGTGACAAATCATTCTTTCTTTGTAAATAAAATATAAACATTATTGTATAGTATTGCACTGTAAGTCAATATTTAATTTTACCCCACCTGACAAAATATGTTCTAAGAATGTTTCCTTTGCATTTGCATTTTCTTTTTTTTCTTCTTTTTTTTTAATTTCAAAAAACGTTTTGTTGTTGTTGGTTATGAACATTAAATTTGTACAGAACATGACATTTTATCATTTTGCAAAAAATAATGGGAGTTATTTTTGGATGTTCTCAGAACAAACAACAACAAGTGAAATGTGATTAAATTGGCCACTGAAAACGTCTTGGTTATGTATGAAACCCTTGTTCCCTGATGGAGGGAACGGAGACGTATGTCAAACTAAATATGGGGTCTCACTTGGGAGGCCAATCATCTCTGAGTTTAAGAGAAAATGCCAATGAAAATTTGCTAGTGGATTTTGCATACCTGAGCCACTCCCCGTGCCTATGTGTATAAATAGGTGAGAGGTGCATCCACTCTTCAGGTTTTACACTGAGGAGCCGAATGTTTCCCAGCAACAACGAATGGTTCAAGGTTGTGGCATGGGGACATAACGTCTCTGTTTCCTCCATCAGGGAACGAGGGTTACATATGTAACCGAGACGTTCCCTATCTGTCGGTCACTACGAGTTATGTCGAATGACATATGGGGTCCATGGAAAATGCCACAACCTGAAAACTGTCACAACCATGTGGCGCTGCAATTGTCGACAAGCCGCAGCGTGTCACAAAAGCTATGCTAAGATCGTAACCTTCCCAAAACCCCAGTGCAAATTCACTGACCTTGGTACCAAAGGGGACCAAAAGGATGAGTACATTGCTGCTGGAGAAGGCTGTGCTGCTGTTCTGTCCACAAAAAGTTTTTGGAAGGGATTTCAACCTTCAGTGAAAGATTGCTTCAATTCTTTCCTATTTGTTCTTTTAGCTTGGCAGAACGATGGGGAAGTGAGCCTTAGGAAAAGGTTGCTACGTAGACCACATCCTACTCGTAGGGAGGTGACATGTGGAGATACTGATATGGATGACCCAGGGGGCCTTAGAGTAGGGATGGAACAGCTGCCAGAAGAGACTGACAGAGTGGGTCTGTCAAGGGAAGACACAGGCTTACCAAGAAGGAAACCTTACCATGGAAGAATACACATATGGGATTAGCCATAGGGAATCAAGCCATATGGACACCTAGCCCAGTACAGGGGCTTACCGGGACTCCAGGCATGCTAACACCAGTACTGGGCCTGGCGTCAAACTGCTCCACCAATAACGTGTTACCCAACACACAAGAAGTAACCGGCTCTACACAAAGGTTGTAAAATGCAGCTCAACAGATGTATACACCAGTGTATAGGAGGAGGCAACACTCCATGTGGACTGAGCTCTCACCCCCAGGGGGCACAGCTCGCCTTGGGAATGGTACGTCAAGGAAATGGCATCCACTATCGAGTGGGCCAACCTCTGCTTGGAGACAGCCTTCCCTTTCTGCTGACCTCCAAAGCAGACCAGGAGCTGCTCAGAGCTTCTGAAGCTCTGGGTTTTGTCCATGTATATGCGAAGCACTGTTACGGGACACAACAACGACAAGGCTGGATCTGCCTCATCCGGGGGCAGTGCTTGCAGGTTCACCACCTGGTCTTGGGAGGGAGTGGTGGGAACCTTGGGCATGTTTCAAGGCCGGGATCTCAGGATAACGTGAGAGTAGGCTGGCCCGAACACAAGGCACTCTTCACTTACCTAAAAATTATTGTAGGTCCCGACCCTCTTGATGGAAGTGAGCACAATCAGCAGCACTGCCTTGAGTAACACAAACTTCAGCTCTACTGAATCAAGCGGCTCAAAGAGACCCCTCTGAAATCCAGCCAGAACAACAGAGAGGTCCCAGGAGGGTATCTGGGTGTCCTAGGAGGATTTAACCTTCTGACAGCCCTCAGGAACCTAACGATTAAGTCATACTTCCCCAGGGACCGGCTGTCCACTGCATCATGATAGGCTGCAATGGCAGCCACATACGGTCCCATATGGTTCCCAGGCCCTGAGAGAGGAGGTCCCTCCTCAGGGGCATGTGCCAGGGAGGAGCTGTCACAAGGAGCATGAGTTCCCGAAAACCAGATCTAGGTGGGCAAGTAAGACGCAACCAACAGGACCTGTCCCTCGACATCCCTGACCTTGCACAGTGTCTCTCGCAGTGGAAGGACTCATGGGGAGCAAACAGGTCTATCATGTCTTCTCCAAATCGATGCCAGATCAGTTGGACTGTCTGGAGATGGCATCGCCATTACCTAGGGAAAGTGAGCCTTCATGAGAGTGTGTCAGCTGTGCGATTGAGCTACCCCGGAATGTGGACAGCACACAGCGACTTGAGCCGTGTCTGACTCCAGAGGAGGGGATGGCGGGCGAGATGAGAAATGCGATCTGATCGTAGACCGCCCTGTCGCTTGATGTACGAAACAGCTGCAGTGTTGTCCATGCTGACCGCCGTAAAGCTAGATGCACTGCCAGCAACTCCAGACAGTTGATGTGCCAAAGCAGTCGAGGTCTGTCACCCAGCCAGCCCGTGTTGGAGGCATCTGTCGTGACCACATGCTGGGACACTTGTTCTAAGGGCACCCCGGGCCGTAAAAAGAGCAAGGTTCGATCAAGAGCTGAATAGGCGGCAACACATCGGAGTGATGCTGACACGATGTGCACCGCGATGCCATGTCCATCTCGGGACTCGGGAGTTTAACCAGTGCTGAACTGGTCTCAAATGAAGCAATCCGAGCAGCATGACTGAGGCTGTGGATGCCATATGCCCCAGGAGCCTCTGAAAATGTTTCAGTGGTACCACTGTCCTGCCTCTGAAGGAACTCAGGCAGTTTAGCAACAAAAGGGCACACTCGCTGGTGAGACGCGCCGTCAGACTCACGAGTCTAACTCCATACCGAGGTAAGAAATTCTCTGCATAGGGGAGAGCTTGAAAATACGTCATTTTGTTAGTTTTTTATATAATTTATTTACTTGGCAATTAAAGACTTTAAATCTTGGATTTTTTTTTTACATTTGGTAGTTTTGATCAGGACTGAGGTAGATTAATAGATTTATGCAAAAGAAATTAAAAATAATATATATATATATATATTTATTTATTTATCTGATACATTTTTACAGCAGTTTAATTTAGTGGATGTTTTCATCGCGAACACAACGAAAGGGTAGTGAACTTGAACAACGCACAAGGGTTAAACTCAGAGATTATTGGCCTCCCAAGTGAGACCCCATATGTCATTTGACATAACTCATAGTGACCGACAGATAGGGAACCCCATTTTGCTTGGCCACTAATTATACATGTATTAAAGGATCCATAGATTTAATGACTGTATAACTGCTGTCATTCATTATAAAAAATAAGAGAAGATGCACTTGACATTATATTGCCATATTCCTGTTTATTATGTTGACCCAATTCTCTGGCACAGCAACACTGTGTGTGTGTGTGCACTAATGGTGACTAATATGCATTTCTGGGTGTCTTAAGGAAAAATGCAGCTATATTTTCTAGTGAGTTCCAGCCATTTCAAGGAAAAACTCTTATGCATTTACAGCTAATTGAAGTGTTAATTAAATCAGGAATGATGAACAAAGGGGATTTGGGGTGGAATATGTGTTATGATATAAAATATATTGGACATGATTTGAATCTGAAAAGACCACTACAGACGTCCATCAACCCAAAATCACTCACCTGTCCTGCGTGACACACCTGAGAGAGACAGATTCGCTACCAATCAGAGGTGAGTGGCACTTTTGTCCTCTAGTAAAATCAAGCATATCCGTCCCCCGGGTTGAGCTTAATTGCAATGCAGAGGAGAGGAGAGAGCTTGTCACACTTGACCTTGCCTGACATTAGAGTATTGTATATCTGCAATGCTAAATAATGAGGATATCACAGAATCAGGTGCTCAGGTATGAACAGGGTTTAGTAAAATAAAGAAAGAAGGACATACACTAAAGTAATGAACACAAAAACCATTCATCAATTAAACCCCTGCGTCCGCCCATCCGAGCTTCGTCCCCAACCACTGAACAGCAATAACCCAGATTGGCCCCCATATTTATATAAATCTTCCCAAAGTGCCATGTATAGGATAATGGGGGTCATTCACAATGGATTTCAGTAAGTTTGTACCTTTCAAGGGCTCAAACGAGACCCATCATCCTCTCTTACAGAATGCTTTTCTTGTTGGATGTGCAATGTTCACTAAGGAAAATGTATTGACGGATCTGGGGCAAAAGGTGACACACTCAAAACACTGTTGTAGATCAGAACATGAAGCCCCATTCACTATACATTGTAACAATGTGAAAAATAATATTAAATTTTTAAAAAATTATTTAAATAACATCACTGATGAAGAGAATGTAAATACTGTAGGGTTAGTTTGGATTTCATTGTGCTTTAAAACTGGCAAGTTCAATAAATTCATTAAAGTCCAAAAAAGCCAAACACACACACAAAAAAAAGCCGGGGGAAAAAAAGAGAGAGAATTTTGAATAATTAACTTTCTCTTATGTTCACCAAGGCTGCATTTTATAAATACATGTAAAAATACTGTAAAAAAAAAAAAAAAAAAAAAAAAAAAAAAAAAACTAATGTTTTTATTACAAGTTAAAATAACTGTTTTCTTCGATATTTTTTATTATTATGTTTTTTTTTTTTTGCTGTGATCAAAACTGAATTTTCAGCATCATTACTCCAGTTTTCAGTGTCACGTGATCCTTCAGAAATCATTCTAATTTACTGCTCAAGAAACATTTCTGAATATTCATCTATACTTTCGAAGACATTAAACAAAAAACTTAATTATTCGAAACTTTGTACACCTTAAAAATGACCATCAAACAAGAAAGAGCTAATTTTCCTGCTGACAGTGGGAAAAAAAGCAGTACACACACATAAAAAGACAACAGACAGAATCCTGAACATTCACAGCTCTTGTTCAAATTTATTTCCTGTGTCCTACTAAGTCAATGTCTTCTTGCCTTGTTTCAATAGTTTGCCTGTTTGACCTTTCCTTCTCATCTTCTTTTGGCTGAATTTACGTCTAAGTGTTTGTCTGTGGCCTTTTCAACTTGCTGTGTACAAACCAGTTCACATTACACGTTCCGACAAATTGCTCCAACGATGACAACACAATCGTATATATATATAAACTCTCAGACTTTGTGTGAACATAGGGGATACCATAACTATACAGACACCAAATATATAAACTGCGCTGACATCATTCTTTTTGAAGGCAACCCTTGAAAAAAAAATATAATAGAAAATAGCAACATTTGTCTTGGAATGCATTAATCGCACTACTTCATCAAAGCACCATGATGGCAATGCTTTTGTTCCACCATGAAACCTCACAATTTTGCAGATGACACAAGTATAAACCAGGCTTAAGCACAAAGAACACAAAATTTACACTCACAGCTCTGATGTGAAAAGTTGAATCTTTCAATTTGCACACACAGACAATGATCAAAACACCCGTGTTTTGAATTGGAAGTTGTAGATTAATAGTCACAAATGTGTAGAATGACATTCACACAAAGAAAATGACATACACACGTTTACGACATATTTACTTTTGCACTTTACTTCAGTTTCGCTGCACAACGTCAAGTCGGCACTTACAACCTCTCAGATCTGGAAGTACAAGTTCAAATCCTAGCGCTCTGACTTTTGCTACTCTTTTTGCTGTATTTTGTTGCAAAACTCACTTGTGCACTTGTATATGCAGATGTGAGAGAGCAGAGCTGGGGGCGGGGCTTTGGTGCGAATGAAGATGTTAAAATTATTTTTACAAAACATAAAAATAATAAAAACAGCATTATATTGCAACTCTGGTAGAGTGATATGCAGTTGGATATACATGTAAAATATGTTGCATTATTTGTCTACTAGATAATACCTGAATGGCAAAATGAATGCAGTGTCTTAAAATCCTGTCAAAGCTAAGGATATTCAGTGAAAACAATTGGCGTTGTTCATTGGTTGGGCATCGACCAATAAAATGTCTTCATTCGCACCAAAGCCCCGCCCCCAGCTCTGCTCTCTCACATCTGCATATACAAGTGCACAAGTGAGTTTTGCAACAGAATACCGCAAAAAGAGTAGCAAAAGTCAGAGCGCTAGGATTTGAACTTGTACTTCCAGATCTGAGAGGTTGTAAGTGCCGACTTGACGTTGTGCTGAGAAACTGAAGTAAAGTGCAAAAGTAAATATGTCGTAAACGTGTGTATGTCATTTTCTTTGTGTGAATGTCATTCTACACATTTGTGACTATTAATCTACAACTTCCAATTCAAAACACGGGTGTTTTGATCATTGTCTGTGTGTGCAAATTGAAAGATTCAACTTTTCACATCAGAGCTGTGAGTGTAAATTTTAACTTACAAATACAAATATTAATATGACAAGTTCTCACATTCAGATCTTCAACCTCTCGAGTTTAGCTACTGATTTACCTCCATAAATGATGACTATACATGTCCGGCTGAATATGTAGCTTTTCAAAGTATACTTAATTTGATAGGATTTTATCCTTATTCAGACTTTGACTAGAAGGTATGAGTGAGAAAAATTTTTTTCCTTTAAACCTCTTTTAGCAAAATGTTTTAATCATTTTGATGCTTAACCAGAAACTAGCACAGCTGTTGAAGAAAAGGAGAAACCTGCTCTCTAGAGAGAATTCTCAAAAAAATTCATGCAGCTGAATTATGGACCAGGTGAACTTAACAAAAAAGTTTAGAAGGAAGACCAAAGAGAAGCCTATTGCAATAATCAATATGTGATGTAATCAGTGCATGTATGAGAATGACGGTGCAATTCATTGTAAGAGAGGGATGAAGATGATTAATGTTACATTATATATATATATATATATATATATATATATATATATATATATATATATATAATAAGATTTGGTGCCTACAAGGAATATTTTGGTTTTACCACTGTTTAATTTAAGAAAATTTGATGTGCAACAGTTTTTAACTTCAGCTATACATCGGGACATAAATGGCAGAAGAAGAGTAGAGGTAGGCATAGAATTCAGGAAGAGCTGGGTGTCATCAGTAAAAATTAACACCATGTATCCTACATATATGACAAAAGGGCTGTATATGAATAATAAATAAATGAGGGACCAAAACTGAGCCTTGGGGAACACCAGTGGAAACTTGAGATGACTTGAAATGTAAATGTAAATGTAAATGACTTGAGATTGAAAATTTGGTTTGTACAAACTGAGTGCAACCAGAAATATACAGTAAACCAAGACAGGCGGTACTCGTAATTCCAACAGAGACTAGCTTGTCCAGGAAAAGGTTATATTAGATTGTATAGTAGGCTGCAGATCAGGCAAAATGATACTTCAGATCAGTAGTTTGATGTTGTTGTTTTGTCTCTTACATTTATTTTTCTTTTGTGAAACAACGGGCTGGAACAGTATTGCCATTAATTCTGATCCAGTTCGATTCACGATTTGAGGGCACCCAACTGATTCATTCTTGAGTGGCTGCACAAGTTCTGATGACGACACAGCTGTTTCGTGATTGCTCAAATTCACCAATGACAACATTTCATGTATATTCTGACAACTTCAGTTCCACTAATTCTTACAAATATTTTATAACAGTGGAAACTATTTTCATGTTATATTGTGACATGTTTATCAGAATAAAAAAAAAATGCAAGAGCATTTGAGAATGATACAAATTTATTGTAAAGTAATCCATTTAATACACAAATATTAACATTTAATTATATGGCGGATATGCCAAAAATTACATTTAAATAACATTTTATTATGAATTTGCTACATGAATCACAAAAATTTTAGCCTACATTTTCAATTCAAAACAGAAATGTAAACATTTTCAAATTGAATTGAAATTAGAATCAAATGTTAAACAAAAATGTAGTTTAACTTGTGTAAAAATAACTAAAACTATATAGACAGTTAAAAAGGAAAATCATGACAAAAAATTACTAAAACTTTCAAATGAAAATGAATATATAAAAATAAATATGGATTAACACTGAGACAGATCAGTCTAAAACTTAACTTTTAGAGAACTTACTTTTAAACAAAGAAGATGATGCTCAGTATTTAGCATGTAGAATGTTCCAACTCACTTAAGAGGTTTCATTTCTGCCTTAGAAAGCAGATGTTAAGCAGACAGTAGACAGCCAAGCAACTCACTAGACAATATGTTGTTTAAACCCCTTTTTTATTAAATCATTGAACAAATATTTTATGCAAAGATGGCAAATTTATTCACAACATTAATGTTTCAGCAGTCCACTTTCATTTCTGCTGTTTATTTCCCCGACATCTGTTCAGCTCTCAGTGTCACAACGGTCTGTCAGACGCAGCCTCACGCTGAGCTAATTGGTAATGGGAAGCTGTGTTTTTATCTTCCATTAACCACGCCTAATGAAAGACAGCAAGACAGCTACACGTGTCTGACCTCTGCCACTTGAGCTGCTGTCTGTCAAGGAAACCAAAACACCCAACATGTGGAATATCACCAATTATGAAGGTGTTCGAAGTTTACCATCACTATACACATCTTTCTTAGAGTTAATTGTGTAGACAGCCTATGACGTCACTACCAGTGTGACCACAGTATAAAAGGGAGCCAATACAACACATTTTTTTAATTTTTTTGTTTATGTTAGCAGCAGATACCCGAGGTGTCACACGACCCGTGTCTTGTGTGTGTGTGTGTGTGTGTGTGAGTGAGTGAGAAGCAAGGACCATCAGCTCTCGATGGAGTTGAATGTGCTCATTGCACTTACTTTGCTTATTTCTTGGTGGATGTGTGTACATTAACCCTCTGAGGTCTAAGGGAATTTTTGGGGCCTGGAGAAGTTTTGTCATTCCCTGAAATTTTGATTTTTTTAGTTGCTTATAAACATCCGATGGCTAAAGTCTAATATCACTGTAATAAGCACAAACTGAGCTACTGTATAATAATATGTGAGCAGCATGTATGTACATGATTATGTTTTTGAGAATAAAAAAATGCTATGCATGGTTAGTGAAAAACTAAAAATGTTAAATCAAGACCAAAAAACACATACAGAACATTGGTTCCCGGGACTTTAAAGAATTGGAGCTTATGGCCTAGAATTTTTTTTCTAAATTATGTGAAAACCACCTTGTTTACTCACTCACAGAAAACAATATATTGATTTAAATTTTCTAAGACACTTTTTGTTGGTAAAAGTCATATGCGAGTAGGCTTCAACTATCCTGAATATCATTGTGATTTACACCTGAGAAGACAAAAGCTTTCAGTCAGGTGTGTTACTGAGAGGGAAGAGTTACAAGAAAGAATGTGAGGACAAAATAACTGTCTCTAATTTTATGTTTGTAGTTTATATAGAATATATTTAATTATCCCACAACATAATTTAATATTCACTTGCGAGTGCAGTTAAACAGTTTATTAGGAACAATTAAAGCTGACTTTCAAAGCCGTTTTTTTTTTTTTTGCATCATTGTTCCAGTCACACAATCCTTCAGAAACCCTTTTAACAATCCGATTTTCTAAAAGAAAAAATCTATATATTTTTATTATTATTATTATTATTGAAAAGAGCTGAGAATATTTTTACAGGTTTTTTTTGGGATAGATTGAAAGAACAGCACTGTTTTGTTAAATTACATTTACATGTATTTGTTACATTTATATTATTTACATCAAGCTTTTGAATGGTATAGTATTGTATATTGTTATTTGAACTTCATAATGTTTCACTTGATTATACATTTAGTCAGGAATTATAGTTTGGAAAAAGTCTAACTAGTAAAATGTTTCCACGTTATGTGAAAACTAGTACAAGTATATAAATAAATAAAAAAGAGACTTACTCATGTTTATAATCTCTGCTGAATAAAGTGCTTCATTCTTTTTTTCTGAAAAAATCCAAATCTCAAATCCTGAGGTAATGCACATCACATCTTTTTGGGGTGAATTATGTCTTATTCCTCTCATCACGAAGCAAACAGTAAATTAAAAAAACTTGAACAGTCTCGCTGCATTGTTTTATATTGTATGGGTGTATTCAAGCCGAGCATGTCACAGTGTCTGGGTTGTGTTCTCTGGGGTTCCACTAGATGTCCTCCTTTCTCACGGTGTCAGTCACCTTATCACTTCCTGTTCCCTTATTTGGTCACCTTCCTCCTTGTTGAGTATTGATTGTTCCCCACCTGTCTCCTGTTCCCTCATTATCCTTCTGTGTATTTATACCCGGTCTGTCTGAGTCTGTGTTACGGAGTCCTTGTTTAATGTCTTATGATTATTCATGTCCGTCAAATCAGTCTTGCCCTTGCCTTGTCTTCTTGTCTTGTTTTCATGTTTGGATTATGTTTGGTTTTGACCCTTGCCTGGACTGTTTACCCCTTTGGATAACCCTTTAATAAATGACTTACCTGCAATTGGTTCTCTCTCCGTGTCTCCAGTAACACCGATCATGACAGAAGGACTCCGTCACCGTAGGAACCAGCGGTATGTCATTTTTCCATTCCCCAGCCAAGATGGCGGAGCGGCGAACCAAGTACCTTCGGTTGACCACCCTCCGCCAAGAGGGCAATGAAGTGGGTGCCCTGGCTCAGGTGTTCTGGTCCCTGGCCGAGGGCATGGGCTACAATGATGCGGCCCTCAAGGACTATTTCAATGGCGGGCTGGATGATCCAGTGTCTCAGGAGGAGATGGCGCAGTTAGAGACACTGGAATTCTGGGAATTCGTGCGCTACCTGCAGCATCGGCTTCAGTTGGATGCCCCAGCCACTTCTGTCTCTTCCGGCGGGGTGGTCGTCAGCCCAGCACCACTGCCCAGGATGGCAACCAGCCAAGCGCCACAACCCAAGATGGCCGCCAGTCCAGCACCACTGCCCAGGATGGCTACCAGCCAAGCGCCACAGCACAAGATGGCCGCTAACCCAGCGCCAATGCCCAAATTGGCCACCGTTCCAGCGCCACAGCCCAGGATGGTCGCCAGCCCAGTGCCAATGCCCAAATTGGCCACCGGTTCAGCGCCACAGCCCAAGATGGCCGTCAGCCTAGCGCCACAGCACAAAATGGCCGTCAGTCCAGCGCCACAGCACAAGATGGCCGTCAGTCCAGTGCCACAGCACAAGATGGCCGCTAACCCAGCGCCAATGCCCAAATTGGCCACCGGTCCAGCGCCACAGTACACGATGGCCGCCAGTCCAGCACCACAACCCCAGATGGCCGCCAGCCCAGCACCACAGTACAAGATGGCCGCCTGTCCAGAGTCATGGCCCAAGATGGCTGCTTGCCCAGCGCCACTGCACAGGATGAGAGTCTCAGCTGACCCTCCGGAGTTGAGTCAGGTTCCTGTTGACCCTTCAGAGTCGAGTCAGGTGCTAGTGAACTCTCCAGAGTCGAGTCAGGTTCCTGTTGACCCTCCAGAGTCGAGTCAGGTTCCTGTTGACCCTCCAGATTCGAGTCAGGTTCCTGTTGACCCTCCAGAGTCGAGTCAGGTTCCAGTTGACCCTCCAGAGTCGAGTCAGGTTCCAGTTGACCCTCCAGAGTCGAGTCAGGTTCCAGTTGACCCTCCAGAGTCGAGTCAGGTTCCAGTTGACCCTCCAGAGTCGAGTCAGGTTCCAGTTGACCCTCCAGAGTCGAGTCAGGTTCCAGTTGACCCTCCAGAGTCTAGTCAGGTTCCAGTGGAGTCAGGTTCCAGTGAACTCTCCAGAGTCGAGTCAGGTGCCCGTGGACTCTCCAGAGTCGAGTCAGGTGCCCGTGGACTTTCCAGAGTCGAGTCAGGTGTTCGTGGACCCTCCAGAGTCAGGGCCAGTCACCGATGACCCTCCAGAGTCAGGGCCAGTCACCGATGACCCTCCAGAGTCAGGGCCAGTCACCGATGACCCTCCAGAGTCAGGGCCAGTCACCGATGACCCTCCAGAGTCAGGGCCTAGTCACCGATGACCTTCCAGAGTCAGGGCTAGGTACCATGTACTTTCCAGAGACTAGGCTGGTCACCGTTGACCTTTCAGAGTCAAGTCAAGTCACTGGTGATTTTCAAGGACTGAGTCAAGTCACTGGTGATTTTCAAGGACTGAGTCAAGTCACTGGTGATTTTCAAGGACTGAGTCAAGTCACCGGTGATCGTCATGAACAAAGGTAGGTCACCTCTGATCTTCATGAACAAAGGCAAGTCACCATTGATCTTCATGAGCAAATGCAAGTCACCAATGGTCTTCATGTACAAGTGCAAGTCACCGATGGTCTTCATGAACAAAGGCCAGTGACCGATGATCTTCGAGAGCAGAGTCAGGCCAGCACCGATCTTCTGGAGTCCAGTAAGGACACCAGAGGTTTACCAGAGTTTAGTCGTCCGCCTTGGGGGGCTCTGGTCCTGACCACATGGCTGTGGTGGTGTTCTGCCCCGCCCTGGGGGCCTTCCGCCCTGACCACACGGTTGTGGTGGTCTTCCGCTCCGCCCTGGAGGACTCTGGCTTCGACCACATGGACGTGGTGGTCTTTTGCTCCGCCCTGGGGGGCTTCCGTCCTGACCTCACGGTTGTGGTGGTCTTCTGCTTCGCCCTGGGGGGCTTCCGTCCTGACCACATGGTTGTGGTGGTCTTCTGCTCCGCCCTGGGGGGCTTCCGCCCTGACCACACGGCTGTGCTGGTATTCTGCTCCGCCCTGGTGGGCGCCACATGATGTCCTTCATGGACTTCTGTTTTGTGTTGAGGGTTGAGAATGAGGGTTTGATGTATGAAGTCCCCCTAGGAGAATGAGGGGTTGATGTATGAATCCCCCTAGGTAACAGGCCAGGGTCTGGTAATATGGTAAGCCTAGATGCCTGGCCATATCCCCTTAACCCTTTCACACATGGAGGTCACTACAGTGGATAGATATTTGGAAGCCATTTTGAACAATTTAAATTGTAGCACCAGGTCCCAACCACCAACTGGCAAACCCAAAAAAGTGTTGTCTACAATTCCATTTAATCACTGTCTTTGTATCTCTTTTTTGTTTTGAGATATTACATAATATATTCAAAATGGTGACAAGAAAAAAATTTAGACAGCATACTAAATTAAAACTCAAACAGTAATTTTTATATCCCCTTTTTATGTGTATTATACAGAAAAGAATATAACAGCAAATTATTTCATGTTTTTACCCATTCTTTTTTATTTATTTATTTTTAAAAAATAAATATGGATATAAAATTTGACTCTTGCAACACGATTAAAAAAAAAGTTGGGACAGCGAGAATTTACCACTCCGTAACTGCCATTTCTTTTCACACTTAAACTAAAAGACGTTTAGGAACTGAGGACACCAGGTGATGAAGTGATTAATTTTATCCATAACAAATTTAAATGTTTTTGTCCAAGTATATCACATTTTTTCAGTGTAGCTTCATAGAAATAATCAGGAAAAATATGTTAAATGTTTAATGTTAAATGTTGACAATGTTGCAAAATTCACCAGGTTTTAAAAGGGTCATATGATGTGATTTCAAGTATTCCTTTCTCTTTGGAGTGTTACAAGCTAAAGTCTCAAACCCAAAGTAATATTCTTTATAAAAGTTACGACTCGTCCACGCCCTCCTAAAATGCCTCGTGTAAACAAGCCCCCACATGTCTATGTCATGATGTGGGAAGATTTGCATAATGCTGCCCAAATGTTCATGCAAAGAAAGAAGGCGTAACCTTTGATGCTGCCAGCACCATGTCGTGTAGACACTGTTTCAATGTGAAATCGAAAATACTTTGTTTGGCCTTCCAAAAGAGGACACAACTAGAAATCAGTGGTTAAGTTGTATTTACAACACTGTTCCAGAAAAGTTCAACCCAAGTATTCAGATGTGTGCAGAGAATTTTATAGAGGACTGTTTCCTGATCCTGGGAGAGTATACTACAATGCTGGCTGTTCTGACACACAGTCTGTAAGTACGTTTACATATGTAAAGGATTTGCCACTGATGATTCAAACATGAGTTTTGAGCAGTGTAGAGCAGCGGTTCTCAATTCCAGTCCTCTGTCCCCTGCTCTGCACATTTTGTATGTTTCTCTTATGGCTTCAGATGTTTGTTCTATTTGAAAGTAAGTGCGTTGCGAAGTGGACATCACAGGATATTCCCGGTTCTCCCGGTGTCCAGTCCGCGCCTGATTTCCACAGACACGCAGAATGTGCAAGTCATAGCCTATATTGCATTTTTGGGGCTTAATATTCACAGACACTAGTCCATGTCATGTTTTGATTCAAGTGTACTGACCTACTTTTGATTTAGTCATCCAAAATGTGGCATATTCCGTCCGCGTTAGGCATTCCGTTTTTATGACTGGATTCTACGAACCAGACTGTATTTCCGCATCCCGGAAATTATTAGGGCGGTATGTCTCAGAATAGTCAATTACAATTTGGGAAATAAATCAGTTAAATCTGTATGTGGATGTGTGTAAATATTCAAATGTAATCCCCTTTGTAATCGTTAAAAATTTCATAAGTAACTGTAATTTAATTACTCATTTTTTCATAGTAACTGTAACTAATTACAGTTACAATAATTTTGTAATTAAATTACGTAACGCCGTTACATGTAACTAGTTACTCCCCAACACTGATGATGTCACACTTGTCCGTATGAATATGTTGCGCAGCATAAATTCGTTAAATCAATGTTATGAAGTGAGGTAAACTTCAACAGATTCCCCCTGCTCAGGGAGTAGAGAGCAATGAACACTGTGTAGGGACCATGTCAATGGGTACACAGTTCATGAACAGCTCTCACTTATAATGAGCTGATTATCTGAATGAGGTGTGTTAACAAAGAGAGACATGCAAAATATCCAGAGCTGGGGGGCGCGAGGACTGGAATTTAGAACCACTGGTGTAGAGTAGAGTTTATTGTTTGTCATTTCTCTGATCAAAAATTCATGGTTTTATGTTTGCGCGGCGTGATGCAAAATACAGTATAAGTCATTAGAATATGTAATTTTGTCCCCACTGGATGCAAAAAATGCCTAATTTGTAATGTTTTTAATCGTTATTGTCTTGTCACGCCGGTTCTGAGTGGGACATGCATCACAGTATGTTAAGGGGCATAACATTTCTGTCACACGCTTGAGGTATTTGGATAATCACAATGCATTGGAAAGCTGAAGATTCAGAGCATACCTCGCTTTTCAGAATGATGAGCTTTGTAAAATCAAGCGACGCATTTCAGAAAAGCAGAGTATAGAGGAGAACGTCTCAGGTTACGCATGTAACCATGGTTCCCTGAGAATAGGGAACGAGATGCTGCATCCACTAAAGGGTGATTTGGGAACACTGTCAGCATGGCCGGTGTCTACGGCATGAATGAAACTATGAACTATGAATGAACTATGACATAAGCAAATGAGTGACGGCGGATATAAAAGGCCACCTGTAGAACACATCATCCTCTTTTTTTGTCTGAGGAGACATGGCATGATGCCGAAGCATGGCCCTTTCGAAACGGAACTCCACGCTGGGAATGGTATACCAACACTGCCATGCTGAGGGATAAGTGCCTAGGTAACTGTTTCCTCAAGTCAGGATGTGAGGAACAGCCTCCCTACCAGTGAAACTGCTGGGCTTTACGGCAGGCTCAGCTCATTATAGACTAACTGACCCGCCATAGTCTGGAGCTCTAAGAGTGGAGGTCTCAGCATAATGACTATTAACCGAGAGGAGACCTAGCTACACTCAGTGCCAGAGGCAGGTAGTGAGGCTCAAATAAAAAGAGCCCACTACTCACATTACTGCCTAAGCGGAGCTCTGGGGAGCGGAGGCTTCAGGAGAATGACTCTCAAATGAGAGGAAACGTACAACGCTCAAACCTGGCAGGGGTGCTCTCAGCATAACGACTCTCTAAAGCGAGGGGAGACCTGGCTACACTCAGCGCCAGAGGCAGTAAGCAAGGCTAAAAAAAGGAACCTACACTCATAACACTGCCCATGACGGAGCTCTGAAGAGCGAAGGCTTCAGCAGGATGACTCTCTTAAACGAGAGGAAGCCTAACACTCAACCCTAGTTTGAGCTCTTAAGAGTGGAGGCCTCAGCATGATGACTCTCTAGAGTGAGAGGAGGCCTAACAACACTCAGCGCTAAAGACAGTCGTGGAGACTCACAAAACAGGAGCCTACTTACCAAAATTACTGTCCAAGCGGAGCTCTGGAGAGTGGAGGCTTCAACAGAATTAAATGAAAGGAAACCTACACACTCAATCCTATTTTGAGCTCTTAAGAGTGGAGGCCTCAGCATAGCGACACTCTGAATCAAAGGCAGTTAGTGAGGCTCAAAATGGAAGAGCCTACACCCCTCTACTGCCTAGGCGGAGCTCTGGTGAGCGGAGGCTTCAGCAGAATGACTCTCAAATGAGAGGAAACCTACAACGCTCAACCCTGGCAGGGGAGCTCTTAAGAGTGGAGGTCTCAGCATAACGACCCTCTAAAGCGAGAGGAGACCTGGCTACACTCAGTGCACACAAAAGAAGAGAAGCCTACCTACCAATATCACTGTCCAAGCGGAACTATGGAGTACGGAAGCTTCAGCAGAATGACTCTATTAAATCAGAGGAAACCTAGACACTCAATCCTAGTTTGAGCTCTTAAGAGTGGAGGCCTCACATGACGATTCTCTAGAATGAGAGGATACCTGACTCCACTCAGTGCTAAATACAGTTAGCAAGGCTCACAGAAAAGAAGCCTACATACCAAAAGTACTATCTTAGCTGAGCTCTGGAGAGCAGAGGCTCCAGCAGAATGACTCTCTTAACAGAGAGGAAGTCAACAGGAGCACTCTGTTCACCATAACCCTCCATGATGAGGGGAGCGGTGCATCGACGTGTGTTAGTAGAGACACACTGGTTGAGTGGATTAACGAAGCTAATACGTGTAACCCTTACCATACAGGATTCCAGACAGTGCACAGAGCCTTGTGTGCACACTGACCGCTTAAGTGGATTTTAGAAAGTGTGCAAAGCTGCTAGTGTGCACACTTACCACTTATGTGGATTTTAGAAAGTATGCAAACTGTTCACATGCACACTTATCACTATGTGGATTTCAGGAAGTACATAAGATGCTCGGCGTGTGTACTTAATTTCCTAAGCATCAGCTCTGGGGAGCAGAGGCTTTAGCAGGATGCTCTTAAGGGTCAAGGTCTCAGCATAACGACTCTCTAAGCCGAGAGGAGACCTGGCTCCAGCGCCAGAGGCAGTTAGCAAGGCTCAAGAAATAGCATAAAACTCATATTACTGCCCCTGACGGACCTCTGAAGAGCGTCTGAACAATGTGTTAGAAAGTAAAATTTTATCCTTTCTATGACATCTATATCATATTTTTAGCACTTTAAAAACGGCAAGAAAACAGACATGCTTCAGCAAATTAATTCATAAAGTTTAATAATCATTGAAAGATTATTCACTGACTATATATAATAACAAAAAATATCAGACTCATTTTTTAAAACAGAACTATAATACTCTCTGACTAATTTTTTTTTAAACATAGACTTAAACTCTCTATGACTAACGTTTTAAAACACAGACTTATAATACTCTCTATCTGCTAGTTGCATGAATTTAAACATGGACTTAAGGTCACTCATCTTCGCCTCTGAGATGATGCTCTGTTTGGAGAGTACCCTTGGTTTGGGTAAGATGGATGTAGGTGCCAGGCTTCTCGTGTGTTTGCTTGGTCCTCTTATGTCTACTTCAACTCTTGGCTCTGCATGTGATTTTGTGCAATTGTGATTTTGTGTAATCAAGAGTATATGGACACTGATCAAACACAAGCTGTGACACTTCAAAAAATGGAACCTGTTTTTATTGAAACAGCTTGGTACATGCCTGAAAGTTGTAGAAATCTATACTCTTCATCTGAATGATTTCATTGGGTTGTTCCTGTTCACCTTCAGTAAAATGCGCAAGAAAGACAGTGGGGAATAGAATTCAGACATTGCCATTGCCTTTTCAATATGGCTGTGCATATTGTCTACCTCCTGCACTGCAGAGTGGCCTGGGGTAGACTATTTCATTGTTATCTTTTTAATTTGAGGATGCCTTGTCAGGAAATCTGCCATAGCAAAGGCTATTATGGAATTTCTGTTCTGAGGCACACAACTATCACTCCATGTAATCATCTCAGTGGCATGTGGATGATCACAAACAACGCGTTCTAGTATTTTCATTAGTTGCACTTGCAACATCATTTCCTCCCCTACCTGACATTGCCTCTGTCCACAAAGCACAGTAGCCTTTTTTAGTCTGCGAACAGTGAGCAGTAAGATTATACAAGTTAAGTTTCCGCTTGTAGAAAAAAGAGCTGATTTCGGCACGTGGACATGAAATAACATTCTGTAGGTCAAAATAGACTGTTATAGTATCTTTATCCTCTCTGTCTTTTTGGCGTTCTTGGCGAATTGCCGTCAGCTATATGCTTTGTTTGATGGTATTCATCACTTTGGCCTACCATGTTTTGTGTTACGGCAGGTCATATGCTTCGCACTGATCACACCGATCCTTTTTACGGGTGTGAAAGCTAAGGTTGATCTCTGTGTTGAATATGAATCGGTAATAAGATTCTTTCACCGGTGTATTTCCATTCTCGTTGCATTTAAGTCTGTAGAGATCATACGTCCTTGAAACATTGAGTACCGGTTCAAGGTACTGTCTTTCTGTGCTGGCACAACAGTAATGTGACTCAACAACAGGAAATTAACTGATGTGTGCTTTTACCTGCTCTTTTTGATTTTCATCTATGCATTTTTTTGCATGCTTTCCCCTTGCATCTGATTTTGGCATGCTAGTCGTCTGATTTTTCTTCATGTGTGTATTATACACCGGTTTCTGGCTAATGGCAAGTGTGTCCAGATAAAACTGCTTACAGACTCTCACCTTTTCACCCTCTACGTTTAGATAGTACTTAAATGAGTACGTACGCTTTCTGTGTGGTTCATCACTGGTTTGTCTTTCTTTTTCTGTGCAGTCTGTAGTCATGGCTATAAAGTCATATTTCCTGTTTTGACTCAACTGGTAGAAATGTGTAAAGCATTTCTCCCTTTCAGCTTGGGTTACTTTCTTTGCACATTTGTATTTACATGACATACTACAGTTTTTCAAAGTTCTCACTAGTTTGGCAGAAGCCTTTTTATTTGCAGAGTTGACATGTTCCTTGCCCTCCTGATAAAGTTTCTTGCGGGTACATGCTTTCCATGTTGAAGGATTTGAAACATGTCTCCTGTTTCTTCTTTTCTGAGTCTCTTTAATTTGTAAACTGGTAGGTGCAGTCACTGGCTCGGTCACTGGCTCCAGTGGTTTGTCTGATAAGACCCTAGTGCATCTACCTTGTCACCTGCCTGGAGAAAAAAAAACATTTGAAAAAAATACATATTTAAACATACTATTTAAATACAGAATGTAAAAAAGAGGAATGCAATAAATTCAGAAAAGTTTCTTATTATTAGCTCACTATCTCTGTAGCTCAAAGTAAACCAATTCTGACTGACTGACTGATTCTTACCTTTCCTCTCTCTGTTGTTCTCTGTCTTGGTATTACTGGACTGCTTGTTTCTCCCTCTCTCTCTAAAAGTCTGATTTTACATTGCTCTTTTACAACATTGCTCCTTCCCTCTTCTGCCTCAGTTTCTCTCCCATTCTCTGATGATGCTTTTTTCATATTTTCTTTGCCTGGTGCTCTCTTTTTCTCGTTCTCATGCTGTTGTTTTTAGTATTACTTTCCCCCCTCCTGGATATGTCAGGTTCATTACAAAATAGACAAAAAAATAATATTTTTTTAGCATGGTATATTACTGAGTGGCTACAACCATTCTGAAATCATTTTAATACATAGGTAACTACTTTACCGAACTTTCACATGTTCACATTTTCACATAACGATCATAACTTTCTGTAACCGCACTATTTTGAGTAGGATAGGTTCGTTTGTTTTTTTCTGAACCTTTTTTTTTATCTTCGTGCTTGCCTCTTAATATCAGGAACTATAAAGCTAGCACTGGTGGCTAGTGTGGTGTCTATCTCCTCAGCAAGACCTAAAACAAAATGAAAAAAAAGAGACTGAACTTGCCTGGAATTCGGGCTGCTGTCCTTGACAAGATCGTCAATAAAATTGTCGATCTTGAGGTTTCTTAAAAACTTCGCGTTGCGTGCCATAATCCTCACAGATATTTTGTATCTGCGATCTTTCCTGTCAAAGGAAAAGCCGGCGACACAACATATAAAGTTGATCCTGATTGGTCCTCTTCTCTGCATTCGAAGTGCTGATTGGCTCACGCAGATAGAACCTTATAAAGCCAAGTTAGAGTTCGACTTCGTAGATAGAACCTTTTGTTTTTTCAATAAAAAGTCCCAAAATGTACACAACTTAAAAAAAGCATCACATAATGTAAATAAGTTGTCACAGAATACGAATATGTGAATAACTCAATTTTGACAAAAATGTCAGATAGAACCTTATAATTCCAAGGGGACGATGTGCTAATATCCTCCTCACACGTCCCTCATCTGCTGGGACTTCATAGAGGGACACAGATGGAGCTCTCCAGCTTTTCCATCCAAGTGAAGTCAGAGAAAATGGAGGAGAACGCAGAAGCACAGGTGAGAAGAAATCAGCCACGAGAATGGGTAGAATGCAGTCGCTGCAGTGATTGGTGTAAAATAAAATCTTCTTCTCATAAACCACCAGCACGGTTCATCTTATAAGGTGCTCTCATTTCGCTCTGCCAGGTGTAATCTCGCTAGTGCTTGCACAAAAACTAAAAGGAAAGGAAGCCAAAGGATGGAACACCGAGGTGAGAAAAACAGCGGCTGCCTCAGACGGAAATAGACATATAAGTTTAATAGTATCCTTTAACATCTCCTTAACCCCGCATGCAGGACTCCCCTCAGCCCCCTCCAACCCAGGGCCCCAGGCGCTGCTCCCTCGAGGGCTGTTTGATTCTTCTGTCATGGGGGCCACAGGCGGTGGGCTGCTGATGAGCTGCTCAGGCCACCGTGAAATGTACCATAACCTGCCAGAGCGAGTGGCCCGGGCGAGATTGCCGTATTTACTTTTTAATCTGGCCGCCTTAATACACACGATAAAAACATTGTCACATTAGATGGTGACAGATGGGCCTGGAGATGTTATTGCTGGTCCAGGGGCCTGGATGGAGAGCGAACAGCATTCGGGGGGATGGGTGAGAAAATGGCAGGAGGGGGGGACTGACCGTGCTCGGCACAATCCCGATAATTTTTCATCACTCCAATTACATTGTTGAGCGTGCTGCTGCACACACAAAAACACCCACACGGCGATGGCCATGCAGTTCAGTGACATCAATAAGATAAAATGAGGTGCCCTCATGGGTTTTTGTCTTGCACATGAGCACCGCATTTTAAAAATCAATCAAGTTAAAATAATTTCCACTTTTACATGCTCATCAATGTCAGTTCCAAAACAGCAGGTCAATAAGAAGAACCCAGAGGCGGGCAAGTGTTGAAAGGCTTTTGTTTATAGCAAGTTGGTATAGTAACCATTATTGCATCATGACTCAAAAGCATTCCTGTAGCTCAATTGGTAGAGCATTGTGCTATCGAGTGCAAGGTTGGGGGTTCGATTCCCTGGGAACACATGATAGGTAAAAATTGATAGCCTGAATGAACTGTAAGTCGCTTTGGATAAAAGCGTCTGCTAAATGCATAAATTACATTTTTTAATTTAAAAGCTCATCTTGAGTGCCTCACATTCTGTGCATTTTTAGATGCAAATACGCATTCTGTGTGAATGGCCCCACACAGCACTGTTCAGGATTACTACAGAATGTTTCCCGTGATTTTTCTAAGGATTTAAAATTTTTATTAAAAGATACCTACTATGTTCTTTTGATTTTACCTTTCCTTTGTAGTCCTGCCATTATTTCTGACTTAGCAGCATCACCATGCTATTTTGCATAATGCCCGTCTTCTAACGGACCACGCTTTGGTCCGCCCTCAAAGAACAGATGTTTTCACTGAGAGGACGCCACTGACGGTCACGTACGGGAACACAGGAGACGGAAGATCCAAGTGCAGTGTAGGTTTAATAGGGTTATCCAAAATCAGAGTCAAAACAAGCCGGGGTCGTAATCAAACATCAGCCCAAAACAGAAACAAACAAACAATAACAGGAACAGGAACACGAAGACTAGGAACGTGAGGAAACTAGGTGACGGAAAGTAAGGACTCCATGCAGACAAACAGAAAAGGACTGGTTAATATAGGGAGGATAATGACTAACAAGTGAAGACACCTGAGTGCAATTAACAGGAGTGCAATTACTGTGATGAAGGGACAAGGCTAGTGGGAATTGTAGTGCCTACGGTGAGGTGCCTATGGGGAAGTGAGACCACTAGTGGACACCCAGGGAAACAAAGACCAGACAGCGTGACACTGAAATGAACAGATATGAACATTCCATATCACAATTATGGTGACCACTATAAACTCATTATGGATATCAGTATTATCACAGAATTCTTAAAATAAGGAAATGTTCAAAAAGTACCTGCCATAATGCAACTTATGTTTTAAAAAAAATTCAGATTGTGGCACTGCATTCCGATTTAAATGCAGATGAGCTCTGCTGACTCCTCCCCTCTCTTCTGAGCTGCTCTCTGAGAGATGGTAAACTTTAGCTGCATTCAACATAAAACTCGCTAATTAGCACATTATTAAGAAAGGCGATTTGTAAAGATGGGTAAATGATGACTGCTATGTTCATTATTACATCCAATAACAGAACACCCTGATCGCTTAGGAGTCATTCTTGTCTACATCTGCTCCGGCGGTGAAACAATGGCGGACTGATGACAGTCATTCAGGGCGGGTCTAAGGTAAGAGACCAGCCCACTCTGTGCTGAAACGCTAATGTAACTCAAACTATTGTGGGAGGGGCCTGTTTGTGTGACATCACACAGACCGTTATCTGAGATTGGCTCAATTTGAGAAAGGGGAAATGATTTAACGAGACAAATCATTTCATCTCGTAAATCAGGGGAAATTATTTTATCATTATAGAGTGGTTGTGTACACACACTACCAACACACATATCAGTTCAGACCACTTGTAAAATAACTGCCAACCACATATTATGTCAAATACACCAAATGATAAGTCACATGTCAAGTCAAGTCAAGTCACCTTTTTTTATATAGCACTTTAAACAAAAAAGACTGTGTCAAAGCAACTGAACAACATTAATTAGGAAAAAAGTGTGTCACATGACATTTATGGCTAATTTGCAGAAGATGTGCTCACCCTCAGGCCATCCAAGATGTAACTGAGTTTGCTTCTTCATCAGATTTGTAGAAATGTAGCATTGCATCAGTGTCTCAGCTTTTGTCTTCTCCAGATGTTCACTGATGGACTGGAGTGCTGTGGATTATTGTGATGTTTTTATCAGCTGTTTGGACTCTCATTCTGGCGGCACCCATTCACTGCAGAGCATCCATTGATGAGACACTGATGCAATGACACATTTCTACAAATCTGATGAAGAAAAAAAAAATTATCTACATCTTGGATGCCATGAAGTAAATGTAGTAAATGTTCAGCAAATTTAATTTTTTTGGGTCAACTATTCCTTTAAAGGTGCAATAAACTATTTTTAGCCCTGTTGGAATTGGTTATAACTACACCACCTGGGCTAAAATAGCATCTTTCTCCACTGATGATCATCCAAACATAGCCGTGTATTTTAATTAAGTGAACATTTTTGCAAGCATCATATTAATTGTCTTATTACAACCAAAGCATAATGTTTATACCCCATATGCATCCACAGCTGGCAATATAATCACTGAACATTTGTTTTTATTAATTCTTTCTTCATCTCAGTCCATTGCATTTCCCTCTGTCTGTGTCTCTGTGCCTCCGGCACCCTGAGTTTACCAGCTTTGATTCCCATTTCCCTGTCTTTAAATTCTGGCTAAATGTAATAAGTGGGTTTGTTTGTGAAATGAATGTGGTCGGTAATCAGGAGAGCGATGAACAGCTGCTGGGGCTGCGGCACAATGAACCATCGCCCGGCTCTCCGGCTATGTGTCACTCTCTCCCAAGTGCCATGCTGGCGTAGACCGCTAATGAAAAGAATGTAGTCACAGATCTCATTTTTCAGGCAATTCTTGTGTAAACGGGAGATTTTCCAGACTATGCGCTCTGCTGTGAAGGGGCTCCCATAAATCAAGCAGTCCTCGTCCTCTGCGACTGTGACGATGCACGCTGCTTGACACAGATGTGCATCTCTTGCACATAATCCCAACGAGTAGCACAGGCTAACACAACAAACAGCAGCTGGAATAATCAGAGACAACAGACTCAGCTTTTTGCCTAAATAAATTTTTTTATATTAAAATTCTTCCTCATCTTTCGGATTCATGTTTAGACTGAGCTATAAGCAGTCCATCAACCAAAAAAACGTACATTCACTTCATAGCAGTTTCCAGCTGAAATGAACACTTTCGCATAGATTATATGCGAATATACGTGAATATATTCAAAAGTTCAAATGTTGAGGCAGATCATGTGAAATGAGAATGAATATTTTCCATCAATGACATCCCACAGAGTGTGGATTTTATGCTAAATCTTGGCGTTTTTTAAGACTTAACATGTAAATTACCATCCACATTCATTCTACTGAAAAGCAGTGGATATTTGGCTTTTTTATTTATCAGCTGTTAGATCCTCTGAAATATGCATTTGATTTATTTTTAATTTCAAATTATTGTTTCATATTGATTCATTTTTTTAAATTAAATTATTCGATTTTTTTATTTCCAAATTAGGACATATAAAATAAATATACATTTCATTGCAGCATGTGTTTTTTACTATTCATCATTTACCTCGATGTCAAAAAAAAAAAAAAAAAAAAGAAAAAGAAAAAAGATAACCACTGGGGAATAATAAGCAGCTTGGACATTTTATATTTTGCAGTACAAAACATGTTTTATATCTGAAACAACATGAGGCTAAACTATTCCAAATGTGCACAATGAGAATAATTTCATTTTGTGCTGATCAACTTTGTGAAGAACACAGTCTCATAAACCAACTCTTGGAATCTGCTAATGCTTTATTTAAATCCAGCCATACTGACCACCTTTTAAATTGGATTTCCTTCTCGTCATATTACATTCATTCTCTGACAAGTGGAAGAGAAAGTGGAAAAGCATTAACAACAGAACTAAACTCTATAAATGAACCTTCATCACATCCTCCCTACTAATACAACAACCTACACACACACACACACACACACACACAGCGCCTACCTGCATGCAAGCCACTGAAATGGGTCATTTTTTAATTAAATACAATATTAATTACTGTGAGCATCATTAACGATATGTGAGATTTGACTAATTAGTGTAATAGTTTTGGAGTCACGCTCATTAAATATGAAAATTACAGCGGTCTGAAGAATCGCTTTTGTGATCAATCTTGTATGGACAGAAGGGAAATGAGTTAGAGAGGTGCTTTTATTGTACAATCATCTTCATTACAACTCTGCCATACTTGAAGAGAAAGAGAGAGAGGCGAGTGTCGAGGGCCCGCGGTGTTCAAATGCAATCGCCTGCCTTTAACCAGACGAGACACCGCTTCAGAGACGGATCCTTGTTGGAAGGCAATTACACGGTGTGCGTGTGATGCGTTCAGTCACGCTTGTTTGGTCTTGGGAACTGTTCTGATTGGCTGAACCAAGTGGTTCAGATTATCTCTCAATAATGTGTCCGTGTGCATGATAAATCTGCCAACAACAAGCCTATGAGCTTCATTTGTGTAGGTTTCACACCATTAAAGTAAACTAAAAGCATTAAAAAAATTACTTGAAATAATTAAAAGTGAAATAAATATTTAACTTAGCCAGTTGCAAAGGCAGCATTTCTCATTTTAATTTAGTGTAACTTGATGTACTAAAATATCTTAAACTGAAATACAAATTTAAAACTATAAACATACATATATATATATATATATATATATATATATATATATATATACACTCAACAAAATTATTCAAACTTTAACTCAAATTAAAACAGAAAATATAAAAGTAAAAGGTATTTCAAAATATTAAAGGAGTCATTAAATGGAGAATCAAAATGGATAAGAGGTTGTCCTGCAATAAAAACAAGCTTCAGAACTTAAAGCTAACTCCCCAGTTTAAAATATGAATTATTCTTTTCTAAAAAAGAAATCAGGGTAAAAAAAAGAACATTTATAACTAAATTAGACTGTTTTTGATTAAAATAAATAATAAAATAAAAATTGGGTGGGTCCTCCGCGGGAAAGATTTTATTGGAGTAGATGCCAATTCCTGTATCCTGGTGCCTTTTAATTAAACAATTGCTTTTATAGGTAAATCGGTTTCCACATAGCTGTCAAGGTTTCCCAAAAAATAACACAGCAACAAAGATAATCTGATGTCTTTAAAAGCAACAGGTGAATAAATGATGAGCATTCAGTTAAATAGCATCTTGTTTAATGACAGTATGTGAGCACACAGAATGGAGTTTAATTTATATGGACTATGAATGAGCCAAGCGAAATGGATCTGAGGAAGCAGCAGCATGGAAGTCAAGACTGCAGATAAAACATGGAATCCATTCCTCAAGTGGAATAGATTTGACTGACAGTGCTTTGAAAAGTGCACAGACAAATGAGCCGATTTAGAGATGGTAAAAATAAGCGGGTCCAATATAATATTCTTAATGTAGCATGGAGTCAGAGACGCTCGGATGCAAATGCAGTAGTTTATTAAGAATGGCCAGACAGGCAGAATTCAGGTAACAGCGTCAAGTGTGTCAAGGGATATCAAGAATCAATAACAATACCAGGCAGAGGTCAGGGCAGGCGGCTGAGTATCACAGGCGGTATATACAATCCAAAGTCAAACACGGAAGGAACAAACACGGGAAAACCGCTCGGAAATGCCAAACAGAACTAAATATGAGTGTGGATGAGTGCAACCTTTATAGTATCACTGATAGGAAACAGGTGTGGTTCAATAATGAGTTCCTCAGCAGGGGTTTATGGGAAATGAAGTCCAGGGTGTACTGTGTCGTGTGAAAGTCTGTGTGGTGAATAAACGGATGTGCAGTGACTGGATCATGACACTTAAAAAGGGGGTGTCCCACACACATAAAATAATTCCGAAGCCCATAAAAAGTTATGCATTTTATGACCCCTTTAAGTGACAATACAATATACAATACGAAATTAAATATACCCCCCCCCCCTCCCACCGTTCATTCAGTGTGTGAAAACATGCCTTTATCATATTTAACTATGCATTTACTGTTTTACACTTTGATATGTTGTGGGTTCAAGCGTGTTTGTTCAGTTATTCTATTAACAAAAGTCATTTGCACGATTTCAAATCAGCACGGCCACCTGTATCTGCTCAGGCACAATGACAATCATTCATATATCTGTCACGACTTATCAAAACATTTCCCTCTGCGTCTAGCATGAGATCTGGAAAGTTTGTGGTAGGAAGCCGCAGCAGCTTTGAATCACGGGTGACCTTGTATCTTTGATGCCCCTTTTGAATATCTTCATTTTAACATAAATACATCTCCCTGGCGCCCTAAATACATGCAATAATGCTATCTCGCAGGAACTCGAGTCCACTCATAATATTGTAATGCTCACCTCCAGTCGAGGTGCCCGATAACCAACACTTTATCACATTTCATTTATTTAGTATTTTATACGCCCTCTGTCTTTGTGAAACGATTGCACCTGTTTTGATCTGATTAATTCCGTGCCAGCTCAAACAATTATTTCTCATCTTTATCAGTTAAAGGAATCACCCTCCTTTTATGGGTATCATTTATAACAAGCGGACAGCTACCTGTTTATTAGAATTTCAAGCAGCATATCGCCAGCGAGATCTTTCACCGTCCATATTTACATTTCAACTTTGGCTAAAAAAGCATGACAAATACACACACAGAAGCAGCAGGCCTCATTTTAATACTGCCCTCTCTTCCCCTGTTCAGACTTTATGCAGAAGTCGTCCGGTGAAGCGGGAGCATAGGGACCTGACAGCGTGCCGCGCTTTGAGACGGCTTTACGGTCAGAATGAGCGTGCTGCAGATTACAGGTGCATGTCGATCAGTGTGTGTGTGTGTGTGTACAGCGTCTGTTCACCTGTGCACGCCTGTGTGTGTGTGTGTGTGCAAATGGCAGACAGAAAGAGGGACAGAGATCATGACCCCGGGAAACGCAGCCATGGCTCTGAGGTGCAGGGTAGGAATACAAACATATTTGCATGTGCCATGGCCGGAGCCGTGCTTGACATCTCAACAGCTGTTAATTATGAACTGGCCTGCTGAGAAGTCGACAGAGCTGTGAATATGCAAAACAAGGAGGAGCGGCCAGGGCCCGTCCAACACGAGTGTCAGCTCCCTCCCTGCGCACGCTGAGACCGCGCCTGCCGGAAACGTCAATCATTCCTGTGGCTGTGCACCTGACTTAGGAAACTTCCAGGCATTTCTGTGGCAGACTTCTTTTAGAACTGTCAAATCAAGGAAATACTGCAGTACTGCATCATTTAGTAGCACTAGATACTCAAAAATAGACACTTCAGTTATGTTAAGTCCAGTCATGTGTGCTCTTAAAAATGGGGAATTTTTGCAGCGGAAGAACCATTGCTAGTTCCTCAAGTAACCTTTCAGTAAACAGTTCTTAAAAGATCCATTCACCTTTTGTGCAGTGGAAGGTTGGGTGTTAAAAGGTTCTTCATGGAACCATCAAAGGCAATAAAGAGTGCAGGACTGGGTGGATATCCCTGAAATTATGAAACAGTAGCTGTGTTTACATGGACACTACTAATCCAATCGTAATAGAACTAAAAGCACAATCAGAATAAAAAAAAGTCACATGTAAACACGTCAATCGGCTTGAGTTGGCCAGATCCGACTAAAATTTCGACCGGATTGTAAGGGGTGGTTTATTCCTTTTGTAATCCGAGCGAGAGGACATGTAAACACTTGATCGGATTGAAAACCCAAACTGGAAAATACTGTGGATGCGAATGATGTAGAAATAGAAATAGAGGTGTTCTTATAAAACTTCTCAACAAAAAATGTTAACACGTTTTGTTAATTTAGTGTGGAAAACATGCCTTGGTTATATTTAACGAGATATTTAGTGTTTCAGATATTTAACATTGAACATTTAACTCAATAAAGAATAAAAAATATATATAATATAAAATATAATATAAAAAATCAGGTCGTTTCAAAGCAAATATAAACAGCACTGTGCAAAAGTAGAAGATCATGTGAGTAATGATGCTGAAAATTCAGCTTTGATCACAGCAATTCTAAAAGATATTCACATCGAAAACAGTTATTTTAAATTGTAATAATATTTCAGTTTTTACTGTATTTTTGATTGAATAAATGCATCCTTTGGTGCACATAAAGACACATTATTCAAAACATTAATCGAGATAGAGAGTATATTTTAAGACTTTTGCTTTAGTGTGTCAGTAGGAAATATAAGTTTACATTTCCAGACATTGATTTAGCCAGTAATTGTAATAATTCAGCAATACTTTTGACCAGTAACAGACCATCCAGTCACTCTGGGGCTACATTAAGAGACAGTCAAACAGAACTTTTAAAGCGGTCAGTTTTAGTGTAGCTTTGCAGGTAATGTGGATATCTTCAAGATATTCTTTGGAGTATCTTCATCACAGAGACAATGATGGTGAGATCAGATCTGTCGCTCATCGCTCACTTGATTATTATTGCCAAAATGAAATCAATTTGGAAATGCAAACTGATAGTTGGCACATGTAAGCAAAAGATACAAATAACTTGAAACATCTAACATGCCCTTTGCACAATATGAGTCTCTGAGACTGATTTCAGCAGGTCACAAGCAAATGTCCCCTCAGGTGCGACTCAAGCAAGCGTCTGCCTTGTGTCTCGAGGAGAGCAAGCATCCGCAGGCTCTGAGGACCGAGGTTGAGCTGGGTCTGGGCCTTTAATGCGACGGGAATCTCTGGGAATTTTAATTAATTTCCCTCCCCCAACCCGCTGAATCTGCACTAATAATCCCCCCAAGGACTTTTATAAATTTCATCATTAATAAAATCGGACATTCAATTAGTCCCAAAATCCAGATTGCCAACTGTTTCATAACAGTTGTGCTATGATTTCCCCTTCTTTGTTATAAGTTATAAGAACGAGGAGAGGAGGTGCACGGGGGGTGCTGAAAGTTAAAACTAATTTCATTAATCTAATTGTCATCACTTCAAACCATCTCTTAATTAGTACAAATTAATATGATTAATCACAATAATGACAAAGACTCATTCAATTACAGCTTTTGAATGGCGAGGGGGTGTGCTGGGGGTGATACGGCCAGAAAAAACAGAGGCGGTCGGGATTTGTCCTGATTATTCTAATAACCGACAGGTTATCATTCACCCTCACACTTTAATAAGCTCAGAAGAGCCACTTTGTCACTCCTGTTTTGTTCGCCGACTCACAAAAGCTCCTTTTTGAGCGTTAAATGTGCCCCATTTACAGAGAAACGGCTGATTTGATGCAATGAAACGACGTGGTGACTCTATTTAACATTTACAAGCGTTAAACAAACGTTGATATTGTTCACATTTATATTTTGTAATATGTTACTGTCATGACAAACAAATTGCAAAAGTCTGTGCTTCAGTTATAGGGTGATGCGAGAAGAAGTCAAGCGTCACTATTACTATTGGTTTCCCAAAGTTAAGTGAACAAACCCCTCACTAATAAACATTTTGGTCCAGCAGCGTTTGTGCTCCAGACAGGAAAGATTGTGTTGTGAAAAAAGATTTGCTGAGGAGCGACTTATGACCTGTTGCCTACGATTGCAGAAAACACAACAGAATCACAGACTCGAGACATAAAAATAAAATGTCACTTCAGCAGCATTTCACCATTTCTTTTGAGAAAACTAACATCAAACACGAAAGAAACGCAAAGATCTTCACAACAAACATGCAAAATAAAAATTTGGATTTTGAAAATTGTTACATATTCATTTGATTGCATTATTAAAAGATAGTTAAAATTGTTAATGTTATATGCTTTTATTTGAACAAACTACACAAAGACACAGAACTGATCTAACCAGGAGGAGCATGCCATCATTTATGATAACTCTGGGTCACACAGATAAAAGGACAAAAATGGGTGCACTAACTCGAGAGACCCAGCGTTCCACCCAAAGGGTCTTCTGCTGTCAGTCACTCACTTAGATATGATGGTATATAAAAATGAAGCTATACAGTACTTACCTAGCTCAGATCCTGCTCCTCTATTAGTACTGAGAGTGAAGATCTGCAAGACACCAGAGTAAACAATCATTCGATGAGCACTGATGTCAAACAACCTCCTCTGTGTCTGCAGAGTCATGATTCGCTCCACATGTGGGAGTTTAAAATGTTTTTTTTTCTTATGAATTTTAAAAATAACTTTGCACTCATACAGGGTGACTTCAGCCAACAAAATATGGAGATTAGAACGATCTAAATTCTAGATTACATTATAACTTACTGTCATCAATGAGTGAAAAACAGAAGCTATAGAAGTTCATATAGCAATATATATATATATATATATATGTGTGTATATACTGTAGTACATTAGGTAATAACTGGTGAAGTGCAGATTTTAGGAGATGCAGACCAGTCAGTGCAAACAGTATCATAATGTGCTTTGGCAGTGAGTACAAAACAATATTGTACATTTACAATATTGATATTTTCCAGGTTTGCAAATTACAATTAAAATTAAAATTGCCAATTTGCCATGTGAACCCAGATCAATACACAAGATCATCCCAGACTCGTACTTTCACACAGCAGACAATTTGCACCATGATATTCCTGCTTTACTTGCCAAAGTGAATCCAATTTCCACGCTTTCCAGTTTAAGTAATAAGTTGCATGAGTATCCGGTAACTATCTGAGGAAGTGATTTATTGATGAAGCTCAGGGCAGGAGGAAGTGACAGGGGCTTCAGTGGGTAAGCCCTGCCCTCTGCTGGCTCATAAACTCATAAACTTTAGTTCTGAGCCTGTAAAAAAAAAAAAAAAAAATACATAAACATTTACTCAGCCTCATGTTATTCCAAACTTGTATGGTTTTCTTTCTCCTGTGAAACACTGAAGAATATATTTATAATAATCAACAGGGTCCAAATGTTTCAAGCGGCAAAAAGGACATAAAGGCAGCGTGTAAGTAATTCAAACAACTCCAGTGGATTAATACAAGTCTATTAAAGCAATACAATACAATCAACTGTGTGTGATGAACAGCTGCATTTAAGTTGTTATTCACTCTCAAATTAAATTACTGATCAGCTCATATGTAGATAAATCGAATATAGCACATCAACCCTTACTGAAACTATAGTTTATAGCATTTCATAACATGACATGCATGAATGATTAGCGTTATGTCTTATACATGCGATTTTAAAATCTATTTTAGCTCATCTAAATCCATACATCTGAGCCCAAACAAACTGAGCAGTGTATGTGTTCCAGAAAGCTCCACTGCAAAGTGAGCGGAGATTGATCAGAACTGGGACTTTGAGTGATTTTAAAAAGAAATGTTTATTATTATATATATATATTTATTTTACTATTTATATTCTAGCGGATTCACGGTGAATCAGAATGAAAGAAACCACTGCATTGTAATCATGAGCCAAACAAAGTTGCTGCATGTAGCATGAGCAGTTTTTGATGTAAATTCAAATGTATAATTTACCAATTTAAAGCAAAAACAGAATTATCTGACCTTTTGTCTACATAAATGCTACATAAAACATCTGCATGAAACAAAATCAGCAGAAGCTTTGAATGAGACGCAGATTCACTCTCTAACAGCAGGGGGCGCAGATGTAACAGCAGATACAGCCAGAAATACCAGCTTGCGATTTTAAGCATCACAACAGCTGTTCTGTACAGGTAAAAATAACTGGATTGTTTTAACAATCCCTCCAGTAGATATTTACCATAAACAACTGCAATTAGCCTATAATTAATTATGCTTTATGCAAAGAAATATTAAGCATTTGTGGAACATCAGTAATTCACACAATTATATGTGGAAATGCAATGGGTTAAGTGGAGTGTTGTAACGAACCGGACACAGGAGACGAGAGATCCAAGAGCAGTGTGTGTTTAATGGGTAATCCAAAAATCATTATGAAAGGGGGTGTGCTGGGGGTGATACGGCCAGAAAAAACAGAGGCGGTCGGGATTTGTCCTGATTATTCTAATAACCGACAGGTTATCATTCACCCTCACAATTTATTAAGCTCAGAAGAGCCACTTTGTCACTCCTGTTTTGTTTGCCGACTCACAAAAGCTCCTTTTTGAGCGTTAAATGTGCCCCATTTACAGAGAAACGGCTGATTTGATGCAATGAAACGACGTGGCGACTCTATTTAACATTTACAAGCGTTAAACAAACGTTGATATTGTGCTCTCTAACAGCAGGGGGCGCAGATGTAACAACAGATACAGCCAGAAATACCAGCCAGAAAACAAGCAGGGGGTCATAACCAAAAATCATTCCAGAAACCAACAAACTCGAAACACAAGTAACGCGAGGAAACCAGTTGATGGAAAATAAGGACTCCATGAAACAGACAGAAAACACACCGGATAAGAACAATGAAAGTGAAGACACCTGAGTGCAATTAACAGGTGTGCAATTACCGTGATGAAGGGACAAGGCTTTGTGGGAAATGTACTGCCTGCGGTGAGGTGCCTATGGGGAAGTGAGACCACTAGTGGACACCCAGGGAAACACAGACCAGACACCGTGACATTACCCCCTCCTCTACGAAGCAGCTACCAGATGCTGCACCTGAACACAAAAATAACCCAAGGAACACAGAGACCAGGAGGGAGGTGGACCGGCGGAGGACCAGGGGGAGGGACGGAGGGCCAGGCAACAGAGGGAAACCGAGACAAGGTGCAAAAAACAAAAACAAGGAGACCAGGAGGGAGGTGGACCGGTGGTGGACCAGGGGGAGACAAAAACAAGGAGACAAGGAGGGAACAGAAAGTTCGGGGCCCAGGGCCGAGCCGACAGGGCAAGTATCCCGGGTGTATCAGGTGGAACTGGAGCCGTGCGGTCGAGACAGAAGCCCACCAGGGTGGCGCAGAAGACCACCACATTCGTGCGGTCGAGACAGAAGCCCACCAGGGCGGCGCAGAAGACCACCAGATCTGTGCGGTCAGGACAGAAGCCCACCAGGACAGCGCATAAGACCACCACAGCTGTGCGGTCGAGAAAGAAACCCACCACAGTGCGATCGATGACACAGGAGAGCAAGTCTGGTTAGGCAAGTCTGAAACAGAGAACATGAACAGGTTAAGGGTGGCCTCCGTGGCCACGACAGGATAAGTCGAGCGCTCAGAGAGTTCGGCTGAGACGTGACGAGGCTCTGGAAGTTCCGCAGAGACGAGGAGAGGCTCTGGTAGTTCAGCAGAGACGTGGAGAGGCTCTGGTAGATCCGTGGTGTTTTGACTGGATTCAGGAAGATCAACAGTGACTTGAATCTGCTCATGAAGATCATTGGTGACCTGACTTTGCTCATGAAGATCATTGGTGACCTGACTTTGCTCATGAAGATCGTCGGTGACCTGACTTTGCTCATGAAGATCGTCGGTGACCTGACTTTGCCCATGAAGAACACTGGTGACTTGACCTGACTCCTGAGGTCTAACTGTGGTAGTGCTTAACTCATGAGTGTTAATGGTGACTTGACCCGACTCTGGAGTGCTAACGGTGACCTGACCTGACTCTGGAGGGTCCATGGGAACCTGGCCCGACTCTGGAGGGTCACCTGTGGCTGTCATCTTGTGCAGAGGGGCTGGACCGGTGGCCATCTTGTGCCATGGCTCTGGGCCGGTGGCTAACTTGTGCAGTGGCGCTGGGCTGGCGGCCACCTTGTGCTGTGGCGCTGGGCTGTTGACCACCTTGTGCTGTGGGGCTGGGCTGGCGGCCAGATTGTGCAGTGGTGCTGGGCTGGCGGTCCTCCTGTTTGTAGACCCTGATCTAGAGTCGGCCATCCCACTGGGAGAGACAGGTGTGGCTGGGGTGTCCAACTGAGACCGATGTTGCAGGTACAGTGTGAACCCCCAAAAATCAAAAGCCTCCAGCTCATTCATTTCCCTCTCCAGCATGCGGTTGTCTAAACAGACGTTAAAAAAGTATTTCAAGGCCGCATCATATCCCAACCCCACCGCCAAAGTCCAGAACTCTTGTGCCACACCACCCGCCTCATTCCCCCTTTGACGGAGGTTGCTTAATTTAATGTATCTTCTCCTCCACTCCTCCATGCTGGCTGGGGAACGAAGACAAAATCCCACAACGCTGGATCTGATCTGATGGAGTCCTTCTGTAACGAACGGGACACAGGAGACGAGAGATCCAAAAGCAGTGTGTGTTTAATGGGTAATCCAAAAATCTGAATCAAAACAAGCAGGGGCTCATAACCAAAAATCAGTCCAGAAACAAACAAACAGGAAACACAATGAACGCGAGGAAACCAGGTGACGGAAAATAAGGACTCCATGAAACAGACAGAAAACAGACCAGTTAAAATAGACAGGATAATAACGATGAAAGTGAAGACACCTGAGTGCAATTAACAGGTGTGCAATAACCGTGATGAAGGGACAAGGCTTTGTGGGAAATGTAGTGCCTGCGGTGAGGTGCCTATGGGGAAGTGAGACCACTAGTGGACACCCAGGGAAACACAGACCAGACATCGTGACAAGTGTATGGAGGAGAGCCATAAAA